>NC_136482.1:46525779-46950779 GCF_053919585.1 Euprymna scolopes | reverse complement strand
ATCTCGGTAGAGACTCTGGCTCGGAACTACTGTGATTGAATGATTAATATTGCATAAATATGTGTTTGAGAGCTAATTTTTTTGACAATCATTAAAAAATATAATAAATTTATGTTTTAATACAATAGCAATGCCTGGAAAAATCATGGATTATATGTAAAAATGCGCGCATAAAAAGTAATATTCTTAAGATTTTATTAAACCTGGAAAAGTAAAGGACAAGAAATTTAACCTGGAAAAGTAAAGAACAAGATATTCTAGTAAAGTAAAAAATAAGACTTAAAATATTGCAGCTTAAAATAAAATTAGAATATTGATAAATATTTTATTTATTATTTGCATATGTTGTTGTTTATTGTTGAGTTAGAAAGAATTAAATGATCCTAATTATGATATAATAAAATTATTAATTTTTATGTAAATTATAAAATTATTAATTCCATCTATAACTAATGAATTAATTTTATTCAAACAATTTTCACTACTTAAATATATGCAAATAATAGGGGGGAAATTAATTCCATCTATAACTAATGAATTAATTTTATTCAAACAATTTTCACTACTTAAATATATGCAAATAATAGGGGGGAAATAAGTTCAAACCAGCGACTGACACCCTTTCTAAGTCAACAATAATCAACACCATATGCAAATAATAAAAAAACTATCTATCAATATTGAAATTTTATTTTTAGCTGCAATATTTGTCCTTTATTTTCCAGGTTTAATAAAATCTTAAGAATATTACTTTTCATGCGCGCATTTTTCCATATAATATATATATATATATATATATATATATATATATATATATATATATATGTATATATATATATATATATATATATATATATATATATATATATAATATATTATTCCTTAATTGGAATTCAATTTTTGAGATGAGCATTATATATTAATTTATTTTAATTTTGGACTATTATTCTCATCTTTATTAGTTGCTGTTTTTTTTTTATCTTATTTGGCCGAAACGTTGTGGATAAACAACACCAATAAAAGATAAAAAAAAACAACAACTAACAAAGATGAGAATAATAGTCCGAAATAAAAATAAATTAATATATAATGCTCATCTCAAAAAATGAATTTCAATTAAGGAATAATATATATATATATATATATATATATACATATATATATATATATATGTATATATATATATATATATATATATAAGCTACGTATATATATATATAGATGCAAGCTTAAAAAGAGGACAATTACACTTATATTCAATTAGAGAAATCTAATTCAGTAGATCTTTTTTCATATTCGCGGTCTGAAATATGTTTCCGGATTAAAACAGAAAGCAAAATGCTCTGATACAAATAGGGCTGCACTACTTAAGAGTGTCTGCAGAAACTACCTCGCAAGTAAGGAAATCAACGTAGTATATATATTTATATGTGTGAGTCTGTGTGTATGTGTGTATCTGTGTATGCTTCTGTATGTCTGTGAGTGTGGACTTGCTTATATGAATTATCTGTTCAAAAAGCAAATAATCTAAGGGAAAGATAACTCTAATCTCAAAGGAGTCTACCAAAAAAACAATGAACACGAATGTGACTCTGCAGGGAAATCTGTCGCTTGTTTTAACAACACAATCTACAAGGAATTTTAAAGCAACTTATTTGAGGATATTAATGGAGTATGTATCGGCTTCTAATATTCAACCGTAGCTTCAAACTTTTATATTTTAGGAGAGTGTTAACTACACTAAATTATGATACACAAATTTAATTTATATTTATAGGTTTCGGCAATAATCTGTACGTATTAAAAGAGAACACAAAATAATGGCTGGACTAATAACCATGAGAATATTATGATTTTTATCAAAATTCGAAAATGTCTTAAAGAGAAGAAAAGTTCTGATGAACGTATGAATTTTAAAATGTTTGCTGATTGGCGATCTATCTGTGATCGGATTACATATTTAACGCATTGGTTAAGCAGTAGAATAATTCGTATACTTTTCTATATAGATGCATTACAATATATATGTTTTGCTACTGTTTACGGCATGCACTTTTGTTGTCAATTTATCCATTAACCCAAAATCAACTTATATTTATCAAATTGTGCAAACGGAAACAAAATATGCGTTGCGTAAGGTGTGATAATATCTGTCAATTGGTTGTCGGACTTAAATTTTAAATTGGATTTCCGTCGCTTTATTACAGCATATACGCGTGGCTTCACGAGAACATTTACACAAAACCATGTTTTGCCCGATTTTACGCTTTGAGCAAAGCATTTCCTACTTTTATCATTTTTCTCGACACGCTGTTCTAAGAAATAAATAAATTGTGCCATTTAATCTGAAATGCAACTTTTCGTTTTTATGTTACTTTGTATGTTTTTTTAATCAAACGATGGTGTACGTTTATTTTATACGATAGACTTATATTTTAGTTTCAACGCAAACATGTCTGCTGAAAAATTAAATATTAATCCTTGAAATTTATTAGATATGAACTGTTCACCGATCGTGTTAGTTGTAACATCGCATATTGTATTTTTATATTTTTATTTCATTGTAATTTTTCCAGCGATTATAACTTTTATAATTACTCGTAAGAACATGTAACTATCGTTTGCTTTCCAAACACGTCTAAGTTTATCGATTTTAAATACTAAGATAAACAAATAATTATTGGCCAGTAATCTCAAATGAACCCACTTTTCATAATTTATCGATTGCAAAATCGTAAATTTGTAATTGTATCGTCTACCAATCACGCACATTTATCTCCATCCGTAAGAAACCAGTCCGTCTTGCATCAAGGTAACTTATGGGTTAAGGGCCTAACGGTAAACCTACTAAGTCGAACAGTTTCGTGATGCGTGTATATGCATATTCTACGATTACATTACAGTCTATACACACTAAAGTTTAACATTAATATAAGCTTTTGGAATTTGGTAGCTCTGTGTAAAATATGCCAGCCTAAAACAAAATCTATAAGTTTAATATTGGCGCAATATTTCCTTTCATGGTCGTTTCCAACAGTTATATATCATTTTCGTCCTTGGGCTAAAACGCAACATTGTCTTCCTTTTATTGCATTATTTCTATTTGCTATTGAAATTATTATATATTGTTCAAAAATGTTGTGATCAGACTTATTTCCTTTTATGTGTACACGAATAAATGCACATTGGTATTTATAACCGAGATTAATAATTATGCGTAAACCAAGACATTTCAAACAAGAAGTATAAAAAAGCAGTCTTTCTATTGTTGTCGGTTTGTCAATGTGTGATACTGATCGTTCTATTGTCGTTATTTTTTGGTCTGTAATAAATATTTTTTTCATGTTTATAATTTTCAGATATCGTTTGGAAGTTTTGGAAGAAGGTGTTTTCGATTTTGAATACATAAAATAAATGAAATGAAGTAACCCTAGGCAATTGATCTTTACTTAATTTGAAATAATAGATCTTGAATGATGAACCACAATAAAATATAATAAACTTGGTTTGCCTTAAAAAACGTATTTATTATTATAGAAGTAAAATGGTAAATTCGGTTATATAGTAACTTAGTGGATATTAACATTGTCTGTTTCTTATTTCTGTTTTCAATAATGCTTGATAATGTGACTAATATGATCATATCAATTACAGATGCTAAGACATATCCAGTTATATTAGTTTGTTTTTGTTGTTGTTTTTTTCTTATATTTTCACCCTAAACAAGACACGTTGCCACTTTGGTGTAGGAGGCTACTTTCAGGGGTAACATCTACTGGGTTACTATGTGTGGGGTTGGGCAGCAAGATGTCTGTTCACGTTAAACTTGAACTTCTGCACGTCAGTTGGGGAAGCAGGGGCCTGGAATGCAATTCCAAAGTCTAGCGGTTCTGGGGAAGAATCTACTGGAGGAGAAATATCTTTTACATCTACGGATATCTACTGTGTGTGGGGGGATTTAGCTGCCTATTGGGGTTTTCCATGGTGTTTACGTCGTGGGGGACACAAATGCTTGCAGTTCGTCACAGCATTTTCCATTAAAATACTTGGAGAACAGGCAGAGAGATGCACCATTTCGTCGATGGGACAGAGGCTGAAGCTTAGATGCCAGATTAGGGCCTATCAGATTGGCGATTCTCTTTTGAACCTTGTCTAGGAGCGAGAGACTAGTAGCAGATGCACCAGCCTTAATATGGCAGCAGTACTCCATACATTGGCAAATTATGGCCTTATAGAGGTACAGGATAATTTCGGGTGTTAGTAGTTTTCTAGAACGATAGAGAGATCCTACCTTTTTCGCAGTGGCCCTGGCAATGATTTCAATGTAATCGTTCCAACTCATGTTCTGTAAATGCTAGGTCAAGGAGTTTGAAAGCTGTACTCTGATATAAAGAGTCGTTGGCCATTGGCACTGGTGGTAGAGAATGTTTCTTGTAATTATTGAAGGAAACTAGTTTAGTCTTGGCGACATTGAACGTGACCATCCATTTCTCCCCCATTCCACTACAGATTGGTGGTCATCCTCTAGTGTTCTGCCATTTCTTTAGATAGGTGTTCATTTGTTTTCCTGTCGTGACTGTTATAGAATGTGGAGTTATCAGCATATCTACCCATCTCAGAGGCAATTTTGTCGTGGAGGTCATTTATGAATATTAGGAACAACAGAGGTCTAAGGATAGACCCCTGGGGTACTCCCGCATTCCTATGATATTGGTTAGATGTACGCCCGTCGAGGGCAACCTGGATTTATCTAAGAAGGATTTAATTATGTTAAGTATTCTACCAGTGATACCGTATGATCTCATTTTCCTGAGAAGACCCTCATGCCATACCCTGTCAAAAGACTTAGATATATCTAGAGCTACCGATCTGCCCTCCACGACTTTGTCCAGTGAGTGGTATATACGTTCAGAGATTACAGTTATGATGCCTGCTGTGGAACGATTTAGTCTAAATCCATATTGTTGGTCAGTCAGATGTGCTAGGTGATGGACTCGAGCATGGTTAATTAAGGTCTCAAATATTGTTGCAAAAAGTCGGAGAGGATAAAGAAGCAATAATATAATGGGTCATTTTTTTCGCCAGAATTCTTGAATACTAGTAGCACAGAAGCAGTTTTCCAAGAGCCCGGAGAGCAAGATTCATTAAGGCATTTGTTGTAGAGTTTGGAGAGAACTGGAGCTACTTCAGCGTTTTTGTTTTGTAATTTACAAGGTAGTCACCACTTATCAAGGCCCATAACCACTCCGCTGAGCACTTTTTTAATAGCACAGCTGGGATGAGATAGGGTCTACATGCTTTTGAAGTGTCAGTGTGTTTTATGATAGCATGCACCTTAGAAGGGGTGATTTTCAGATCGTCTAGCGTGGCGTCTGTCCGCATAGGAAAGTCAGATAGAAAGTGGTTGAGAGAGTCCAGTATGGATTTTGAGGCAAACCGACTGGCAAGCATGTTAGCCTTCTAGGTTGCTGAGCAAACAAACTCGTTATTGTTGGTTAGTGGGGGAATTGTTGATTGCCCATTATTTACTACACTGTTGTAGATTTTCCAGAAGTCACGAGTTCCTAATGTTTGTGCTTCGATGCGGTTTTAGTCATTTCAGTAAATTCTCTTTTAGCTGTCGCTATGTCTTTCTTACAGTTATTCTGGCTTCTATATACTTCTGTCCGTTGAACTGGACTTATGTCGGTTAAATCTGCATTATGCATGCTGCATATAATTATAGTTACATTTATATCAAGAGTTCAAGTAGCAGTATAATGGATAATTCTAACATCTATTATGATCGTAAATTGTCCGGAAAAGTGTTAAACATGTAGATTAAAGCGTTTTTCATTTATGAGACGATTCCCGAACTATTTCCAGGCAACGCTGCCAGTTCAAACTTAAGAGACCACAGCTTGAATGCCGATATAAAATACATTTTCTTTGTAAAGAAAAACAAATTTGATATCTTTATCAGTATTGTTTGAGAATATCAAACCATGTTTTTTCTAAGATGTTACTTTAAAATCACGGCCTAAAGGTTGGTCGGTATTTGAGAAATAGATGGTGAATTGTTTGTTTCCGCAGAAAATCATCAAATGAATATGCATAAGGGTAGGGACCAATTATCCGATCAGTCCGAAGTAGATAATGACTTACTTGGCAGGTATTATTTTTGATAGAATCCCTGGACCAGACAGACCTTGGCCAAATTCTCTATATAAAATGTACTGCGGAGAAAGGAAAATCAGGTGGTAGTAGTTTTTTTGTTGGTCACCGTTACTGTACATCGCCCCCGTGCGTAAAACACCCGTTCTCTGACCGACGGATAAGCAATAAATTATCAGTAGTTGAAAAAACCCGTTTAGTTGACAATCGTGAGAGAGATAGAAAAAAAATGTTTATTGAGAACAGTTCATAATTGTGATATTCTTGTTTGTACTCAGACTTGTTTATAATTACTGTTTACGATCAACAACAAAACTTGCGTTTAAGTCGATTATTTCTCGTTTGCCAATTCATAAGTTTACTAAAGAGGTCTGAAACATTGATCTTCTTCAGCGAACAGCCAGCAAGAGAGATGATGCACCTAGCACTCGATTCACAGAGTCATATGAACACTATCATCGCTGGGACTGGACCGTTAGGCTTCTCTGGGTGTTCGAAGCGAACCACTTAGAACTACACTTGTAACTGGAGGACAGCACCGGTTTCCTCGTTTTATATCCTAGCTAAGGGAGACCGGACTTCCCGCTATATTATAAAGGAGGTTACTGGAATATACTTATGAAAGATTTCAGATACATTTCCTGTTATTACTTAATTAAATAAATAATTTAACTTCGTTGATTCACTAAAACGTTCGAAATTGAATACGTGGAGGAGGACAGTGTGGTTCCCGGGTGCAATAACACGTATACAAAGATAGACAATACTTACATCGACCTCAGCACGCGTGAGGAGAAAATTATTGATTAGACAACTTGTAGAAATATTCCAACTCAACGTTTTGCATTAGCTTATATGTGGGTGTATAACAAAGTTGAGCAATGTATCATATGGATAGGTGTAATATCGAATTTAGTATTAATTAATTAAAGTGATTATGGAAAATAGAACACTAAAATTGCATTACTTATGTGCACTACATAAGGTGCTTGTATAGATTGCGATATGTTTTTACATTAGGCAACTTACTGACAGCATTAATACTTCTGTAAAAATTAATATAAATGCCAAAATTATGAAAAACGATTAATAAATAGAAAAAACATTGTTGGAAACTTAGTTTTAATAATGCTTTGAATGCAAAGAAATTCAGGACTTTGATCAACGCTCATGAGGCATCATTACTTATTTTCAAAACTACTCTCAGATAAAATTGCTTTTGTTAATTTATTAAAATTTGTTTTTTCCCCCGGTACATTAACTCGATTAAAAACAAATTACGTCCAGAAAGAAGAAAGGAAGAAAAATACACGCAATCTTTTAAATGATCCATAATCTGTGAACTCACCATTTTTTCTGGTAAGTAGTTTCTATAGATTTATTCTCCATAATTCCTAAAATTTATACGTATTTCAAAATTAGAAGTAACTATGTTGTGACGTTATCAGCTTAAATATTTTGTTGTAAAATTACCATAATATAAATGTAAATATTTTTCTCTTTGTAATTATTTTTTGTACTTTTGAAATGAATATAAAAGTAGTCATGACAAATAAGGGCATAATGAGTAATTCACCTGGAATGCGTTGGTATAAATGTGTCTTTAACCACAGCTCAATATTGTCTATTAATAATTGACCCCTGAAGGCTTTTAGATTATTATTGAAATTTATGCAATAAAGTAGGTAATATTGCTTGCACATTGAATTCGTCTGTTAAAACGGTTACCGATTTACACAAACACCCTATATGTCAGTAGTGTCCAGTCTTACGATTAGGTTTTATCGAAAATGTAAACGAAACTATAACCGATACATTTAGCAGTTTTAGCGTAAACCACGTTATTATTTCTTCTTATCTAAAAGAAATGCTTATGTATATGAAGTACAATCAATAATAAATGAAAATGTATACACTTAGAAACCCGCAAGATGCAAATGAGCAATCATACAATAGGTACACCCATATTTTAGAATAATATACAACACTAGTTTCGTTCATTGGGTTAGATAGAGAGTAAGTCGAATATACACAATTCCCCCTGTGTTTAATGTAGGAGCTGAAAACATTTGAGACAAAAGGGGACCATAGTCGAACCCAGAGGAGAACAACTTTCTCATATCTGATCTCAGAAATAATGTTGGATCTGTCAGATTCGGCGTTTACAAATTAAGTGAGTTCTGTTGTTTACATATGCAAGCATCTCTAAACCCAATGCTTGTTTACATATGCAAGCATCTAGAAATCCAATGCGAGTTCTCGTATCTTTTAGTCAGATTCAGAGGGAGTCTCAGAATAAACTCCCTATTACCGGATATGTTAAAAAATAAGGCTTGCAATCCCTCAAAATAAAAGGCAAGAAAGATATCCCTCTCTGTATTAAATACGAGAACCGCGGAGGAAAATCCATTCGGAGAAAACGGAGTCAGTTCAAGTCCCAGTCCAGTCAATGATTTAGAATTGGTTTCAAATGCCTTAGAATAACGTGATTAGTCGTCTACGATAATAAGTTACAAAACTCCTTACGTTGTAGCGTAATTATATCTGGGGAATAGTATGGTTATCATGTTTAAAAAGCTAATTACGTTCCTGATCAAGCTGCAACTATGTGGTCATTTATCGACGAATTTTTTAAGATTAAAAAAGATGAGGAAGCAGGAGAGCAGAAAGTTAATAGGTGTAATCGTTTACATGGAAAAGAAAATGTAAGTATCAAAACTATATTGGCGAGCTAAATTTACTGAAACAGATAAACAAATTAACAAATCTTTTAATAAACTGTGTCAATCGTTTTATTGCAGATTAGTAAGGTATCGATATTTCTTTACATATATGTAACAAGAAAAATGAAAACTGTACAATCAAAGGTCGCTTTAGTTTCAGTTATTTCTAACAATTTTATTTAATATCAAAGAAATTTTACTGCCCATCGCTTTGCTAGACTCGAGGAGGATTGCCGAAAAAGATTTAACCATAGAGCTAGCAGGGGATGCTAAAACCTTGGCTGCATTCTTGTACAATCCTAAAACCAATCAAAAAAAAAACACGGACATCAGGAGAAACCTTTTAGATCGGAAAATTTGTAGGGAAATTAACCAAAACAAAAACAACACCAGTGCTTTCGTTTTTGCAAAAGCTGGACTCCCTCCAAGATCCAGACATGACCGATACAATATGTTGAGAGCGATTGCAAGGAACCTCAAACCTCTTCCAATACCTCCATTAAGCAAGCAACATAGGGAGAAAGGAGTGCCTGGGGCACTTATTTACACAAAAATGGATTTCCAACAGGTCCCATTTAGGGATGAGACCCATGCTATTTGTGGCGTTCCGGATAGATGTGGAGGAGCATAGTTGATGTTGCTAGAGCTACACTTCTGCTTAACATAAAAAAAAATTGACTTCCTCGCGGGACAAAATGTTGTGTTGAGTTCTTTATAAAATAGTAGATGTGTGGATAAATAATTCATTTATATGAGACCTATACCTAGGATATATGTTTGTTTCTTATTCTTGGACAGAAAAATATAATCAAAAGTAATGTTCGCAAAATAAGACATTGTATTTTTCGCCTAAAACAGCATTTTAAGAGACCTGTAATATTAGCTGTGGAAATTCTTCGATAAAGAATACAATCTCATAACTTCGTGAATATCACATGAATAATAATAATAACATTATTGGAAATTACTACCATTAAAGGAGTTGTTTGATGATATAATGTTCATCTTTGGACTATAGTTAGGGAACTATCCATATTTAACTAATCTGAAATAAAGCGAATGGCACAGTGTAGTTCTCTAGACGTGTATCTTCCTCATTCTATATGTATATATATATATATATATATATATATACGTGCATAGATATATGGGTGTGTGTATTTGTGTGTGTCTGTGTGTATATCAATATAATTGTTAAACATGTATGTTTTTAAAGCCTTTGCTCTTTCAGTTTTGGCATGGATCTTCCAATAAATTTATTGGGCATCATTCTTAATAATAATGAAAAAAATATTTTAATGATTCTTTCTATTACTTGTTTTGATCAAAGTGTTGTTCTAATTTTTATTTTTATTTCTAAAATATTTGGGTCGTAAGACCCTTCGCTCCTCGTCAGGCATTCGGTCTCCATTTGGGAAAAGAACGGAGAAGTTACAAATTATGTAGATGGTTTCGTATTCTTGGAGTTGTTTTTGTTTTTTTCACCATGGTTTTTTATGCGTGATAATTTTGATTTGGTAAGGGTTTGTTAAAATAATGAAGTTAAAAATTTACAATTAAAGGTGTTGTACATTTTTTCATTGTAATGGGCGTCGCCTCTACTGCTGATATCTATGGATGGTCTGCTTAGTAATTTTTTAGAATATGCACCGCTTATTTAAGTTTACATCTTGCGTCCTCGTCGATTATTTTGACGCCGTTCTATAAAAGGGAAGTGTGTTTGTATTTTTTCTACATGTGATCAGTTAATTCGGGCTATTCGATAAAGTTCATCAGTAACTGATAGTAAACACGTGAATACAGCATTTAATACCAGTGATCATCTAATGGATTACACTGCTCATGTCGCCAGTGAGGAGCATTGTTCGCGGGAAACATACAGTTGTAAACAATGTATATTGCTTTACCCAGGTAAATATTTTTTTTAATTCGCAAATTACTATGTGATGCAGACAATTAAATTTAGTGAAAATGTATAGGAGTGTGTTTTATCTGGCAGATTTTTGTGGAATTTCAATAATTATTTTCCAAGTTAAGTCACATTTTTCTATTTTCTCGAAATTTAAGTGTGTATCAATTTATTGCAAGTGTCAAAATGTATATTTCCGGAAGGGAAACAATATTCTGACTTCATATGTCAATTTATTATATGAAATAAAGAAAATACAGCAACAATATTTACCAAAAAACAAGAACAAATTTAACATTATTCTGTTTCAGGAAATATTTATTAATCACCACACTTCAAATAGCTGGTAAACTAGCGGCGGATTAGAGATAAAATGATGCTATGGAAAACTTCCAAAATCTTCCTCCAAAGTTTATCACTCGACGAATATTTTACTCTTCTGTGATACACTTTCATCATTATTATTTACCAGGTCGGCTCAATTGGGTTTAATCTGAAGAACAAAGACGCCATACAATTACATCTTCTCCACTAATGCTTAATAACTTAAGGTAGGATGTCGTGGCCTTGGCTAAATGTGATGGCGCATGGCATATATAAAAATCAATTTGAGGTGACGCGCTAATATAATGTCATCGAGCCATTTTGACGAATATTCATTTAAAATTTAAATATGAGACTGGCTTGGCAGTTGGACACCTTCTGGTACTCGTAATGGACTAATTAGTTCATCACAGATTATTGCACCCCAAAACATCATACGACCATCTCCCTGTTTACGACAGAATCGATTAAGGATGGGGAATCCAAAAGACCCCAAATATGGCCCACCAAGCTAGTCCATGAAGAGTTGTCCTGGCGTTATCAGTGTAATAGACCTTTTAAAAGCTGATTTTTATTTATTATTGAGCCCAAGCCAAACGTGTTTGTATGTGTTTTGTTAGACAAACGGCTCTCAATAGGCTAAATGCTTCTTATAACTTTGTTTAAAACATTGCAACATGTCGTTCTGCACAAGGTAGGAATTAGCCTTGTCAAATATAGCAGCACTGTTGACACTCGACTTCTTTATAAGTTGACGGTGAATCTTTCTAACATCACAAGCAGGGAATTATTTACTTGTGTTTGCCTTTTCTTGGTTGAATGTTTGCATTTTAAAAGAATGACGAAATATTTTTCAAACTCTCCAAAGCTCCTGGCTGGATCTACATGAGCTAACACTTCTGCAAGCCTGCTTCAACACGTTCCCTGTCACTAGATATCATTCGACGCTTCCTAATCATTTTGGGAGACCTGCAATGGAGTGATACACATTTTGAATTACCAGAAAATAGAAAAATCAGCTTTCCAAATAGTTGGTTTAATTCTACAAAAATCAAAGAACGCACCTTCAAGGGTACCAAATTTCAACTCTCTACAATTCATTGCAACTTAAAAGAAAAATACTGACCCGCAATAAACTGATACACCATATATATATATATATATATATATATATATATATATATATATATATATATATATATATATATATATATGTATATATATGTATATATATATATATATAGTCTTCCAAGTTTTAAACCTTTAAAACTATACGAAAAAATATTTGTTATCATTCGTTAGAAAACAATCCAGTCAGTAAGTTATTTAATCACCGACAATCACTGCATCAACTTGCTCTGGGATTTACTATAGTACCAATGTTTGTTTTTAAAGGAATCATCAGTTGTTTACCATGAAACACTGTTTCGGAGATTTAAAAACAAAACAGTATATTACACCATGGCTCCCCAGCAGTGTTGCTCAATAACCCCACCCTTTATCTTAGGAACAAGACATGTTACAAACAGTTGATCCAATTTCCTATTCTTAATTGCAGTTACTAACCTTTTCATACAAAAATGAATTTCTTACCTGTGTGATTCATCAATTTCCACATTTAACATGGATATATTTTTTTAATTTGTAATTTTTCAGTCTTGTATTTATAAGATTACGGATTAATCCATTTAATTACTAATCACCCCCACTATGATTTTTATTTAGTATATTTATTTTTTTATTTATTTAAAATAAGATATATAAAGGTTAAAAATATTGTTACATATATACAATTTTTTTTTAATATTATTATATATATTATAATATTATTATATATAAAGGTTAAAAATATTGTTACATATATACAATTTTTTTTAAATATTATTATAATTTTATTATATGTAATTATAAATACATTTTATACATTGCTAATATAGTTTTGGATTTCCTTTACTAATATAGTCTGGTTTATCTTAAACGATTCAAAAGCATCAGGATAACGAACAAATGCTCTATTTAACGGTTTAACTATTTTATTTTTATCTCCACCTTGTTTAATCTTCCTTATTACTAAGCTAGAAACTGGTGGTATAAAATCTGTTAATTTTAAAGTAACGCGAGCTATTCTCACAAACTCTGACATAATGGTTCCATAAAACATAAAAAACAGAGCAGGTGCTATCTTTATGCGGCATACGTACTATTTTAAAGGGGAAGGTGTTTCTTCCCAAAAGGGGAAGGTGTTTCAATCCCATCCTCGATTTTTATATCTAAATCCAGAAATGTAGCCTGTTGTCCTCTATGTTCGCAAATCAATTTTAATTCGTTTGGATATATAAGATGTTTATTTTTTTCGAATTCATCATTATCGTTTATACATATAAGGTAATCTATAAATCTCCTACAGCCATGAAAGTTATATGTTTTAGATATATCATTTTTTAATAGTAATGAAATATATACTCGAGTCTATATATATATATATATATATATATATATATATATATATATATATATATATATATATATATATACTGCTGGTAACAATGGTGAAGTAATCGCGTGACCAAATTCGTGTTGATATATGTCGGGTCCTAACGTGAAATGTGTTTTCTCTACACGAAGTGATAACACATTTATTATGTTGTTAATTTCATGTAGCTCCATTCTATCAGAGATTTTTCCAGAACAATTTCTTTTTTATCAGTGTGGACTTTGGTGAACAGGGTCATCTCATTAAGGCACACCATTTACTTTATATAAATGTAATCACACTTGATTATTTAAACGAAATAGGCTGAATTTTGGACGTATGATTGGATCCTGTCTACGATTAAGATGACTAGGCTTACAAGGGTTTTTTTTTTAAATTGGTACGTTGAGCGTTAGGCGCTGACTATGGCTCTTAATGGACTGCTCTCTTTAGTAATTTTAAAGACGGTATAAATATGTGAGCTTACTGATATATTAAGGGAGAACCCTGTATCTGGAGTATATATTAAGTCTTTGATTTTATTGAGACATTGCCATTTCTGTTTTTTTTTTAAGTTGGATTTTTTCCTTAATTTCTAATAATTCCAGGGTTCATTAGGTCTGTCAGATTTGGGGAATATTCTCCACTGTTCCTTAGCAAAGCATGATTGTTTTTTTTTTCTGCTGGTAGTATAATGGTGTCATCACATTTGGGGAACTATTTGATGGCTAATCCATCCTCCCAAGACCGGATTGGCTTTGGGTTTTTTTTTATTATTCTGAGTACTTGTCTTCAGTTTCTCCTTGTACATTAAAAGTTGCTTCAGCTTACGCTGAATGATTTTGGCGAAATTGATATTTTTTTTAGTAATACTTTCTCGCTGTGGTCATCTGTTAGTTGGAGATATTGACAATTGTTCTTATATGTAAGTGTTATTCATAGGGTTTATCATCCTTTTGGGTGGATTTTCGATTTTTTTTCTATTTGGGTGCATTTCATGTTGTCAAATTATTTGTTATTTAAAAGCTCCAGGTGATACTGGATGCGGGTATTGTCACCAGTCAGGGATATACTTTCAAGGAAAATTGTGTGTGTGATGTCGAATTATATTTGGTGTTCATTTCTCCAGTAGTGTCATAGTCAAAATAACCAACTGGCACCTTATCCCTCGGAAATATGATATAAACAAAGGTTTCAAGTTCGCCAAACCCACTGGTGTGTTTCACACTAAGGCATAATATCCCCAATAGTAGAGCCGTTTTCTAATCTATTAGACGCACATGTAGATGGAAGTCAGTCAAGTATACAAGAAGACAAACACCCAAAGCTTAATATCAAGAGAGGAATAAACAAACTGACAGATTTGACACACTTTTTGAGCTACTGCAAATTAAAGAAGAATCCAACCGTGAAAACAGAAAAGAATTCTGTCACACGTCCTCAATAATATCTAACCCCCATTACCATTTGCAAAATACAGGAAGGGAACTAACTCAACATCACAGTAAGCTACCGCATATATACGGTCTATCAAACTCAACAAAGACAACACCAATTAAACCCAGTCGCCAAGGCTCGTGGCTCAGAATGCTATCTTCTACGACGTTTCCCAGTAAACATAATCAGCCGAATCGTAGACAGGACTTCATCTTACGTCCGAAAGTCAGCCCTCATCATTAAAAAAATTAAGGATGCCCCAGTTCATTAACAGTAGATGGTGAGATGGGTATGGTGAGTCTCGTCTCCAAAGTACCCACTGATTAATCCATTACAGTAGTAAATAAGAGGTTGTCCTCAGATAAATCACTGATCGAACAAACTCGTTTCCCAATTGAAATCTTGTAATTTTGTGCAGAGGCAACGGATTTCACCTTAGGTACAGACGATATACATACAACAAGAAAATCAAGGAATAGATCCACCACTGCCCTTATTAGTAGATGATAATATATATATATATATATATATATATATATATATATATATATATATATAACCTTTCGAGGGGTGTGCAAAAGGTTCAACACCACTGAAACCAACTATGTGGCTATAATATTTGGATGATACGTCCATATACTGGCCCCAGTAGACGGACGTCTTAAACTTACTAGACCATGTGAACTCCATTTGTATATCTATCCAGTTCACTATAGAAAAGGAACACACCAACAAACTAGCATTTATGGACGTATTAATAGACCGACAATTCAGATTTTTTTTATCTTTCACATATCGAAAACAAACCTTCGGTGTACTAGCCGGATTTAAATTTTCGCCAATCATATAACGTAAAAAAGAACCGCCCGATGCTTACAGTATTTCCAAAAAATATATACCGACAACACATACCAGGAGAAGGTAGGCAATCTAAAACCAAGCTATCACCAGAATGACTACGCAGAAAGCATTACTTTGGCACCGAAAAACCTGAAGCACAAACCAAAGAAAAAAAAAACGCGCACCCGCCCCATTTTGCACATCATACATAATTCAGCCTGTCAAATGCATCTTTTAATATGAAGTCCATATGACATCAGAACATTTTTCAAGGGTGACTCGATTAAAAGAAAACACCTAGTACGAATTAAGCACCCGACGGACTGTCTTATGACAGAAAACTGTGTATATGAGCTTTCAGGCAAATGTGAAACACTATAAAATGCGAGACTGGTCGCCACCTAAAAAAAATGACAAGGGGAGAGTTGGAAATGTTGGAACAAGCAAGTCATATATAGAAAAAAAAAAGGAGCACACTTACCTTTATAGAACAGGGTCAAATAATTGACTGAAATGCACGGTGGAGAGTTTAACAACTTAAAGAAGGAACACATATGCTAAAAAAGAAAAAAATACTTAGCAGAGCGATCATAGTCATAAGCAGTACATAAGAACCTCTAATTATATGCAAAAAAATGGTACTTTTTAAAAAATTTCTAAGGTAAAAATTCCTTTCTCAAACTTTATTAGAGTAACCGGTGTTTTTATAATAAACCCAGGGAAAAAACTCAAAACACCCCCAATAATACGAAACCATATACTTCGTCTGTAACGTTAATTTATTCTTTTCACAGATGGAGACCAATATGCCTGACTAGGTTCGAAGGCTACACCGACCGAAACGTTGCACAAATAACACCCAGTCTGAGAACAATAATTTGAGCAAAACAGGAAATTCGAACAATCATCCCTCGCCTTTATTATTCAGAACTGTATGATATTACTGATGTTATTAACCGTTTACATAAAGTAAAATTCCGAAATATTCTCAACACATAATCTATTTCTAGTTATTTAGATTTTTGTCACGGGAATACATTTAATGCAATCATAATGTAAAGCTGATTGCAGAAAATGTATAAAGAAAAATAATAGCACCAACATTAATTTGTGATTCACTTCCAATATAACTTTGTAGCGTGGTAAATTTGTTCAGGACATATTACCTGCATATAAGATGACCACTCTCGTGATACCCATTCACATAATTTAGCAGTTGTAATTTTTTCATACTCCTGATAGCTTGCAAGGAATTGTATCAATCTTGTCAGAAATTTGCGAACAGCTGCTTATCTTCATAAGCTAATATTTTTTCCAGCTAACATATTGATAGCCTATATCTTCGCAATGATAGGGCAATGATGATTAAATGAATGATGAGGAAACTGTATATAGTTTATCTACGATATAAATCAATACCAGATTTACAGATATTTTTGTATATCGTAACATAGATCCTATTTCTATTATTGATTTCTATTTATCGCCTGCAAAATATTTCAACATATACAATCCAAAACGTAAACATTCTAAACTCAAGACTGGGATGCTTACACCAATATGTAAGTTCCTTTACGAATAATACTGATCCTTTATATGTGTCGACAGAAGTATAACCATTTAACAGAACTGTTTCTCTTTTTACTCCCCAATAATATTAGTAGAGTCTAATTGTTATGTTCCACGTGAGAAAAGTCCCCTATATATATTTTTTACGGATACTTCTCTCTGCCTAATCTCAGTGACAGTCTCAGTTTGCGAGAAAATAGTTTTTAATCCATGGAATTTCTTTTGTTCTTCTGTTTCGAATTTATCCCGGTTTTTATCCTTATGCAAAAAAAATAGGATACGATACCTATTAGACCGTTTAGGTTGCTTTCATTTCAAAAAGCATATTGTTTTAGAAAACTAAAATAATGACTTTTATAAAATTACATAGAATGAAATGGTTGTATAATTTCTTTAGGAGTAAACATATTGATAAAGAGAACAAACAGAGAGTAAGGCACACACAAACATACACGCATATATATATATATATATGTGTGTGTGTGTGTGTGTGTGTCTGTGTGTGTGTCTGTGTATTAGGGTAGGTCGATTTTCAACTTTTTCTAGAAGATCAAAAACTTCTACGCGGGGGAAGTTGTGTGCTGGTATGATTAGTACTCATATAAAAAATTTAGCTTGCCATCTTTCATGGTTGTATGAGCATTTAATTTTAAACATCGTATTATTAGACGCGCCGAAAAAATCGTTGCTTTTTAGAGTATTTTATCAAAGTTTACAATTTCAGTCAAAACAAATTTACTAGATTAATCATTTTAGTAAAAAGGAAATAAATATATTAAAATTAATATTAAACAGTGAACCCCCCCGGCTGCATATAATCTCTAGTTGACAACATTAACTGAGGATGCAAGTCATAAAATTAATTCTGGGTCAGAATCTTTTCAATCTTATGCATATTATTAGTAAGATTTGGACTGAAAAATATATATTTTTTTATCCTTACATAAAGTGGCTTCATACCTTGTCTGGAACGATTTCCATAAAAAATAAAATAAAAATAAAAATGTGAAAGGTCATAAATATTAATGAAGGAATAGAATTAAATGTGCTTGGAATTTATAAATGAATCAATTTTTAAAACTACAATTTATTAAAACTGCTCTAAAACATTGATTCATCAGAGGTAATCTTCGGTCCAAAATTATACACTAATTTTAAAACAGATTCATAAAAAGTATGTCAAACCACACACAAATGTTAGCAATGCTTATTGGTGCATCGTTTCATAGTGTTCCAGTGAAGGTCCTTTTGAATCAGAAGAAGGCCTCATTTCTCGGCATAAACTTTTGCAATAATAAGCTTGTGTCTTCTTTTAAATCCATAGACCAACTGAGATCGCTCTGTGGTTAACTTAACTGCCCTTTCGACACTTTGCGTATGTGCAGGTAAATCAGGAAAATCTAATTTCCTCCCACTCAACGATGAATCCTGAAGTTCCTCATCTAAGAATTCTTCTGTAAAAGCAGGCTCACAGACTCCAGTTTGAGATAGGTATATTACATGAAACCAATGTGAAGCTTTGAAGTTTTTGTTGACATTTTTTCAACCTTTTGTGAGATGATTTTGCACCCTGAAAGAAAACAAGTAATTAAATTTAAAAATGGATTCTACTTGTTTGAACTTGTTTCAAATAATAACATTTCAACAACATTTAACAATGAATATATAAATCAATGTAAACAATTTCATTATTTTTACAAAAAAAAAAAGTTTCCTTACCTAACGGTTAAAAATTTTTCATAGCCCCTTCCCTCGCTTCTCTTTCATCTTATTTGGCCATTGCATACAACATATTTTTGGCAATAGAGCAAAAGCATTGTATTAAATATTTTTAAATGCAACTGTTTGGATTTCTTGTGGCTGCTGCTTAATTATCTGAATCATATTGAAAATGTATAGTTGCTGGTCATATAATTTTATTGCCTCTTTTAATTTCAAACCAACTAACTGCATACACTTCAACAATAAATTAAACCCACGTGTGCATTTTATTAAACAGTGTGTGAGGATAAATCTATTGGGTCCATAAACACATCAGTCGAATTGCTAGAGTAAGCCATCTGGCTTGATCTAAACGTCCAATCCTCCATGCAGCATATTTTGGATCAATCTTTCCCCGTGAAATTCCTACGGCATATTCCAAAAGTAGTCTTTTCTCGCCACTCAGATCATCAATGCCTACCAGTACAGAATAATTGATTTCCAAAGGACTACTTATTGGTGGAAATTCAACCTGGGGCAAATGATTGTAATTATTACCACACAATTTTCCAATTGACCCAGTAAATGATGTTGGGCTTTGTGTATTACGATCGATCCATTTAAATAACACCCTTAAAGGAAGCTCATTCTGATGTAGGGAGCAACCAATAGTGTGTAACTTCCTGTTTAATACTTTTCTAAAGATGTGACTAGCCCAGATTCACAGCCAGTGTTTGAATTGGTGTTGTCTAAAAGCACAGCCTTCAATGTAGTCTCAATTTATATTCTTTTTAAACACTTGCAACTTCTTCTGCTAAAATGACACCAGTTTCATTAGTATTAGGGATACCTCTATTGGTGAGATATCCTCTATTTTTCTCACAACCTATTTCCGCTGTTAATGTCAAATGCCGGTCTGGCCCCTTAACCTTTCTCACTTATGTTTCTCCATTCGCTTCCACCGCCTCCTGATCAAACTAAGTGTCTTTGTCATGGCTACTATCCACACCAATACAAACCAGATTTTCAATTTTTTCATTGTGCTTTTGAAGATTATGCTCTTTAGTGTTTCTTTTTGTCTGTCTATGTTTGATTTATCCAGGATGATGTTGTTAATATTTATATTTGCGTTGAGAAGACCCATAGCATGTAAATCCAAAAGGAAGGCATTTGCCAGGCTCGCTCCTACTCTTGAAGAAACATCACCCCATCAATAGCCTACCATGGAATTTTTAATTGGCTGTAATTACTCTTAAAATGCCTGTCTGGCTCAAAATTTCCGTCTTGTCGATCGCTATTCACTGATTGGGAAGAGGAAACATTCTGATCATAAGATGTGGAAGCAACAGAAAATGAACCATCTCGGGACCCTCTTTCTCCTAACACTGCATTCCTTTTATATTTTTAACGGAAGTTTTATCTATAGGACCAAGTTGAAAAGTTCCCTGGGGTCCTATTTTGTTTCTCTGGTCTTTTAGATATTCTCTGTCTTCCAATGCAACCTGAAAAATCAAATTTGACACATTGGATGCGAGATGTAACTTTCCTGCAATATCTCATAAAACGAAAAAGTATGCGATTTTTAATTTGTTTACTTAAAATACAACCATAGAAATTAATTTACTTTAAAATGTGTATGACATTGTCTTATAGAATAAAAAATATAATAATAAACTTACCTTCTGTTTGAGGGGACAATTACAGATTATGTGTTTGGTCTAACAATTTCCTTTTTACATTTCACATTTTTGTCCTCACAAGATAAAATTGGCAGTTGACAACGGCAAGAAGAAATGTAAAACAATGTGCCAAGTTTCTTTATCAGAATTTTGTTTGCAGATGATGAGAAAGATTTTCTATTTATCTGTTTTACTTTTTTAAAGCAGATATTTTGCAATTTGTTCACAAAATACAATTCAGTAAGCGTGGATTAACTGCTTTCACAATATCAATTATATCACCGGCTATTAATTTTGAAAGCGCAAATTTATTGAGGTTGGATGTATATGTTCCAGGAAATAACTGTGCTGTATGACTTGTCGATATAGGCGGGTCTGTTTTATCAAACATAGAAGGTGGACCAGCAAATTTATTAGTATCTCCAATGCGAGTAGAAATTTGGTTTGTTTCCGAACCATTTTAGAATAAAGTATCTGAGAAATATTATCATGGAATATCATGGCATATCATAAAAGATGTACACATCTGGGAATTCAGTCAACCTTAGCTAAAATTCGCCTTTCTTGGTGTTGGATCCCCAGGGCCAGAAAAGCCGTCAAAAAGTTATATCAAAGTGTGTTTCGTGTCAAATATTTAATAGCCTTGCATTCAAATATCCTAAGGTTATCCATCTTCTAAAACACCGGGTGAATCTGGTTAACACTTTTTTACACAGTGGGATTTACTATACTGGACATGGTTGACTAAAGACTGACGGAGGTGTTAGTAAAATTTACATGCTTATATTTACGTGCCTCAATATAAGAGCTGTTCACATAAATCTGGTTAAAGACATGGGCACTCATTCATTTATTCTAACCTTAATTAAATTTACTAATACACATGGACTCCCATCCCATATTTACAGTGACAATGCCAGACCCTTTATAGCTGGTTGCGATCTTATAGAGGAAATTTTTCCCTCCTCTGAATTTCCAAGTGTATAACATTAAGCACGTAAGAATGCCTGTATACGTTGCATGGGGTGGGAGTATATGGAAACGAATGATCGGGACTATTAAATCATGTTTGTATAAAACAATTGGGCGTTCCAGAATTAGATATTTTGATCTCCCAACTGTAATTTCATATGTTCAAAGTGCTATAAACCAAAGACCTCTCACTTATAGATGTTCTTCAGATTCAGGACTCGAAGTAATAACTCCTAATTGTTTTCTTCATTCTAACGTTAATTTGGGACTTGTACTGAAATTGGATGATCAGGGGGGTTGGAAATTCGACTTCAAGACTAAAAGTGGTAAAATCTGTTGAAGCTCGTGACTCTATGTTGACTGGATTCCGTGAGCTTTAGTATCAGGAGTATCTGCTGAGCTTGAGAAAACAGTGTAAACGTTTGCACGAGGTCAATTTTCAGAACCGAATCAATGTTGATGACGTGGTTCTTGTTAAGAATCCTGCCAGATCTAGATCATTTTGGAGTTAATTGTTGGTGACGCAAAAAGATTCGTTCCGTAAAAGTCAAGAGAGGTGATGAGTTTGTTCAAGTCGATTCTATCAAACTGTTATATCCTCTAGAACTATTATTTACTCATGCCCACCATTCTAGAACTATACCAAACTCGAAAGGAATGTGTAAAATAAGATTGATATAGCAAAATCAGAAGTCAATGTGCCAGATACTAAGAGTTCATCTATTCAGATGAGACAACGTCCTAAGAGGACTAAAAACTTTTTTAAATATAAAGAAAAACATCCCAATAATCCTTATATATACTATTAAATTCAGTTTTATCAAAACATAGTATTCACATACCTTAGCTTATAGGTACTTATTGTAAAAAATAAATACATAAAATACCTGTTCATGGTATCCTAATTATTGAAGGGATGAAATTTCTGTAGTCCTATTAGTGCACCAAATTAGAATGTATTCACTTGCAAACAAATACAACCCTCACTTTTTCAAACTTTGGAATTATTTGTGTAAACAAATCTCCACCACTTCTACTTCCAAATTTAAAGTTCTTAAAAAAATTAAAAAAAAAAAAGACAAAAAATTTCCTGTGAATTTTTATCTTTGCCTACCTTTACCTGAAAACAAAACATTTTCTATGAACTTTTATCATTGGCTATATGTGCCATTAAGATTCAATTTTCTGAATATTTTAATTGTTAGCTACTTTTGCTTAAAAGCATCCTGTGAATTTTCATCTTTGCCTTCCTTTACCTGAAAAAGGAGCATTTTCTATGGATTTTATCATTGGATATATTTGCCATTAAAATTATCATTTTCTGTGAATTTTACCCTTGACTATTTGGCCCTAAAAAACAATATATATTTTCTGAGAACATTCCATCTTTGGCGATCTTTGCCAAGAAAAACAAAAAATGAAAAACAAATCTCCGGTTTCAGTTTGACTGTTTACTACAATCAAGAATGTGTTGCAATAATTTCATATTGCAATTTTGTTTTGGGGGAGAATATTGGAATTATTAAGTAGTCACTAACGAGGTGCCCTGCAATTGGATGAAAAACAACCAATGACAGACCTCCCTTTTAAGATTCCTCCCAACCCGTCGAGAGCGGTTATTTCGAATTATCTTCCTCTTTTGTTTGTTTTTCAGTCTTCTCCTCCATTCATACCAGACAGGAGAGAGAAGTTTGACCCGTAACTGCAGCACGAGAATACAATGCTTTCTTCTTTTTTATCTCAACCCGGCCAAACTCCACAGGAAAAAAACAGCGTTAAAAGGACGAACAATCGTTAAGTTCTGCAAAGCGATTGCTTTTGCAAAGAAACCTTCGTTCTTCCTTCTCTTTTTTATTAATACGTTTTCTTATAACAACTACATTTGTGTTGTGTTTCTTCCCTATTGTCAACGTCACTTTATTTTTGTTACCGTTTATTGTTGGGAAATTCTAAATATATTTGCTTCAGATTTTTCTCAACCCCAGTCATAATTAGACCGATCATTCTATCACTAACACTGGTGTCAAATCAAAATATACGATTATTTTGATGTTTAAATTCATTTGCTCATAAAACGGTAAAGTTTTGGAGACAAATATTTTGCATTTTACTTTTTAGGTTAGTTTACATCTTTCCTTGGGTAGAAATAACCGTGGTTAAAAAAATCGACCTCCCCTAATGTGTATATATATATATATATATATATATATATATATATATATATATATATATATATATATATATATATGGGTGTGTGTGTGTGGGTGTGTATGTGTGTGTGTGTGTATTACAAGCGGCTTTAATTAATTTCCTATAAATGTTGGTATAGGCAGTAAAAATTGCCGTAGATTACTAGAAATATCATATATTATTACGATATATCTTATGAGATGACCGACCAATCTTTATTATTTCAGATTCAAATGGGCATATATGGGCAGGCAATGGGCTATTAAAAGCCTGATTGTTACAGCTGTTGAAGTTTAGCAACGCTCGTTTGACGTGCGGACACTTTTGAAGAAGGAACGCAACAAAATTCTGTTCTAAACTTCAAAAAAATGTCACAAAAATACAAAATGTTTCAGAGTAGATTTGGACACACTTGCATAGATCGATCATCAGGTTTTGAGTACTATAAAATATCTAAGGCAGACAAACAGTCAGTGTTAGAAATGATGAAGTGTTAAGGAGAGGTAATGAAGTAAGAACACCAGAGTTAATTGGCTAAATAAATAAGCCCTAGGATAAAGATCGTTGAGTGTCTATAGAGACAATCGCCTCGGTGTTTGATGTTAGTGCGGGGGCTGTAAATACAATTATTCGCGAAGAACTGAGGATGCGGAAGATTCGCGCAAAGTTTGTTTACATGGTCCTCAGAGAAGATCAGACAGGAAAACGTTTTCGTGACAGTAGAGAGGCGGTCGATCGGATGCATTCAAATACAACAATTTTAATGCTCTGATGCCCGTCGAGGTAAGCTAGATCTACTAGTATGACCCAGATTCAAAACGACAATTTTTTCAGCGTAGGCATACATACTCTCCCAAACTCAATAGGATCAGATAAACAAAATCCACCCGGTAACTTATAGTTATCACTTTTTATCACACGGGAATGAGCTACATATAAAACAAGGAATACTACGTGGAGGTTTTAAGGAGATTTCGTCAAAAGAGGGCAGTATCATTTGCGCCAGGGCAATGCAACAGTCACCAACTACATCCTTATAACAGACTAATTGACATATATGTGCATCAATACAGATTTTTACTGTAGAGTAGAGGATGTCGTTATGAGACTATTATTGAGATTAAAGATCCCTTGATGAGTGTATTGTGAACGCTCACACAAGCGGGATTCAACAGGGCCGTTTTAGTAGTTCTGTTGCAATAACAAGTGCATATGAGCCGGAGGAGATTATTTCGAACTGGGCTTGAGTTTAATGTGTTTCTTACAATAAAAATATATTTTTTATTTAGTTTTTGCGAACTATTATCTTCATCTTTATAGTTGTTCTTTCACGACGTTTCGGTCAACTATTTCTTCTTACCTTCTTCAGGTTGTTAATCAATGATTGTAATAAAAGTGATGTCTTATCTTTGTCTCGTTAATGCGTTTCGTGACTATCACATAGGGTTTCGGCGCTCAGTTCGGCCGCTTAGAAACTTTACTTTATTAGTGGTATTATTTACTGCTTTTAAAAGATTTATTGGCCGTAATCAATTTAAATACACCCCCAGTTTGTTTACTGAAATGACGTGTTTCGGAAAATATACGTTGTTGATTAATATGTTATGACTGGTCAGTTACTCCCGTAAAAACCCTTTTACAAGTAAATCCTCTACAATTACCGCGCTTCATTGCCACGAAGTAGTTTCTTATCTACTGTGAGTAAACAAACACCATTGTGAGAAGATTACTTAATGCAAAATTGTTAATTCACTACCTTATATATTGAAATCATCTATCGTCTTACGTATATCAACTTCACGGGTAGCAAAAACGCACTACTTTGACTACTTGGACTAAGAAATTATTTAACGGGATCTCCTTATTAACCGTACTATAAGCGTATAGGTACCACACTTTAAAAAATGCACTAATGTTAAATGGTTACTGTGCAAAGCTTTGTACACGTATCGTTTTTGTCATATAAGTAAGTTATCTACATTATTGAAATGAACAATTAGACGCACAATCATATTGATAACGGTTCCCCTCATGTATCTGATATTAAGCAACTTGGAGCTTGGCCACTAAGTAATGAAAAGATCAGATTATCTCCGTATAATCTCTAAAGTATATAGTGCAGCAGGAGCACACTTTTACAGTTCTATAGGAAGTATTGTCAAGTGTACAAAACTCCAACTTCTTGGCATTCATATATAAGGTACAGGAGCTGTTTAGAAAATCTGAAGGAGATATATGAACTGTTCGAAGGTAGAGTGATTTAAACATATGACCGATAGAGTCAGGATGTTTTGCTCTTTTCGAGTATCGGTTGCTGATGCGAAAATCAAGTATCGTGATGTGGATTAGAACGTTATTTTACTAATAAAAAAGTTATTAAAATATTATTTAAGAAGAAAATAATAATAAAAACGATTTACCATGTTTTATTTGTCATTCCAGAACAAGGAACCTTTAAGAAAAACGAATTTTTTACAATGTTATTCCTACGTGAATTAGGCAGGATGGGGGTGTATACGTATCCTAAAGATAGTAGTATATTTTTTTCTGATAAAAAATATAATAGTAGCTGAATTCGCTATAGTGTTCAATATCAATGAGACCAATCAGGTATAACTGAATCAGAAAAAGCAAAAAAATAATTTCAGAAAGATGGGGGAAAATGAACATATGGGCAGCGATGAAATATATAAATTGAAAGAAAGCGAATATTATTTCCTGTCCTTGATGGTTTTCTTAACATTATATTTTTGTTCTCTTTCATTTGCAAATTTATTTTCTTTTATTTCTGAAAATAAAATTACTATCATTAAATTAGTTACAGCATCAATGAACCATTGTACGAAGTGTGCGTAAGAATATTCTCTTTGTATGTCTTTGGGTTTCAGGCAATCGATTTCAACCTTAATTATTTGAAACAATGGACACTTGTGTTCGATGTGCGGAACAGAAGCATAAGAGGCGCGAATCAAAAATCGATAAATTACGAGTGTTCTTTGAGAGGTGGTAATAAGGATGATGATGATGATGATGATGATGATTTAAAGGCTGAGGATAATGAGAAGTAGCTTTGTCATACTGGAGAATAATGATGAGGATGAGGTCGTAAATAGGGATAATTCTGGAGCAGTTTGTATTGTATTGATTTACAGGAAAAATTATTTGGTACATTTATAATGCAAGATTAGCAATTAAAAGAGTGTGAAAGTAAGGAGCTAGCCCCCCAAAGAATATATAAAGGAAATCAGAACGCTAATACGGTTGAATTCATGCACAAGGATGTATGTTTGATTAATCGCCCGTTAGGTGCATATATGAATAGGAAGGCATACACAATAATATATAACTCAATAATCGTTTATAAATACAAAATTTTGATTTAAATTTAAGCAATGTCGTAGATAAAAACAATAATAAGACCCCGATGTTTTACGTCAGTAAGCTCTAAAACATCAAGGACATATTTATTGGATTAACGTTTGTTTCTTCATAATATCCTGATATATTCCAGTATTCGATCGTTTCTACTCTATATCTTAAATGGTAAGTTAGTAAAGAAAGGAAATACATCAATTTTACTTTTCCAATTGATAAGTAAACTATGTTTTTTCGTATTTTGTAGGGCATCAATCTCCCAGCTTTGCTGTTATATAATAAACGTTTCGTTCTGTATTTGAAAAAAATATGAAGCTTAATTTAAAATATTTCAGAACTAATTAATCTTTAGGAATTATGTAGCATTTAAAAGTAAAACACCGTGTAATCTGCATAATTTTTTATCAGAATTGTAAGATACATGTTACGCTCATCTTGGTTATAATAGCCTATTACTAAGTAAAAAGGAAGCCAGCAAGATGTAAAAACGTTATTATAGAATATGGTAATGTCTGAAATACTTATAGTTTTAGTAGACTGATATAATTATTAACATATATTTCCGAGTCGGAATGATGCACTTATAGAAATTAAAAGTTATATTCCCTGAAAACCTGTGCAAATCCAAAAAACGAATTATATTGTAATAAAATAAACCATTAATACATATAATCGCTCTAAACGTAAAGAGATGCCCCGTTACACATGAGAACTAATAATATATACTTTTGTTTATTTTTATATATAACATTGTCATGATGAAGATAATTATAAATGCTTCTATTTTTATTCTAAAAAAGATGGTTTCTAATAACATATTCATTTTTTCTCAACAAGTTTAGTTGTATTAATACATAAAAACGAAGTCAATGATACTTGATTCTACTTCAGATTACTTTAGATGCTTCTCTTATAGCAGATAAGTTTCAGCGCAATCATTTAAATATCGCAAGTCAAAATCTTGGCCAGCTTTCTGGAAACTTATGACCCTTTAACTGCTGATAGCACGTATTTAATTGAAGGTCAGCCTCTTAGCGACTCCAACTCCTCGCAGTTATGTCTGCTACTGAATCTTATCGGTTAAACCAAACAGTACAAAATAAAATCGATACTTTCAGCTGTCTATTATATATGTATATATATATATATATATATATATATATATATATATATATATATAATATGTCTACTATATATATATATAATAGACATACATATACGCATATATACATATACATGTATATGTAAAGAAAGAGAGAGAGAAAGACAGAAAGAGAAGGAGAGAGAGAAAGAGAGATAGGGAGAGGGAAAGATGATCAAAGAATGCTCATCTTAGTATGCGTGGAATATGAAGAGTTTTTCAGTTATTTATGTCAACCGTTTAAATGTTGATTATAGTTATAGATTATGTTTTCGTTCTGTTTTTTTTTACTGTATTTAAAAGCTGAAAAGGGCTCTACTAAGGAACTTATCTCAAAATTACCTTGACTAATTTATGTGTTAATAATATATTAAATGTAGTACTATTTCTGTAAAAATAAAATTTATAACTAGAATAATTTGATATTATCTACCTTAACATCACCACATATATTAAAAATATTGATTTATTTTAGGACGTATCCCTTGCACATTAACACACATATAAAAAATTCGCACACATACACACATTTAAACCCCAACGTACATGTATGGCTTAAATTGTTATGCACACACACAAACACACACACGCACATACAAACACATATATATATATATACATATATATATATACAAATATATATATGTATATATATATAACTATATATATTTTTTGAAAAAAGAAAAAACCTAATGAATTTATAAAATCATCAACGTGTAGTCCCTATTGCAGGGGGACATCTTCAGAATATTAAAAAGAAAAATGCAGAAGAAGAAAACAATTATAAACCATACGTAAAAGAAAAGGAAACAACGTTAGAATCCTACCCATATCGGGAAGGAAACTATGTGTGTGTGTATAGGAAGGTTGGGTTGTTCAATGTCTATATATATACACTTTCAAAAATGCGTTATTTAAATAAATATGTACCCTTTTTATTATCCCACACCGTTTTTCTTAAAATAATTTAAACAAAATAAATAAGATTAGACAGAATAAAAAGTGTACATATTCCTCTATAATTTTACCTGTCAATATTTGACTTTTACTTGAAATATTCTAGTTTCACGTCAATTTTAAAAGCATAACTTCAAATTAGGGAAGCAAAAAGAAAGTCCGCAGCAATAAATTTGCATTAAAGAATCTTAAATTATCGCCCCTAAATATGTTAAAAATATCCACCGACAGGCAACAAAGCATCTCTAATCGTAATTTTTGTTTACCAGATTAAAAAAACGTAACATTTAGTCCATAGGCCACGACTTTCGCTTAGTGATTATCAGGATCTCAATTATCCACATCTTTGTGGTTTAGCCAAATGGAGAAATCGGCCGCAATTTAGTTAGGTTAGTTTTGGTGTGGGGCATTATTAATTCCAGGGTCTAAAGTTCGCTTGCAAGGTTGAATTAATTCGTCCAAGTACATTAATTTGTTAACTGATCATTTTCTACCCTACTTTTGCCGGGATTTGGATGCACATCCCATCCTCATGAAGGATAATACCCCCATTAACACAGCTGACAATGTCAGGAAGTTCCTGTAAGAGCATGGTATTCAATGTTTGGATTAGTCTGCACAATCTCCAGACCTCAATCCTATCGAAAACGGATGGCATTACATCAAACAACAGCTACGCAATAATAAATTTTCCAATTTTGTAAGAACTTTGGACAAAAATTAAAGAAAAGTGGAATGCCGTTTTCCCGGAGTATTGGTATCGTTTAATTACAAGAATTCCCAAAAGGGGTATGCTACTAAATAATTATTAGTTTATTGTGGTCCTGTTGTATTTGTGTTGCATAATTATCCTAAACTTACATTAAAATAACAGTGTTTCATTGCACGACTTTCTTTTGCCCTCCTCAATTGAAGTTATTTTTTAAAAACTTACATGAACACTAGAATATTTTAATCAACAGTCAAATATGAACAGGTAAAATTATAGAAGAATTAAATGTCAATCAGATGTGGTATAGGTTGTTTAAACAGTTACATTAATTATGCTTAAATTTACAGTTTTTAAACAAATTACAAGTGAAGATTTCTTTTAGCCGCATCTGTATATACACATAAATGCATATATAGCTTTACATAACTATATAGAACACACATGAAAGAGGAAATAATAAGTATACGGCTCTATCTATTTCTCCATGTGACGGAGTTTAAAAGAAAATCTATAATCAAGCCCATTTGTTCGTCTACGGAACACCATATATATATATATATATATATATATATATATATATATATATATACATACATATATCTATATATATATATATATATACAGGGAGAGAGAGAGACGTGCAGATAGATAGATAGATTGATAGATAGATAGCCATTTTATTTGTTTTTGCTAGCGATAACTATTGAATTAATGCAAATATTTATAGGAAAGTGCAATTTACCAAAATGCGAGTTGGGAATAATATTTTTTTGTAAAATTAATACATATGTGCACGTATATATATATATATATATATATATATATATATATATATATATATATATATATATATATATATACATATTTACACAGATTGTTGAATTTTTATTTGTTATTAGCGATTAATTTCTTTTTTATTAATTCGTTCCCTGAACATTTATAAGGAAGGAGTTATTTGCCCTTTGTTAGATTTTTTTATCCGTCCACATTTTTAGGACATATTTTATTTTTTTTATTTTATTCAAATATTAATTATTAATTATTAATTAATAATTACTACGTTCATAAAAGTAAGTCATTTACTTTTATGCATGTAGTATTAATTAATAATTAATATTTAAAAAAGATACATATTTACAGATATATACATATAAGGATAGTTCTTTACTAAACGCACACACACACACACACACATATATATATATATATATATATATATATATATACATATATATATATATATATATATATATATATATATATATATATATATATATATGATTTTGTTGGGGGTACAAAATTTTATTAAGGCAATCATGAAGGGAAGAGGTATTCTTTCGAAATTCATCTCATATTTAAAAAAAAAACGAGGAGAAAATGAAAATGGATAGCGACTAAAAATAAAAGTACGGAAGTATGGGGGCTAGTTCTGGTAGAAGATTTTTCAACACTATAAGTGTCATGCCGTCTGGGCCAGTGGCTTTACTGGAGTCAAGCTTCCTGATTAGTTTGGCGACCTCGTGCACCGATATTTGTATGTTGAATAGCGTGTTGTCTGTTGTAGGAGGAGATACGGGGAATTGATGACCTTCCTCGCAGAAGGAAGAGTTAGCTGCAAAGTTCTTAGCAAATAGTTTGGCCTTGTCTGATGCTGATGAGATGACCTCAGGTCCATTGATGATGGTTGGCTAGAACGCACGCATCTATTCAGGATCCTGTTTGCTATTTTCCAAAACTGGTGGGAAGCAATCCGCTGATCAGCTACTTTGGATTTGACCCACTGAGCATATAACTGTCTTGCATTTTTATTACTCTTTAACAGTGGTTGCTGGCAGTCCTTAATGCAGCTTTATTCTCAGTACATCTATTACGTTGGTAACTATGGAAAAAGTTATGTCTCTGCGCAATGGCAGCAGCACATTCTGGGGAGAACCATGGCTGGCTGTTAGTTTTTTTTGTTGATTTTTTTTATGGTATGAATCCGTCTATGCCTACAATTAACCATTTGATCAGGTTTGATACTTTAGAGGATACATCTTTTTTAAACATGGACATCAGTGTTAGATCTGATATGAATGTACGGAAGCTATCCCAGTCAGTCATAGAGTATCGGTATACAGTACGGTGGAGAGGTACATCTGACTTATTGTATTTCATTTTTATCAAAACTGATACAACTGTGTGATCGGAGGATCCCAGGGTATAGAACGGAACAAGAACATAGCTCAGGGGAAGTGGTGAGAAAAAGGTCTATAAGGCTTGCATATTGACCAGTAGTATTGGGCACACGGTGGGCTCGCGAACAATCTGAGTGAGGTTATAGGCAATGGCACAACATGTGAGAACCTCCCCTCATCTTCCGTCTTGTTTGAGTGGGTCAATCATTCCACATTATAGACATTGAAGTCACCGCAAATGTGAATGTTAGCTACGAGATATCCAGACAGGATCAGGTCAATTTTCTCAGATATACTCTTAAGGACAGTCACCCTGCTGTTGTGGTGGCGATAGAGGGCAAATATGCATGCAGTGGTGTAAGCAAGTGATATCTAGAAGCAAATATAAGGTAAATTAGGGTCTTCTCTTAAGAGATCTCTACCACACGGCAAGCCATCTTAAATGTAGGCGCATATTCCATGTCCATGGCGATCTTGGGGGTCAGATTTAGATGTGAAGTTCGAGTATCCTTTTATTTTGAACTCATCTAGGGAGGTGATCGGCCCTATGGTAGTTTCGCTTAGAAAGAGTAAATCCGATTTCGTCTCCTGTAATTGGGTTTAAACCTCTGAAAGGTCGGAACGTAGATCCCTGATGTTGGAGAAGGAGACATGGTAGTTGGGGTCTACGTTTGAGGAAGGGGGTTCTAGGTTTATTTGTGTATATATATATATATATATATATATATATATATATGACTACTTCATTTAATCACATAAATTACTATACAAAATATTATTTTATGCGTATTAACTTGAACAGTTCTGAATACATAGGCAGATGTTTGGTAATAGATTATTAATATATATATATATATATATATTTATATATATATATATGGCAATTAAGCTACACGGAATATTCCGCGTTACTATCCAAACGAGGATTCGTCAGCCTAATGAAACGCGGACTATTCTGTGCAGCTTAATTACTATTATAACAAACTTACAATATATGTATATATATTAGACTTCTTCAAAATTGACCTTTTCTTCAAACATAGGGAAACTGATATTATTCCCAATCTCCAAGGTCTAACTTAGCTAAATATGCCTGTTATTGTGATCTTGAACCTTGGCTATGCCTGCCTTAAGAGCCATGTAATTTTATTGGTGACGTTTTTCGAAAACTCTGCAAAATATGGGATATTATGTCTTTATTTTCATTGTAGCTTTCCAGAGGTTAGTGCTATAACAATAAAAGTGGTACCAAATGAAACATAATAAAATTGTCTTGCATATGGTAGTAAGCACAATAAAACACATGAACACCAGTGTAAATTTTAACTAGGTTTAATGCACAAACAGCTGGGACACTACAAAAAGTCAGTTTGGTAGTACGATAGCACTGCACTGACACATATATTGCATAAGAAACTGTCAGATAGGATGTTACTAATACAGGTATTATCCCTTGTTACATGTGGCTTTTTGGAAACTGTCAAATATTTTCCTGCGGTACTCCACAACTTCTAGTAAGCAGCTTCTTTGCTCTGGGTCACTTGTGATCTGAGTTGCTAAGTCACTCATTAGTTTCACACCTCTCTCAGCCACATCATTTGTCACTTTCACAGACCTCACAAACTGCTGTGCATTCCTGTAGCTGTCATTGTCTTCCCAGGTGTCGGCTGGAGTAATGAGCTAGTCACATTTCACTCAAACAGAAAGTGAGACTCTGGCCCTACCAGGTCTGTGAGAACTGTAGCTGCATTGATGACAGGAAACACTGGATTGCCTTTCCTGTAACTCTCAGGTTTCTCTGTTTCTGACAGCTTGACTGCGAGCTCCTCTTTTGCAGACTTAGTCATGCTGGTATATGAACTGAACAAGGTGAATGGCACTAGTTCCTGGGTCAGATACCAGCGGTGGTTGTTCATTTTCTTGAGAACAGAGGTTGCCAGTTCATAGTCATACTGCTTGTATTGCGGCATGTTCTTCACAAGCTGGAGGTCATGGATAGGTGCATCAGCTACAGATGTGGTGGTCACTCAGGGGCTGGTGTAGAATAAGGCCAGGAACTTGTTCATCCTCTCAAGATTGAAGATAGTGTCCGTGTTGTATTTTAGTTCCTTGAAAACATGAGCATCTTCATACAGTAAATGTTCCTGGCCATCCAGCGGGCTTGGTTAATGGCACCTGGCTTGGCCCAGTGGATACCTCGAGGAAGTTCCTCACCAAGCAGGATCAGGCACAGCTCTGCCACCTCTCTGTAATCTGCCCTCGGACTTGCTTCCTCAAGGAAATTGCTTAAGACTGCAATTGTGCTTGTCTTATTCTCTTTCAGCCTCCCATACACTTCCAATTATTACCTCTGATATGTGATGGCGACAAGCGAAGTAGAATACCTTTTTGCCTAGTTTTTCTTCAGTAAGCTTCGATGCACCCTTGTTGATGCCACTGTTGCTTTCTGTGGTATCAAATACCAAGCCTACAATGTTGTCTATGAGACCCCATGCTTCTATCAGTTCCAATGTAGCATTACACTGTTGGATTCCTGTGGAACTTTCTCTGAAGGGCACACCAAGCAGCTTCCCTTCTTCATACTATGGAGTACCAGTGACGAGCACTGCAAGACTTTCCATTGGGTATTTTTCACCGAGAACATCCCGTAGAAGTTTTCCATCCCAGTGTAGTGTGCAGTAATCTGGCGGACTTTCCTTGAAGTTATTCATGTAACTTTGGCACAAGTTATGACGAGTGTTTATCCTATTTCATCTTGTAGTAGAGTCATCAAGATCTGCGCATCCTGCCTTCAACACTGCAGACACCATGGTTGTAGTCTGGTTGTCAGAGAGTGACAACCCATCTGCAGTGCTACAAATCTCTTCACTGATCATAACTGAGTGTGGAAAGTGTAAGGTTATCTTACTTGGTTTTGATGAACAGCTTGGTGTTGTCTCAGTGTATTCTGAACCCTCACTATTACAAGAACCTTGACTGTTCTCTGAGTCTTCATCACTTGACATTTTCCCAATTTCTGCTGCTGCAGCAGTCACTGATGATAACATTCTCTCATCTGTTTCGTTTCGGAAGCTTTTCTCTCTAGACTTCTTCTCAAACACCTTATCATGACCTGACATGTGGTCCAGGCGAGTGGTCTGTTGGTCCAAGTAGAAATTGACGTCCTCTTCCTTGGTCTCCTTTGTGATCAACCTGTTACTTATTATCTCCTGCACAACATCCTTTGCTCCAATATCAAATAACATGTCTAAGTCCTTCAGAAAGTTTGGCTGTTTCTCTTCCTCTATTTTGTAATTTCTTCCCTTGTTTTTAACAATTTTCCTGTACTTTTCATGGAGGATCATGAAACGGTTGATTGCATTTTGTCTAGTTGGTGTTTTAATCCTGGCCATATTACAGAATGGCAAAACTGCATCCATTGTATCATGGGCTAAATACCTATTGTCACAGTTGGGATTATCATTCCTCAAATGCAGGAAATACTGGAACACCTGGCGATTAGTAGGAAGTTGAGAGCCCCTGATGAATGACCTTGTGGCAGGAGTTGCCGCCTTTCTTCTCTTTTCAGTTGGTTCATCCCGTTCACTTGTATTGCTGACCACTTTCCCATACCGTAGTTGTCTTCCAGATGCCATGTTGTCAGCAGTTCACAAATCTTAACAAATAGCTTTAACTTACAATCTGAAATGAAGAGATAAAACAGACTTAGTGATAATAAATCATATACATGCATTAAGAGTAGAATTTTTGAGATAAAGTTATGTAGTATATGATGGCATCCTTTCCAAGCATAAAAAAATATATATGTCTGTGCATTAAAATTAATTAAAATTAACACAGGTGTTCATGTGTTTACCACCATATGCAAGACAATTTTATTGGCTTTCATTTGGTACCACTTTCAATGTTATAGCGTCAATCTCTGGAAAGCCACAATGAAAATAAAGACATAATATCCCAAATTTTGCAGCGTTTTTGAAAAACGCCAACAATAAAATTACATGGCTCTTGAGGCAGGAATAGCCAAGGTCAGAGATCACAATAACTGGTATATTTAGCTAAGTTAGACCTTGGAGAATGGGAATAATATCAGTTTCCATATGTTTGAAGAAAAAGGTCAATTTTGAAGAGGTCTAATATATATATATATATATATATATATATATATATATATATATATGTATATATATATATATATATGTGTGTGTGTGTGTGTGTGTGTGTGTGTGTGTGTGTGGATGTATCTATTAGTGTTCTGAAAACACCTGATGCGTTTGTAAATACATTTACTTTTTACCTCCGTGACATTTACAAACAAATCTAGACATATGTGTATACTTTTTTATATATATACTAGTAATCTTTGTTACATATGTGTGTAGTACCACCTTCTGAAGAGCGGTGAACGCAGTTCTCGTGCAATCATGGGATTAGCGAATCTCTCGCCGAAGGCTACCTTTCTAGGGCAATTGCTCTTGACATATCAAAGGCTTTTGATGGAGTATGGCATAAAGGTTTACTTCACACGATGTCCAGCTACGGTATAGCTCGAAATGACTTTGCAATTATTAAATAATTTCTCTCTAATAGGTTCATAAGAGGAGTGGTTGATGGGCCGAAATCAAAAGCTCTTAGTAGTAATGCTGGAGATCCTCAGGGGCCCATCCTGGACCCAACCATCTTCCTGCTCTATATTAATAGTCTTCCAAATCACATCCTTGCATCATTCGTAGACATCTATGCTGATGACACTACTATCTATGGTAGCACATCTAAGACCGAAAACGGCCAATTTCTCTCTGATTCTCTCTCTCTCTCCTCTGATCTTGTGCAAGTGGTGCAATTGGGAAAGGAGTGACTGGTTACTTTTAATGCATCTTAAACCAAGCTTTTATCTTTACATCATAGACTGCCTTGATATAGTTCAAAATAGACTTCGTAGCTTTGTGAGGGATGCCCTTTTCTCTTCCACGCAACCTCTTTCTCACAGAAGAGATGTTGCGAGTTTGTCTCTGCTTTACCGTTATTTTCATGGCAGGTACTTGGCTGAGCTCCATTCTTTGTTCCCACCTCGCCAAACTTTCCCAATAAACATTCGTCTATGAGAAAACACTATCATTATTTTCCTCACTCTTTATCTGTGCCTAAATCTAAGCGTAGATTCCATGAGCAAAGATTCTTTCTTAGAACTGCACACCTATGGAATTGTCTTTCGTTTTTCTGCTTTCCAGCTGCTTACAATATGGTTGTCTTCAAGTCAAACGTAACCAAGTTTTTGATGAGCTGTTCCATATAAGTTAACACATTTACCGAATCTCCATTAGCAACGGTTACTATATTGTCTAATTTCTACTGCACACTCTTTAACACTTATAATCGAGTGGCCCCTTGGCCTTGATAAGTGGTGATGCCTATGTAAACATTTTTTTTAAAAAACAGCATATAAAAGAACGACATTATTTTATTAGAAAAATATACAAATAAAAGTTACCAATTAAACGGCAATTACTTGGACAGAATACAGTCGTGGTATTAATTGTTGCAAGTTTTCTGACTACTTATGTAATTATACAAATTATCTTATTTTTATATGTTGTCTCCAGTTTGCACGCCGTTGAAATTATGACAGCATGATTAACCTATTTCCTCCTACAACAGATAATTCTAGTCTGAGAACAAAGTCATCCAAACTGATATCAAAGATTATAAATATCGGTTTCTTATATAATATAGGTCTGAATGTCTTTTCAACAAAAGAATAGAGAAGAATTGTTCGATTCCTCTCTAAAAATTGTAGAGTTCGGTAGAAAATATTTACTTTAAAGAAAATGATACTCAATACATAAACATATCGGTCATATAAAAAGAATATGTAACAAAGTCTGAATACTTAAGTGAACAGAAAATATTCTAAAAAGCATAAGAAATCATTCTTCATCATATCATCTAAAAATTACCCATTGCCATCCCGTTAACCTTCTAATATAATCTCTCATCAAAATTGAAAGAGAATGACCGGGCCCATACGTTCCAGAATCCCCCCCTGATAACCAATGCGTATTAACGTGTCATATAAAGCATATCAGCACATATTTGAATAAGTTCGTTGAACTGTGTATATATATATATATATATATATATATATATATATATATATATTAATTTATAAAATATATATGGCGATTAACCTACACTGAATATTCGGCGTTTCATCCACGCTAGGACTCCTCAGGCGTATGCGCATAAGCCTGAGGAGTCCTAGAGTGGGTGAAATGCCGAATATTCAGTGTAGCTAAATCGCCATATATATTTTATAAATTACTAACTAGCTCTACCTACGTATTGAGCACTTTTGAAGTAAATACTTAAAGTTTACGCATAAATCTATACATTCGTATATTAATATTAAGTGAGTAAATTAAGTAGCTATATATATACACACACATATATATATGTATATATATATAGATACTTAATTGGCTACATATATATACATACATATATATGAATTATATATATATATATATATATATATATATATATAGAGAGAGAGAGAGAGAGAGAGACGGAAACTGAATTTATTTTCAAATTAGAATACAGTTAACGAACATTTTGTATTCTTGTTGTTTCTATATATCATGTCGTTGTATATATTTGCAGGGGATCTGAAATCTATATACAACCATAATATCATGAGTACAGTGGAGTATCACGTGGTATTATGGGCATGGATTCCAATTAAGTCGTGATTAAATCATATCAAGTTTATTATGAACATATCGTCAAATATCCTTGGAATATTTCCTCGATAATTTATAGAGGATATTTCTTTACTAAACGCACTGGATATTCTCCTCGAAACAATCTTTTGAGAAAGATACACTATAACTATTGATCGTAATGAATATAGCTCAATTTGTATATAAAACGAAATATGTATTGGGGAACAATTCATCATGCATCATAAAAATGTAATATAAATGGAAAACATAAATCTAATCTCATTAAATTGTATGTTTTTTTCTGGTAAACTGGACTAAACTATGAATATTAATTCTTATGTTTGGCGGATGTAGCCTCAGACTATTTTCGAATTCCTCACGGTGTATTCATTTTAGACATAGGAACCTGCAAGCAATCAAATAAATTACCTCTAATTTGACAAAACATATGTGACAAAGTTTGTGGTTATATCACCCGAAATCAAAACACAATCACAATCAAAATGAGAACAATAGTTCAAACAGTCTAACATTCTCAACACCAAGAACTTTCTCATTACATGATAGCAAAGATATACATGTTTTGCGCGAAAATTTGCTGTGCCCTTGAGTATACGCTTCGAAGTAACCCTTGCAGTCATATTGTTTACGGTGCTTATAATGTTTAATTACCTACTTAATTTACTTGGATAAAACTATGGATTTTAAAACAAATAAGCTGTACAGTTGACAATTATATAGGTACACATTAATTGTTTTTAAAAATACAAAGAATCACAATGGCTAATATTTGCTTAACACTACAAACACTATTTCTCAAAAATATAGCAAAATTGGTGGGCACCATTCCTATGTGGCGGGTTATTAAGACCCGTACTAGTATAATCTTGGATTTTGGTGAGCATGATCTGTCCAGTGCTGCGGGATGTAGTACAGTAACTATACATAAGCTATGCGCTTGACCTTGGAATAAGGTGTGGACTATTCCGAGGCGGAACAACATAAGCAGTGCACGATTTGTTAGTATGGATCAATAGTGTTAGCTGAAGGCGAGTACGTATACATAGTTTATAACTTTTACCTTGGACGTTAATCTTCAAAAATGGTATGCTTATGTCCTTAATATGGAAGCATCATTATACCCAGATTGATTATGATCGGTCCAATTGTCCTGGATTAAAAAGAGTAGTGCACACCGACAAACACACGTTACTAATATATATATATATATATATATATATATATATATATATATATATATATATATATATATATATGTATATAAAAGCAAACTTGAATATGTATGTCAGTTTAATTAATCGAAAATCATTTAAAAATGAAATTTTGTACACAAATACGGAACATTGTTTGAGATTTTTTTTACAGGAAATTAATCAAGCGTTGGGCATCTCTGTTTTCTTTAAGACTTTCAAAATGGCTTGTAAATCAGTAAGTATTATGTGATATTTCTTAATAATCTGAGGATTAGTCATGTAAAAAAAAATTCAATAGAAGTATTCTATATTTCCTTTTCTTTAAATATTTCATATTGGTAAGAAGAGGAGGCGGCCCATTTTCAAGTTCTATGATTGGAGATACTTTTGTTGTGGATAAAAATAAAATAATGTATTTTGGCAATTCATATCGAAACATTTAACAGAATTTGTGTCATAAATTTTTTAAGAAATGCCGAAACTATGTCATATGTTTTTCATTATACAATTAAATGTTTTTAATATCTTAGAAGAGTTTTTTTAGTATTGTGTTTAATTATGTTATTACACATCTAATCAGATTTTTTATTGAGCCATGTGCACTAGATATTGATAGGTGGTATATCTTAAGAAATTGTTTGAAGCAAATTCTCTTACTTGTGCAATAAAGGAGACGATTTGTTTGGAATAAAGGGTAGTGACAAACAAATAAAGATGTACTATATAAATCCGGGTGGGTGGTTCCAAAAACGCTTGTGCTAGAATGTCTTCCTTTAGTAAAATAAGTCTTGATAGTTCTTCCGTATATAAGAGTTCCTTCATTCTTTTTTTTTAAAGTAAACTGTGTATAAATATCAATCAGCTAACATATGCAAATTAGCAAACATGATTATGAAAGAATCGAACACATTCACTCATGAAGATTGCAATCAGAAAATATATATTATTTTGTTAGGCTATGAATTCTCTGTTCGTATTTTGAAGGGTTCTCTTTAAATTGCTCACTATCTTTAATAATTGTTACTGAGAATTATTTTGTAATATTTTCCAACGATAAAAGTGGACAACAGAAGGTGATGTAAGCCAAATCGGATTTGCCTTATAATTATAAAACCTTTTTTCTGTAGAACGTATTTGACACGTTTTCCCATATATAACGTAACGGTAAAAAATTTTCTTCACAGTAAAAATAAAAGTATTTATATATAATACAATATTACTTTGTAGATACCTCCATGCTTGTATTACATATAGGGCAAGGTATTTCTATTCGATATATGCTAGAAAAACAGAACTGTCCTATTGCACGATTGCATGGCTTTAGTTTGTCAGCTCGTATTTTATCGATAAACATTATTACATATTCTAATATCAAGCCCAACATACAGAAGTTAGCGAGTTGATCAACTACTTTTATTCTATTTCCCCATTTATGTTGGTAAATATTCCTACCTTGTTCTCGTTATTAGATTTGACCATTTTCTTTTAATTATTAGTGTATAAACTCTCCGTTTCAATCGGTCTGGAATGGGTACATTTATTTTGGTACATTTCAACAACATTTATTTAGTACGTTCAAAGAAAATATATTTTTATTGCAATAACATTCCGTTATTATATATCTTAAAACAACATTTATTTTGTATGTTGAAACATTTATTGCAACTACATTCGTTTGTCTATTGTATTATTTATTAATTTTTCTTTGGATTTTAATATTCCATTACAATCTAGAAATAAATATAAATAAGACACCAAAAAGATGGGTTTGTATTATTTTTATTAAGACATAAAATCCGAGTCGTTTTCATTAGGGTATACTTTTGTAGATTATTAATGATGAAAATAAATGAATAAAATATAAGCATATATTATTTTAATTAGAATTTATTACTGAGATGAGTATTGCTTATTTATTGCGGACTATTATCCACGTCTTTTTCTTAGTAATTCCACGACGTTTCGGCCAAGTATTGCTCTTGCTTTCGTCAGGTGGAAACCGGGACGAGATAGGAACACTGAATCTCCTTACTCCATCCAGTGCAATTACTGCCTTCCGTAGTTGTTGTCGTCGTCTCACCATGTTTTCGGCCAAGTAAGCCTCTGGCCGGCTTTGCGTAGGATTGAAAGCGCTGTCTTCCATCTCATTAATATTTAATTCAATAATGTTTATTTGATTGTTTTATGTTATAAAAGATTGTCTCGTCCCTGCATGGACTCATTTTATCTAACATGTTAATTAAAAATATACCATAAATAGATTTGACAATTCAATTGTCTTCATCCCTCTCCCTGTATCTCCTGTTCCTTAAAACTTCACTAATTGAAATTAGATCAAAATCAGGTCTTCGAATGTTATTAAGAAATATTTTTTTGGCCCTCAAATATATTTAAATCTTACACTATATTTAATAGTTGTATTTTAGACGGAAGCTTTTACCAGGTAAATTGTTGGGAAATATATTTTAATGTTAATCATTTTTTACATGCAAATATCAATATTAACTATTTATTTCAGGTTATAATTAATATGTTTATTTGATTGTTTTATTTAATAACGATCTTTTCGTTCATGCACGTACTCATTATATCTACTAAGTTTGTTTAAAATATAACATAAAAGGAGTCTACAATTATTTTCTCTTTAGCCCCCCGCTGTACTTTTGTTCCCTAAAACGTCACTAACCGAAATTGAAAGAAGGACACGTTTTCGATGGCGAATTAAACAAATATATTTAAACGTTGAGGTATATTTAAAGCTAAAACTACCTTTAATTGTTGCACCGAAGACGGAGGCTTTTAGCAGAAAAGTTTCTGCGATATTTATTTAAATGTTAACAACTCTAGATATTAAATGTTGTAAGGAGGCGGTTTGCATCGATCTATATATTGACATAACAAATGCATTCATTTCACACGATATATACTATATATACATATTTTTCTGAAAGTTAATACAAAAATCCTACTAATCTCTTTCTAGCATAGTCATTGTGCGGGGGGGGGGGCTCATTATTTATACCGTGTTTGCTTACGTTCCTATTGAAAACAAAGAATCCAGCGAGGTTATCGTTCTTTTAATCTACCAGGTACTCGCTTCGACCCGGCTTCTTTGATTTAGTTGAAATAGAATAAAACAGAAAGGTATTTTGCGTATTTAATCGTGGGTCAACGGATAAGGGGTTTCGCGTCGTAATTTATGGGTAGAACGTTCACACCCATTCATCGGATCGAATTTTATTTTAAGAGAAGAGTTTTTACGCAGGTTCATTTGTCTGATTATTTACGTACGATTCTTCTTTATTTTTCTGTTTTTTTTTAAAGTTTTTTTTAATGATAATTTCCCATGATATTTGTTTGCGAGAATTACCTATACATTTTCGTGTTTTTGTCTCCGTTTTTATCGTTTTTTCTATTATCGTATTCATATCCTTTATTTGATTTTTTTTCAGTTTTATTTTTAATAATATTCCTTTTTATTTGAGAAAGACTGGAGTTTATGTTGAAAAATAAATTCGAACCCTCTATCAGATAAAATAAACTGATGTCCTGAAGTCATAGGTCCGTTACACTGAAAACAATGTAAACATTTATATATATATATATATATATATATATATAATTAAACATCGTATACGTTTTTAATGATGAGCAAATTTTATACAAATATAAATATTACATGATCAGACCATATTAGCAAATGTAAACAATATAAATAGAACTTTTTAAAACATTTTCAAATATGAAAACTTTGTTATGTATACGTTGATACAATTTAGCATATCAACATTTAGAGCAATTCGATCATGAAAAATATTCCCGTGGCGCAATTGTCCATGAGGAAAGCTTCATTGACCCGATTGCCCTCACTATATACACGCAGACCATATATTGTTTATGGTCCTATTATAAAAATAAATAAATATAAAACTGAGAAAAGTTGGAAACAAGGAACCCCCACTGAAATAATAACGTTATTATTTTGCATGCCATTCTCATCATGGGAAAAGAAAAGTATGCTTTCACCTAACAATTTCATAAAAAATGTGGTATAGACTTAGTGAACCTTTTTATAAGAATAATAAGACAAGACAGCGTTTTATAAAACACATGATGGTTTATTTCGTCACGACCGGCCGTGGTTTTCGTCATCAAGAATCCAAAGCTTCACATTTTAGTTTCAAATGATCGACTCGCTTCCTAGACGTTCGAATTCACAGACCCTGTCTGAGTTTCTCACTGCCTGTCTCTCTGACCAACTAACTCTCACTTCCTATATTGAGAAATCCATGCATGTCCGGCCAACGTGACTAAAATTCACGTGCCATAAACATGCGTGGACTTGCACGCTTCCTGAACATTCTGATTTTTCAATAACCTATTTTTTCTTTATTTTCACAAAGGAATTCAACCTACATATCTAATTTATTTGACCAATATTTTATTATCCACATTCTTTTAACAATTGAATAGTTTATTATTTATTTCATCAGAATTAACAATTTACTGGACATTCCATTTAAACCTATTGTTCTTTAAAACTTATGTCCAGGGTTCGATTTCTGCTTTCTCTTACTTTATTTTCATTTTAACTAATCTCTCTATTTTTATACTTACATGAAAAGGGGACATCCCTTATACTGTAACATCCCTCCCTTCCATATTTCACAAAAAAATGTATGCATTTTTAAATTTAGTAATTTTTTTTATATTTACATCTACACAACCACACGGCTAGAAAGATCAGGCTAAAAAAAAAACAAAGAAACAAACATCTCTTTCAGTCAGCCCTCCACGGCCGACTTCACAATTATTATTTTTTTTTTAATAAGATCAGAATCTTTCTGACCATCTTGGCATTTACTTTTTGGGTGTAGGGTCTTTACCTATGATTCACATCAGCTATTTTCCAGCTACCCATATGCCGCAGAATAGAGGTTTTCCACCGCACTCGAAATGGACGACTCCCTTCGTCCCAAAAGTGTTCTGATCTCTCTTTCCGCATGGTTAGTCTTATCAAGTATGGTTTTGCTTTTTTTATTCTATAACTATTTTATACGGGACATACCAAAGCTCATATAATTAAATCTTTGTGGTTGGCTTCAGATGTTAAAGATATACCTTTTTTCTCTCATACGAATTCACTCGGATTTCCTTGCTTGGATTCCTGAAACTTCGACGAGGATTTAGAAATATTACCCCTAACTAACTAACACCTTTCGCGCCCGACATCTTAATTGCGCCTAAATTCTATCTAAATGCCCGTTTTTGTGTGATTTTCTTTCCTCTCCCCAGAGCCTCCAAGCTCCAGCAGATATATCCCATATTCATGCGTCTCTAAAAAATAAAAAGGTTATATCTTTCTTATGTAATCTATGGCATATTTTTGCTTGTCTCTTACTTTATTAAGCTATATGTAATTGCCTCGGCACTACCTATCATCGGTTTACTGGTCCCCTTAAGAATTTTCGTATTCTTTCCAACGCCTGATATTAATTAAGCCAAGTCTTACCATTTGCTTGGAGTCGTTACGTGCAACCAGCATATTTTAAGCACTTAATTAACCAGGTTCCCAAATTTTTCGAATAGGGGCACATCTTGCGCGTATCAATCCCTACCAAGTCACTTTTCTTGGAGAAAAAATTTAGGATCTCTAAAAAAAAACAACAAAACCAAATGCTAAAAAAACATCTTTCTTACGGCTTATCACATCTAAAAACTCTCTAAATACCCGTTTACGTAATTTTAATTCTTGTACCCTTCTAAAATTCTAATTTAATCTGTAACCCAACCATACGTCTTAACTAGTTTTATTTTCTCCTAGACTGTTTAAATCTAATGTATATTCACTGCTGACTTTGAATTCTTGTTGTGAAAATCAATATTTACATACATTTAAGACAATTTACAATATCGGTTCAACATCATAAAACATTTTCAAAAAAATGCCTTAATACATTTAACTATGATTTACACAAAACTATGATCAACAGTTATAACTTTTTTCAAAAAAAAGTTATCTGTAACAAACAACAATTCAACAAATCTGTCCAAAACAATTGTCATTTTTTTTCAGAAACAAAACAAATGAAACACAGAAAAAGCCGAAAAGTCCACCTATGAACACAAAAATTCATTTCTAAACAGAATTTACACGCTGTGGCAAAGACTACATGCGACCTTTGAAAAATTTCTGTTTGATTGACAGATTATATTCAACAATTCGTCCAAACGATTTCATATTGACACAAATTTTCTAATTGACACTCTATACAAATGTCAAAACAATAATGGGTCACCCCAATCTCTGCATTTGCGTGCATGTTTTTTTTTGACAAACCAATGTATTTATCAATGAATTACGCATGGTGACTTGTTTTTACAACTGTTTATTTCCATTCATTACTACAGATTTCTTTTACGGCATATCGGCCTTTTCTTTCTTTTTTTATATTTCTGTGTTACACAAACAAAAGAATGCATTTCAATGAATTATGTACGGTGATTTGTGTTTACTATATTTCCATTCATTACTACGGATTTCTTTTACTGCATATCGGCCTTTTCTTTTTCTTTTTTTTTATATTTCTTTATCTTTTGTTTTCTTTTCTGCGTTCATTTTTTTCTTCTATTTTTTTTAATACTGCGTATGTGTGCAGGTTTCTTTTTTTCATTATTGTTTTATTTCGTTTTGAATTTCTTTTTTCACATTCTGTGATCGTCTAGTAAACGTTGTGTTTTTTTCGTGGTAACGCCAGTTTCTTTTTTTTAACCCATCCTTGCATGAGTGGACTAGTCACGTACACCAAATTTGTATTTGTTACATATAGGGGTTTCATTAAAAGAGACAGTCTTAGGATAAGTAATGTTATATCTTAGAGAGAGATGTTGTAGTAAGAGAGGTTTCTATTAAGAGGGATGTTGAAAGACTCAGAGAGAGATTGTTGTTGTTTGAGAGATTGTTAATGTTATGAAAGAGTGTTCATGTTATTACGATTCTTATATATTAAATGTTCATTCCTTAGACGTGTAGAAGAAGAAACTCTTAGGTTGAGGAGATAGTGTTCACTGTTCAGACATTGTGTAGACATGAGATGTCGAGACGTGTATGTAATGACATTTTATAACACAGATATATAATACAATTTTCACTTTTTGTAAGAATCATAAGACAGGACGACGTTTTATAAAACACATGATGGTTTATTTCGTCACGACCGACCGTGGTTTTCGTCATCAAGAATTCAAAGCTTCACATTTTAGTTTCAAAGTGATCGTCTCGCTTCCTAGACGTTCGAATTCACAGACCCTCTCTGAGTTTCTCACTGACTGTCTCTCTGACCAACTAACTCTTACTTCCTATATTGAGAAATCCATGCATGTCCGGCCTACGTGACTAAAATTTACGTGCCATCAACATGCGTGGACTTGCACGTTTCCTGAACATTCTGATTTTTCAATAACCTATTTTTTCTTTATTTTCACAAAGGAATTCAACCTACATATCTAATTTATTTGACCAATATTTTATTATCCACATTCTTTTAACAATTGAATAGTGTATTATTTATTTCATCAGAATTAACAATTTACTGGACATTCCATTTAAACCTATTGTTCTTTAAAATCTATGTCCAGGGTTCGATTTCTGCTTTCTCTCACTGTATTTTCATTTTAACTAATCTCTCTATTTTTATACTTACATGAAAAGGGGACAGCCATTATCATGTAACAATAGGAATAGTAAGCAGGCTCGAACCCGTAACGCACCAGAGGAAAATTATGTTGCAAACCACCAACCCTGTTAACTAACATGAAGCTACCGTGCTTTTAACATAACGAACGGTCGAAATAATGCCTTTCATGCAACGTCGTTTTCGCGAGCTTTGAATGACTTGCAAAAATTGTCAAAGATAAAAGTCGACTTGTAGATAACGGCTTAGTTGAGGGTAAAGGAAGTAATGATTTCAACCAATCATCTCTTTTTTATGATCCGGCAGATCAAGCTTCGATAAACTCCGTCGAAAGTTTTAGGCCAATATACAAACACACATACATATATACATACATACATTTTAACAGACAGGTGAGATTTATATCATAGAAGACTAGCCTGGATGCCCAACGTTTCCCTTGTATTTTTGGTTGCGTGTTGAGCAAAACAATCGTTGTAGTAGGCTGGCAGACTCGAACCCCTGAGACGAAGGTCGAAAAGTAGCGGAGCTGTGTGTACAGGTTTGTTTGAGCAAAAAAAAAGAGAAAATTGCGAGCGAAAAATACCATAAAATAAAATAAAATAAAATGGGAATAGTAAGTATGCTCAAACCTGTAACACGCAAGAGGTAAAGGAGGTGAAATAACAATAAACAAAGCCATGTCTTACCGATGTGTCTACTGTGATTGGACGTACGGGCGGTCGAAATAACGCCTTTTATTCGATGTTCTAGACGCGAGAGTTGAATTGCTTGCAAAGAATACACGACCCTTACTGTATAAAATTGCCAAGTTGAGAGTGAAGGGAAACAGGTTTTGGGGCAAATATTGCGTATTCGTTGTCCGAAAGGGCTGCTATAAAATGATACTGATCTAGTGAAAATACGTCGCCTTTGTCGAAAGTTTAAGGCAGACATACATACATACATACACACATACATATATACATTAAAACAGACAGGTAAGATTTATATTATAGATGATTTCTGCATACGTATATTTAATAAAATAATAAATATTAATATATTATTAATTAATGTTGTTTAATGCAAGAAATGCATGATTTGCTTTAAATTTCAATGTAATAATTTAACAGAGGTCTTTATGAAATATTTTAAATGCATTTATATATAATTTGATTAATGAAGATTCTGATATTTAAAGACATCATTTTTTCAACTAATATTTCCATTGTTATGAATGGATTTCATGTTGAAACTAAGCGTGCTAATTTTTCTTAAAAATTTAGTTGTTAAGTACAAATACATTGAATAAAATTATTAATTTCTATAGGTTTTCCACGGTGCGAGTTTTGAAATAAAATGATATTTTTCTTCCGAATGTTTACCAATTTCTCGAGGCGCATACATATATGTTTTTTTCAGAAATAATTTAATATAAGTCTCAATAAATAAGCAATTTAAATAATATTTTTTTGTAAAGGAATGTAGTTTATATAATAAATATTTTTTTTAAATGTAAACGCACCTTTTTCATTAAAATCAATTGTTCGTAAACTATTGTCTCTGCTAACAATTTTTTTTTTTTTACGGTAAGTGTTTGCTAGCTGGTAAAAGTGTTAGTTTTACTCCCATGTCCATGATGCGAACAAATGTTTTCTAATAATGCAATACTATTACATGCTTCTTTAATTAAATATTCATGTGTGTTAGTGACGCTTCAATGTTTTTAAATTTATCAGTCTATAATTTTTAGATATTTTCGAAGAAAAATATAACTTTTCAAATATTAATATTAGTTAACATTCTCGTTGACGTCAATATATTAAGAAATTCTAGTCGGTAAAACAGTGCTTAAGCAGGATCATCAGTTTGTATTATATTTGGTATATAATATTTGCGGCGATCACAAGGAAATTTATGTAAGGCGCTTAAGTTCATCGATCGGCAATCAGCATATTTTTGTGTGAATATAATCACATTTCTTCTAGCATGTTTAGCGTATATTGTTAAAAAATATTGTTATCCAATTTACAATCAAATAAATATATCTGTGGCACATTTAAATCATAATTATCACATTGATATGGTCATTCCAAAAGATATGCAGTTCTAAGTAGAAGTTCTAACTAACTAGAAGGCGACTTCACTTTCATTTTATTTCTTTAACAAAAATATGTTGTTTACAAAAACGCATCGTTCCTCGCGCGATTGGTGCCCAGTTGCAAGATAGAGAAACCGGATTTTGGACAAAGAACTTTCCGTCAGACATGCGAGAATTTTAGCCTTCAACTTACATAATCGACCTATGATAAGGCATTGTCAAAGTAATGACCGTCAAGAATATTTAAGCTGTCTACACATGCGACATAAGTAAAGATCTCTACACATTCCGCTACGTATAGTCGTTAGTTGACGCAGATCATTACTTATTACGAACCAGATGTATGATTCCTTGTAATTATCGAATCAATTCATTCCAGGCGCCCCAGGCCGTATTGAGGGGTGCTTGCTCTTCGTGAAATCGGGACGTCAATGATCTCAAATATATCCCCACATCATAGCTTATTTTATTAATATTGTATTACGGGTGTCAAAGGGGTTTCTCATACCTGTAGAAAAACTTCAAAGACTTTCAATACACCACTTGTTTCGAAGCAATCTGTGTGCCTTCCTCTCAGCTCAGTGCAAATTTTAAAAGCCGGGAAGACCTCTGACCAGACTCATATGGTTTACACACACGGTTGAACTAAATTAGCCGACGCGTATGTCGATGAATCCCAACGCTAAACATACACAGGTTGGTTTCAAGCGGATCAAACTAAAATACATCTCGGCTTACCATGGCTGCTCTCCCCGCTTCAACAACCCCCAAAAAGCACGCACCAGAAATTCTAGTGTTGTATCAGGGAGATGAATAACTCATAAATGATAATGGGTGAGAGAATATAATGTGTGAAGTGTTACCTAAATATCCGAGCAATTTTCCCACGTGGAAATAAGAGCCAAACTAGAGACCGAGTATCTTGCACTGAATATCTGTGTAGTTAAAGGTGATTTTCTCCATGAAGCAAGGCGCAAGCCTATGGATTTGTTGCAGTATATTCTTTCCACTTTCAATTTTTCATACAGTTTACTTTCCATGTCTACGTTTCTAGTCTCAACATTGCTTGTTAAACAAGGTTGTCGGCAAAGAGGTGATTATTTATCGAAGTGCAAGAACCTCACAAACTAATTCCACGAAGGATCGAATTGACATTTACCTTGCGAAGAAAATGTTCTAACGCCAACACACAGGCCATCAGTGAAAGCGTACAACAATGATTAATAGATCAGGACAAATTACAAAACTTCGATCTCACAGCATCCATTTTCATTATCTTACCTCGACAAACTCTGACATTTGAACACAGGAAAAAAAGCCAAAGTACCAAAGCATGATAACAAACAAAAATGTCAATATTCTGTCGCAAGTGCATTGTGACTTTAACAGTTCTGTTAAATCGAAGGTGACAAAAAACTTACGAAACTCAGATGCGAAATCTAATTCACATAGATTGGAAACAAAATAATTTGAGAGAAATTGTCCTGCGTAAAAATGAAATTGCACTCATTTTGTTTTATAAACGCTTTTTCTAAATGTACTTGTAGCAAAATATAGTAGGCAAAAATCAGGAACAAAGATATGAAATAGTCAGCTTTGCCCTGCATTCCTCTCCTGGAGACGATAGGGATTTCTTGGCGGTAATGAACGTAGAGAAAAAAAAAAGAAACAGAAGGAAAAACAAAGAAAAAGTTAGAAGAAAACTCGCTTCTCGCAGATTCGTGGTTCGTCATGAAGAAGAATCCAACCGTCAGAATCACCTACGCTTAATCTGCAAAACACTCCCAGACTATTCCCAGCGTCCTGCCTTTAGATCGGCCGGGAATTATATATTTGCATAATCGCGCGAGAGCAAACGCGATTATGCAAAGATTGCATGGGGTCAACGCCAAGAAAAACCCATGGATGCCATCTTGGAACTCTTGGCCCATAAAACAACAATATACTATCCGAGGTAAGCTCTTTATTCGCCCCCCCCCCCATTTCGGTAATTCTGCTACAATACTAAATACATTTTCAGATCGTTCTTCACAAAAAAATCACATTCTTTCTTTTTTGTGTTTCCAAATATATTCCATATGTACAAACGTATTTAAGAAAATGGATCGTACATGTAGGTATGCCAGTGTGATTTCAAAATTTAAACAAACTATCTGGGTGCCATCAGACTGAATCAACTGAAAGCTAAACTGTAATATTAAAAGCTGGTGATGTTTCCATTGTATCAACAGTGATTTTGAACTGGCTTGAGATGTACTACAATAATGTACAAAATTTATCACGATTTTTGAAATTTCGACCGTATTTGGCCCCTGAAAAACTAATTTAACCTGCTAGATATCATGAAAGAACGGTGCATAAAATGTCCAATCATTTGAGTCGATCTGCTAATGCTTTTTTTTTAAGAAATAGAGTATTCAAATATAAAGACAATACGACATAGTGGCTTTCGTATATTATAGATTACAACATAATTAACTAAAGAGTGTTTATTTGTTTTATTTTGTTTTAGTTGGATTTATTTCATTTACATACGTTGTTTAACAAAACCGATTGGGTGTTCGTATGAGACTTAAACCTAAAATGAGGGGGGGTGACAGCTTTTGATAAAATAAATTTAAAAAAAATGGTTAGTTTTTGGCTATACACAGGGGGAATCGATGCTGTCAAATACAATTTAGAAACCTCCACTATCGGCGAATAAAAATCGGAATAGCTCTATATATTATACGGGACATTTTAGAAGTATGCACATACTCATCTTGTTTTCATATGAGAGGAACATTTGTACTTCAGGATTCCAGATGTTAGCTTACTAATGTGAACCTGTATTCTTCATCCCTAAGTTTTAAATTCAAGATAACTATGAATTGCCAACGGAAAATTATTGTTCCTTCATAAGCTTTTACCATTACATACTTCTACATATTATATTCAAATACTAAAATAGACTTCAATTTAAGACTGATCTATTTATGTAGAAAACTAATTGATTTTACCTTTTTAGTCATAATACTATTTTGTATAGCAGTGCTTTCATTTGAAACTAGATTTATTTGTGATAACATGCCTTTAATTGCGTTTAAACAAAATGTAATCAATCCATGTATAGAATTAATTATTCTTGCGTTTGGTTATTATTATTATATGTTGCATATTTATGTTTTAATTAGATTTCTTGCTCAATTTAGTCAGACACCATTTGTTTATGAGAAAACATATGAACAATGGTTAAACACAAAACACTGTATATATCTAAAAAACAAAAACAAATAAAAACATACATCAAAATAAAAATGTTATAAAGTATTGCATAAATGCTACACGTTACGATGAGATAAAAACACACTACTTCGTAAATTTGTTGATAAAACTATGTTTTTTCCGATGGTCATAATTAAATGGTGTGTATTTCTGGTTTAATCACTTTTAAAACTTTCCCTGGTTTTACTACATTTGTTTGTAAAAAAAACAAAAAAAACAAAAACACTGTCAAATATAGTAAGTAAAATGCTAATTAAAATATTCAAGTAGAAAATCCTGTTATACTTACGTTTGCAAATAATTATGTATTTTATATTTACGTTTCCATCGTTGCTTTTAATCGACGGGATTTAACTAAATTTATTTCGAAGGAACGAAGGTTTGCATATGTTAAAACACAAAAAACTCATTTATTTGACTAGGAAAGGGTTATGGGGTTAAATGGTAATACCCGAAAGGAACAGAGGATTTTTAGGAACGAAACATGTATTCACATAAATTACAGTAAAATTGAGTGGAGTAATACCGTTCCTCAACAGTTGGGCGTGTGCAACTGACCTGCTTAGTCGCGCGCCAATCACAGACTGCTCGGGCACCAGTACTCCATACAGGAAGGGACGTCACCAGAGGAAGTTACGTCATGATATTGTCCATTAATCCCATTGAGGGGCGGCTGCAACATCCTACTCGCAAGCATTTTGTTCGTAAAACCTCTCAGCACCTCATCAATGGCTCGGTAACCTTTCTCTTACAGAATGGCCGCCGTAGTTAAGGTATATGAGGTTCAAGATCCAAAGTTTCGAAGACAGTGTCTATCGGCTCATCTTCCAATGGTGGACTGTCGCTGGTTTCAACTAATCGACACCTTCTTAGTTGGTTCTGGTGACTTTTGTGGGTATATGTTGGTCATTGGATGATATATACCATGTCACCCACCTCCCAGTATGATGTGTTGTTTTTTTTTTAACTTTGGAAAAACACATTTTGGCCCGGTATGAAACGTTTACTGGGTATATAATTAGTCACTAGTGGCTGTTACTGCTTGGGTAAGAGCTTGTCAAAAACAGAGCTCAGGCTTGTTAGGTTGATTTGGCTTGGGCCATTCTTTTATCGCGGGTTATTTAGCTTCCGGTTTTGCAGTTTCAGCTTTTTTGCCTTCTTTGCCAGATTCTGTTGCTTCTTCCTTTTTCGATTTTTCTGTTGCTGCAAATGGGATGTTTCGTTACTTCTTGAAAACGGACAGTATTTTCTCTTACATCGAATTTTGCTATAGCCTTTGTACGTTTTCCTAGTCCTGGTGAAAATACTTCGTGAATTCCACTTTTAATTCGTCCTTCAGTTGTTTCGCTCCCGTAGACGAGTCTTCTACCCTGTGACAGAATTTATTCATAGGTTGGTCCCACTATTAGAATCGCTTCATCCAATTAGTACCAAACAGGTTTTCGGATGTCTCATGTACATACACTTTCACTTTTTTAGTAACAACATTTAAGGTCACCGGGAGTGTGAACTCTCCCTCAAATTCCACTTCATCGCCTGTCACAGCTCGAGCAGATTTTTTTGTCTTCCGCATAGTTGGTTTTCTTGGTCTTTTCCATGTCTTTAGATTAATGATGGGCAGGTCTGGTCCAATTGAAGATGCACAGTTTTGTTTGTGATGTTAACTTTGACATATTTTCGCTGGTGCTTATCCGAATCCAAGTCGACTCTATTCTGTTGGACGCTGTTTTGACCTTGTTCCTTCTGCATTGGATCGCTTTCTGGCCCTTCCTACAATATTTGTTGCAGTACTTATGTTTGTAAAAATATTTACTTGACCAATGTTTCTGCCGCAGCGATAGCAAGGGCTTGTAGAGGATCCGAGTCTTGTCACTGGGTAGTACATATTAGGTGTAACCTGAGCTTTCTTATTTCAAGCTTTGCTTTTTCGGGGTGAGTATTTTTCCGGTCTGAAAGTCGTCATTCTAATGAATGTTGCGCCTAACCGCTCGACGTGTCACGAGTTCTTCTTGACGCAAAATATCCGTTGACAATCCTCTGCCAACTTCTGGAGGGTGAGGCCCTGTTTGCTCTCAAGTCTAGAGAGAACAAGTGGTCAAATCTCTGCGTTTTTGGATAAGACTAGACCCTGCGAAAAAATTAAACACTTGAGGTCATCCGCCGATGAATAAGATGGACGGAAATCATCGCAGTGTTTATTATCTACGAACGCCGAGGTTAGGTAATCGTCGTCGTCGGTTTTCTGCAGGTTAACGCACTTCATTCTTCTATGAAGAAGTGTACAATTCTGAATGAACAGTTTGAATAAAAGATTGACCGCTTCAGAAAAGTTCAATTCACTCGCCTTCCTGGAGAGCATATAACCCACAAACTTGCTATGTTCTGTAGTCCCTAATTTTCTCAAATGTAGGCGAACTTTCTTAGCGTTGCTCCGCTCTTGAAAATCCATGGTAAATAGGTCCTCATATCTTCGATAGAAAGTGTCAAACTTCCCATCCATATTGGTACGTTGAAGGTTTCTATAGCGTCCCATATTGTATTTTGGGAAAAAAGCAAAACTGCTGTTCCTCTCTTCCGTTCTATCGACTATTTTTACAAATAGCTCTGCTTGTCTGTATTGTTTATGTTGCAATTTCTCCTCCAACACTTGTTGCCTCTCTTGAAATTGTAACTGGAGCTGTTTATCACGTTCTTTACAATTTTGTTAGCCTTCTGTTGCTTGCTTATCTGAGCCTTACTTTGTAGTATTAATACTGCTTTTACGTACTCCATCTTTTAATGTTTTTTTTTTTTTCAAACGCTTGAAAAAAATTATTTCCGTTTTTGACTGGAGAAGAGAGATAAAATAAAAACAAAATTAAAAAAATATAATGTCCTTTTCTTGAATGTGTGCGTATAAGGCGGAAGCAATGTGGTCCTTATTTCTTAGAGATAACCCAATATGAGGGTAAACAAAAAAACATTTACTTGCGGAACGAAAAATAAAAAAAAGATAGACTGTGTTACAATACGGTTGGAAAAGAAAAAAAAATAATTGCGAAATTATCTGGCAGTTAATCAAAGTTGCTGTTTTATTTGTTTGTGATAAGGGAGGGGGTGTCCCAACGCAGCAAGAAAAATAATATATAACTGACAGATAAAAATAGAATAGTTCAGAAAATTCCACTCAATGAAAAATCTCTTTTAGTCATAGTAAAACGAAAATGGAAAAGAAAATGTTTCTCCCGTAAAAATATTGTATGAAGTTAGGAGCAAAAACAAAGGCAAAGAAACATTTTCAATTTATTTGGAAAATGTTCAAATTTTATTACGAATAAGCAGTCGACAGTTTAAAATAGAATTGTTCTCGCGGTGAAAGTTTTGGGCAAAATTTTTCTCTTTTTTCTCTATTTTTTCTTTTTTCAATTAGCAAGGAAAAAAGTTTTACGGTCGTAACTAAATGCGTTGGTTAAAAGCACAGTCTATTCCATGTTCCTACATATAGGAAGAACATTAGATAAGTGAAAAATGAGATTAGAAGAAGCAGAGGCTCTAACCTTGTAAGCAATTTTCAGAATATATTCAGAAATTGGAATTAGAATTAATGTATTGTTTTGGAAATAGGTAGATATTGTTTGTATTGTAAAAAGAGTTTAATTGTTCGTTTTTTTTAATTAAAAATAGGTTAGTAAAGAATACTCTCTTGTCAAACGTGTGTTTGGAGAACTTGTGCTCAACTACATGAGTTGGTCACGTTTTTTAACCACACATCTGTCGTCATAGCAACAAGGGAATTCTCAATAATAGGAGCAAGGATTAGCAGATTAGAGGAGTCAGAGTCGGAGAGTCGGGCAGTGAGGTGCAAGCAGAGTTTTTATCATCAAAGGAATGTCGCTTTAGAAGCGAAAGTAGAACATTTAACCATGTAGAAAAGAATTTGAATTCCTGACGTCATCGTCATTTCGACCGGTCAAATGCAATAAAGGACATCCTCGATTTTTGTGTGACTGTTGTCTTCGTGTCGTCATTCAACAATTGAAGGTAATGTGTTAGTCAATTTAATATGAACTTTGTGTAACCAGAAATGTTTATGTATAAATGGCTTCCTTCATTTCCTCTCATCATCATCGTCATTCGTTATATGCCCCTTCACCTCTTGATATATGATCCCTATTGTTAAACCCCTTGCTATCCAACACGTTTGTTACAGTTCTTTTCAATTTAAATATAGTGACAAAAAGATTAATTTTCAATTTTGCCCATAACTTTTCCATACGTTCGTTTTGTTTCTTTTTCTTTTTTAGTTATAGGATTTTGTTTTTAGCACGTACTTATCAGCCGAATTCTTAGTTTGTAAATCCGACGATTTTTTAAGTAAATAAGACTTTTGTATTTTTTATTGTGGAGTTAACCTGGGTGAAATTTGAATCCGTCGTCGCCAATTGTTATGATGTTAAATAGTTATAAACGAAAGGAGCACATGATTTTTAGGAACGAAACATGTATTCACATATATTACAGGCGAAGTGAGTTGAGTAATACAGTTCCTCAACGGTTGGTCGTGCGCAACCGGCCTGCTTGGTCGAGTGCCAATATCAGACTGCACTGGAACCGGTACTCCATACCAGAAGTTACGTCACCAGAATAACTGACGTCATGATATAGTCCATTAATCCCCTGGAGGGGCGTCTCCAAGAGAAAGTGAAGTTATTCTTTCGTGTGACCATTCATTCCATCAAAATATCAACCTCGACGCAGTTAAACTGTATTTGAGGTAAGAGAAGCCGGTAAAAGTAAGTTAACTACAAAATGTAATCTAACTAAAGAATATAATTTGCTATTACAGCGGACACCAGTGCACCATAAGTGTAGCTGGCACTGGAAAATTCAAGACTAGTCGCTACGAGATTAGACTGGGACCGTAAGTAAGTGTTTCGGTAATTCTAACGAATTCTAATTAATAATATATAGAATAGTCTTGACGTACTTATGTGTAGGTCGTGTGATAGATAAAACACAAGAATTAGTTATTCAAAAATTTTCGGATGAAACAATCTTCAGGACATTTCAATTATTCGTTACACATTTGGAAAGAAAGAGCAACTCAAACTTCAATTACCTGATCAGTAATAAGGAGGAAATTGAAGACGCACTTTACATAAGTGACTCCTGATCAGTAAAAATATTCCGAACACAGGCGCAAATACTAGAGAAATAACTAATTAATTTAAGAAAGAATTGGACGCGTCCAATCGGGCGATAAATTATTCTAGAAAAGGTGACAAAATAAGAATCAGTCCGATTGTTTTGTGAATTACTCTCAGGGGGATACACAACCATCCTTACAAGTTTTTTAAACCCAAGCGATCGCAACGAGACATAGACTAATATATATATATATATATATATATATATATATATATATATAGAGAGAGAGAGAGAGAGAGAGAGAGAAAGAAAGAACAAAAGAAAGAAAAAGTGACACAGAAATCACGAAATCATAGCTAGTACGATCCTAGATGTTTTTAACCACAGCGCGTTGGCGTATTCATTCCGGTTTTCTTTCCTTTGTATTTTTTACTAGCAGGACACATTAAGCGGCGTTTCCCGGTGGAAGCATGCCCCATCCTCTTAAAATGTTTAAGTGTGGCTCTTGTTGGTATTGCCCAACATCCAAAACCATACCACTAACCTCCTCATGTTAAGAACGACTTTTGGAATAGACACTCCTAACATCTTCATGCTAAGAATGTTAAGAAGGGATATCGGAATAGACACCCCTATTTTGTGAGGAGTGTTTTTTCAAAGTATCTGCCTAAAAATTAATCTTGTTTATGGTTGTCATGATATCCACGCGCACATATTATGGCCCCATCTTTTAGTTCTGGGTATGTACTGTCGGTCGGAAAAACTATAAATGTTAGGTGTGTGCAGTGTCGGGCGGGGAAAATGTAAATATTGGGTACTTATGTAATTTTTGTTTCCATGCTGATGTAATCTTCTTATTTAGAAAGCCATTCTTAACATGCCAGCGGAGAGTGTTCTTTAAGTAATCCCTTCTTGTAAGATATCAATGGTGACTTTTAAGATCCCTTTTAGTTATAGGGTGTACCTCGATAAAAAATAACACTGTAAAAAGAAAGAAAAGAAAACGCTGGTTACTACATTGCCCGAAAACTTTTATTAAATATTATTAATTTTAAAGCAACCGGTAACAAATACGTATGAAAAATTTTTTTTTTTATTTGTTAATAATGTTGCAACTGTATGTCCTATAAAATCACTTGATGATTAATCACCTTGATTTAACCCAATGGGATTTTTTATTCAAATCTATATAATTATAAAATTCAAATGACCTCCGGTAGCGAATGAGTACATAAACATGAACACGTAAACATATATAAATTTATCTATATTTTTTTCATTTTATTATACTTTCATGTGTCACAAAAAATTGTTTTCTTTACGTCACAAGTGTCAAGCTCATATATAAATTCCATAGCTAATATAATATTCTGGCCCAACGAGTCACGGGTAGTCTAGTCGTAAGATTACGTAATATTACGATTCTAAAAACTGCCTACAATGATTACGTGTTTTGTTTATGTAAACGCAAATATGTCACAAAAAACGTAGGTAATCCATAATGTTTATTCTTATTCGCAAAACTACATATTTGCGGACAATGTAAATACCTCCTTTGTTCTCGTAACTCTTTTGCTTTCCACGTTTTCGTATGGTAAAAAAAAAACATTACGTGATTACGGTGTAGCGACAATAAAAGAATCCATTTAATCTAGGGCTGCTTATTACTGACTTTTTTTTAAAAAAATGATTACATTTTCACCCCATACAAGGCACATGTTCACTTTGGTGTAGGGGGGGTTCTATCAGGGGAAAAACTACTGGGGTACTATGCAGAGATTTGGGCAGCAAGATAGTTCACGTTGCACTTGAACTTCTGCACGTCAGTACAGTTGGGGAAGTAGTGACCTGGAATGGAATTCAAGAATCTAGTTCTGTGGAAGAAGCTACTGGAGTAGAAATATCTTTTACATCTAGGGATATCTACAGTGTGGGGGTGGGATTTTGCAGCTGTCGGGTTTGTCGAGGGTGTTCACGTCGTTGGGCACAAGTGCTTGCAGTTCATCAAAACATTCACTATTAAAATACTTGTAGAACAGGCAGAGGGAGTCAAGGTTTCGTCGATGGGACAGAGGCTTAAGCTTAGATGCCAGTTCAGGGCCTATCAGATTGGAGACTCTGTTTTGAACCTTGTCAAGGAGCGAGGGACTAGTAGCCGATGCACCAGCTCTAATATGACAGCAATACTCCATACATGGGCGAATGGCTGCCTTATAGACGTACAGGATTTTTCGAGTGTTAGTAGTTTTCTACCACGGTAGAGAGAGCCCACCTTCCTTGCAGCGGCCCTGGCAATGCCCTCGATGTAATTGTTCCAATTCATGTTTCCTGTGAACGTTAGGCTAAGGAGCTTGAAAGACGTACTCTCAGATAAAGAGTCGTTGACCATTGCTATAGGTGGTAAAGAAGGTTTCTTGTAATTATTGAAGGAAACTAGTTTAGTCTTGGCGACATTGAACGTGACCATCCATCTTTGTCCCAATTCCACTACAGATTGGAGGTCATCCTCTAGTGTTTCTGCCATTACTTTAGATATGTGTGCATTTGTTTTCCTGTCCTGCCTGTCATCAACATATATACCCATCTCAGAGGAAATATTGTCGGGGAGGTCATTTTTAATATCAGGAACAGTAGAGGTCCAAGGATAGACCTCTGGGGCGCTCCTGCATTTATATCATATTGTTTGGATGTACGACCGTCGAGGACAACCTGGATGTTTCTCTTATCTTAGAAGGGTTTAATTATTTTAAGTAGTCTACCAATGATACCGTATGGTCTAATCTTCCTGAGGAGACCCTCATGCCATACCCTGTCAAAGGCCTTAGATATATCTAGAGCTAGAGCTACCGCTCTGCTCTCCCCCGATTTGTCCAGTGAATGGTATATACGTTCAGAGATTGCGGTTAGGATGTCTGCTGTGGAACGGGCTTGTCTAAATCCATGTTGTTGGTCAGTCAGAGGCTTAGCATCTGTAAGGTGATGGATTAGAGCATGGTTAATTAAGGTCTCAAATATTTTGGCAAAAAGTGGGAGGAAGCTAATTGGGCAATAATTTAATGGGTCAGTTCTTTCGCCAGAATTCTTGAATACCGGTACAACAGAAACAGTTTTCCAACAGCCCGGAAGGCAAGACTTAGCTGAATACGTTATTTAAACTCACTCGTTTGTGACTTTTTTTTACATAAGCGTCTCCACTTATCATGCCGATAGGCCTCTCAAGGATAAGGGTTAAAGAGTGTACAGTAGTCAAAAGGACAATAGATTCATCAATAGTAATAGAGTTCGGTAAATTTGTTTACTAAAGTGGAACAGCTCATCAGAAACTTGTTCACGTTGGACTTGAAGGCAATCATATTATAGACGGCTGGAAAGCAGGAAAACGGAAGGCAATTCGACAGGCGTGCAGTTCTAAGAAAGAAGCTTTGATCATGGAATCTATGTTTAGGTTTAGGCACAGAAAAAGAGTGGGGGAATTATTGATAGCGTTTTCAGATAGACGTGTTTATTGTGATAGTTTAGCGAGGGGGGCAATAGATTGAAGCTCAGTCGAGCAGTTTCCATGAAAATAACGATAAAGCAGAGACAAACTCGCAACATCTCTTCTGTGAGATAGAGGTTGCAGCGAGGAGAAAAGGGCATCTCCCAACAGGCCACGAAGTCTGCTTTTCTAGCAGGTCCTGCCCATATGAGGCAACAGTATTCCATCTTTGGACGTATCTGGCTCTTATATAAATAGAGAATTGCATCAGCAGTGAGATATCTACTGGATGGATAGAAGGATCAAATCATTTTTCCAGCGGCAACAGATTTGATGTACGTAATCCATTTAAGAACAGGAGTAAAGGTCAAGCCCAGAAGCCTGTCAAAACTTGAGGTCTCCCCAAGACAAGAGTCATTTATTTTAATTGATGCCAGATGATGATCAATACGTTGATAATGTAAAGATGGACCCTTGGTTTTAGATGCATTAAAAGTAACCAGCCACTCCTTTCCCCAGTGTACAACATGATCAAGATAAGAAGAGAGAGAATCGAAGAAAAATTGGTCGTTTATTGTCTTATGCACTTATGTTACCTGGATGGCACATGTTATGTAACTGTTCTGTAAGTTCCCCTAACAATTCAATAAACAAAAAAGATATTGTAAATCTTGAATTTATATAATCATTTTATGTATATATATATATATATATATATATATATATATATATATATATATATATATTTGTGGAGGGATTACCTTATGTTTCCGAACTCCCAGTTGTATTGTACCAACTCTTACAATTTAATAAAATGTTGCAATTTAACTTTAAAATACAATTTTACAAAAATAGTTTGAAAACATGAGTGCAAAAACACTATTTTATATGACATATTTCATTTCCAAAGGATTTTTTTAATAAATTCGCCGTGTTTTAAATATAAAGTGTTGTGTAATAATTTAAAAAATAATAAGAACTAAAAAAAATAGTGAAATGTTATTCATGGTAAAATTTATTGCATTTTTTTTTTAATAATTAGAAAACACTTTTAATTTCAGTCATTGTGAATTTATTAAAACGATCATTAGGAAATGAAATATGTAAAATAAACTGGTGCTTATGCACTTATGTTACAGTGTTACTTTTGAAAATAGCATTTTCGAGTTAAATGCATGTTTTACAATAACTTTGTTTTTTGTTAAATTGTTAGGTGTATATTAGACAGTAAATAAACAGTGTGTACGAATGAAAACAAAAATATATACAAGTCTCTCTCTATCTCTCTCTCTCTATCTATCTATCTATCTATCTCTCTGGCTTTCCTTTTCTTTTACGGTCGTTACTCTGCTCGAACACGTGTTAATTCATCCCCAATAAAGCCAACGATAAACCTAACTTACGTGTTAGAAGAAAGATAATATAATTATTTTTTTAATGTTATAGTATTATCATTTTTAGAAATAATCACCCAAATCTTTTAATTTGAATCATTATGAATCTACATAAACGGTCTTAACGAAATTAAGCCTATATACTAAAGTGGTACTACCGCTCTATTTTGTTAAATGGTATTTTCAAGTGAAATTAAGGCTTTACATTTTTTTTGTATTAAAATGTTAGGTATGACTAAAGTAAAGAGAAAGTGTTTTCGATAAGAAAACAGATAGGGTCCCCCCTCTCTCTCTCTCTTTCTCTTTCTCTGTCTATCTGTCTATCTACCTATCTTTTTATCTATGTGTCTGTCTGTCGGTACCGTGATGGAAAACGCGTTAATAGATTCACAATTAAGCTAAAGATAAATTTAACTGGCGTGTTAGGAAAAAGATAATATAAAAACAGAGCTATAAAATGTGAGATTTTTTGCGGAAAAAAATGTCTTGAATAACATAAATAAAACGTGGGCACATTGCGTATGTACAGAAAGGCTGTGTTTAGGAAATAAGTAGTCAGTTAATGGCGCAGAAGACTCAAGAATGTAAAAATAAAATAAATGGACGCGGGGGAGAAATGGGATCGTAAGAGGACTTGTGTAAGTGTGGGTGAGAATTGAAATACTTCCACTGTAGGTTACGAGGATTATAAACATGCCGCTTATTGGGGCGAATGTAATGTTTTAATAATGCGTATTAATGTCTATGTAATTGCGTTCTATAGTTAAATAAGGTACTGGATAATGGCATAAATGTAATAAAATGTGTATGTCATCTGTTGTTATTAACGTACTGTAATTTCAGTCAGAGGGGAAATACGTCCCCTGTATTATATACAAGATTCCTGATTACTCGAAAACTGCTATTTTTAAGTATCGTGGAGAACGAACTGGCCCGTTAAATTATTGCACTGTTACTCTCTTTCTCTCTTCTACATCTTTGTATCCTTAATAAAGACAGCACTAGAGCAAAACATCACATATTGATTACTTCTTTTTGACCAACAATTTATACTTAGGCAACACCATTCTACTGTTGATATTCTTACTGTAGCCTATGAACGTTTATACCATGCACTGAATAATACAGGCGAGGCTAGGGCAGTAGCTGTAGATTTATCAATAGCTTTTGACATGGTATGACACTATAGTCTTTTCATTATAATCAAATCGCCTTTTAATACTGGGCATATTTGTGTTTTTCTAAAATGAGATAAGAAACCATATTGTCGGCGGAACTGTTACGTCAAAAACAACATAATATAAATGCATGTTTATCTCAAATAGTGATTCTTACCAAAGCGGCTGCAAAACAGTAAGATGTTTCTACCATGTAAGAAGGTTATCTATGCCTAATTGAATCCTAACATCGACAAAGACACCATTCGACCATGTATGATGTGTGTTGCCACATTTTAGTTGTTCAATCTTCTACTAATGTCGCCTCGTAGAAAGGGTACAAATGAGAGTTGCCAACTTTATAAATCCCGCATTGTCAGCAGTGAATAGAAGATGAGGTTCTCCGGAATTATTAAATACGGGGCAGACTAAAGAAGTTTTTCAGTGTACTGGGAAGCATTTCTCCTTAAAGCAATATTCTAAAAGCTGTTTCTTTTATATGGGCGTTACTTTCGGTTGAAATCTTTTGAGCACTATAGCTGGAATGCTTTCGGGGCCAGTTGCATTATTTTTTTTTCTCTTCATATGCTGATAAAATTATTTCAGTCCCAGTGATTATGGTAGGAATTGAGAACACGCATCGATGAAGGACTTTGCTCTTTATTCGTCCAAACGGGTGAGAAGCAAGCAGCCGCCCTGTTACTTATAACTTGACGTACCTAGCTTACGAATCTCTTATATTCTTTATAACTCTTTTACCATTGTTTCCGGCAGTGCAAAAAGTAGTTTTTGTTTCACAAAATATATTACTGAAGCAATGCAAATAATAATTTCTGCGCGCAATAGCAGAGGCAAATTTTGTGGATGGACCATGGTTTGACTTTGGCAGGACATTTGTGGAGGCATTTGACAGTTTAGTAAGGTTAGATACTATAGAGTACACTTTCTTTGCAAACATGGAGTTCAGAAGTATAACTGATATAAATGTTCGGAATTACCGATTCAATATACAATAGGATTGAGATGTACATCTGACAATGTTTTACAATTTGATTTTATGTTAACCATGACAACTTAATTGTCGGAAGACTATAATAGAGACAAAACGGAGGATGAGCACATTTCTGGGTAAGTTGTATGAAAACACTGACTGTCTGTCGAAATCGGGCATGAACAATTTCTGTTAGGTCATAGATAATGGAGAAAACATAACCGTATCTCCCTTAATAATCCATTTTGTTTGACTCGACAAGCTATTCAACATTGTAGCCATTTACATCGCCGGACACGTAAATGTTAGAGGAGAGATGGTTTGATAGAATGCGATAAATTTTCTTAGAGAAAATCACTAACAGTAACTCCATTTTACTGGGATGAGAAAGCTCAATTGTGAAGGCGATGTTGAGAGCAAATTCTACTGCAGAGCATATAAAAGGCAAATTAGGGTCTTCTCTGGAGATGGCCATACCACAAAAAGCTTCACCTCAAATATAGTATAATATAATATGTCGGGGCCAGATTTTGATGTCAATTTCGAGTATCCTTTAATCGCTAACGAACCTACGGAAACATTCAGTAAAATGACAGTGTCGCACAAGAAGAATAAGCTCAGGTTAGTCTCCTGCCATTGGATTTCAGAATCTGGAAGTTGAAACGAAGACCCATTACCTTATAGAAGGAGACCTGGTAGTTGCAGTTTACTTGGGGATCTGGATTTAATCAGTGTTTGTCGGTCGTGATTTTAGAAAATAAATATTAGCTTCTTCTATGAGTTATTGATCAAAACAACTTGAAAATCAATTATGTGGCAAGACAATTAGAAATAAATGACAGTAAACATGCATTAAAATACTGTTCAACGAGGCAACCGTAGGAGATGAGGTTCTCATACAATCTGACGTGTTTGAATGAAGCTTTAATTAAGAATAGTAATTAAAACATGAGAAAAATAAAAATGATGTTTCAGTGTGTAGAATGTGGTTGAATTATGCATGATTATTTTGTTACCATTTAAAGCCAATACACTTTAATTAGTTTAAGCAGAGCAATAATATCCAAGCGGTAATAATACAACTATGTCATGAATATAGAGGATGATAGTTAAAATATCTGATTCAGTAAGCAAAAGATTTTAGATTAGAATTCAATTAATGACTGCATAACGTGAACGTCGATATCTCGAATCTATTTTTATCGTATAAGCATTTTCTATGTTATAACCGTTATTAAACTGATTAGGATCATGAACAGAAAAAAATTTTTTTTTTTTTAAATATATGTCATTATTGTTTATGAAAATAAGTGAGAAAATTGCAAGATAAAATCTTATAAGCATGTATCCTAAAATTACACAACTTCTGTAACGCTTATATTTATTTTCCTTATATGACGGTTATTTATAAAAGATGTGTAATTTTAGATCTTTCAGTAAAGATGTAAGTTTTTCTTATTTATGCTTTGTTACTATGAAATGTGTATGTTTATTCGCTTCTTTTATCGAAACTCGAAAATGCTATGTATATATATATATATATATATATATATACAGGTGTGAGTGTTGGTATATAGGTGTATGTTTGTCTTCATATAGAATAATAAGGTTGCAGTGCTCTAGTTGTAAAATACGATTAAATATATATTTAATTCATCCGGCATACATTTTTAATAATATAGAACCCATTCTCTATTGATTATTATATAGTAATAAAATCAAACGTAAAAAAAAAATAAACATGATTTCTATGCTATTAGCTTGAATCGGAATAGAAATATCAAATGCTTCAGCAGAAGTGGTTATTTAGCAGGTCTTCTCTAATTATCATATCCGGATTTATCACTAGATTTGGAAATAAGATTGTAAAGTGAAATGTATATGCACGTATGCAATGAAATATTTCTATATACGCTTGCAAATGGCAATTGGTTTCTTGAATTCTTGCCGGATAGCAGCTTATATCGCAAGGTACAAACTAAATCAAAATTTTCCCTGGGCTCAAAAGCACTATACTATACGTTTCAACTATTTAGAGTAATTATCCACAAAAGAATGTACGCAGAGATGTTTATCACAAACACAAAAGTAGTGACACTCTTACACACACACACGCGCGCACACACACATAATATATAGAGAAAGAGAGAAAGAGAGAGAAATACAGAGATAATTAAATGATAGTTTACTTGGAAAACTGATGGGAAAGAAATATGTAGAAAGTTTGGCATAGCCGAGAGCAAGGTCGCATTGACGGAACAGCAAAAGGAAAAAAAACAAATACACATGCATTTACTAGTGAATAAACAATTAGGCATTTCTCTATACAAACATATCTATCTATTCGTTCAATCTTTCTATATTGCTCTCTGCTTATATATATATATATATATATATATATATATATATATATATATATATATATATATATATATATATATATATATATATTAACATGTCCGGTTCCGCGAACATATGTAATAGATAGACATTTTAAGTTAAGTTTAATTTCATCACTAAGATCGGGTTAATAGCAAATCTTAAGAGACTTATGTGTCAGCGTCTTAGTTAAATTTATTTGGTTGGAATTTCTTTAAGGACTTTGTTTCGTTTTAATGTCTAAAGAACAACGAAAAGGCATGGAAAGAGTGAAATTAAACATATATTTACAGAAAATTCAGAATCGAATATTGGCTGAGTGCGACTCCGTTTAAATAAAAAGGCAAAGTAAGGTTACGACTCACACTAACTGAGTATTCATTCCAGACTGCTTTATAGCAGACAATAGTTTCCAGAAGTTACGTCAGGCACATTCGTTATTCAGTATTTGTGAGGAGCAATTCCAACCTCATTTACTTACATTTTATTGTAAAAATTGTTAATATCGCTTACGTTTAGGACCGATCATTAATCAAATGATAACTTTCCTTTTAAGAATCAATCATCGTGGTTCTAGTGATGATTGAGGAGAGTCGTGATCAAATGCCTCGGAAATGGACACGGTCTGTTCTACTTCCAACAGTTGTGGTTCACTGGTGTCGTTTGAAGGAAATTTTTCAGGTGTTTCTGATTGCGTTTTTGGTTAGACCTCGGTCCTTGTACAATATATAACATGTTCCCGAGTCTCTTACTGATCACACTCTCATCCAAGATGGTGGTGTTATGCTTGTACCCTTTAAAGAAAACTCCCAGAGTAAAACGTTGCCTACTTACGCAAGTAGTCAATTGTTGTTTTGCCTACTTTGTTTAGATTTTCTCAAAGACAGATCTCACATTCCCTGCGAACATGGATTCTGCTGGTAAGACCGCGTATTAATTATAAGGATTAAGTGTAAGTCTGTACCCGCGAAGAAATGATATAGGGGTGTATACCTCGTCGCTGTAAGTTAGGCCTTCTTTAATGCTCTTGTACGTGTATCAACAAATCGCCCCCCCTGAGAATTAGATTTTTGGGTTGTATTATCTCTAGAACGTATCGCAAAAATATTTGATCTCTGCCGATATGACCTAAGTTCTAATTTATCTCACAATGCGGTCTTTTAACCCGACGAAGGATAACCTTTATGCAAATAAATATACTGTTTCCCTGATGTCGGTCTTTTGCATCTTTATAGCTCAGGCCACTTGGTGTAGCTTTCGACTACGATAAAATAATAGAGATCATTGTGAGGACCTCCAACATCCATGGGGATACTTGTCCGCGGCTGGTGTGTTTTTACCTAGGTTTAATTGTAATAGGTGGTGCGTTTGCCGCTAATGCGCACATACTGCAAGAGTTAATCATCTTTATTCCGCCTTTGTCTATGTAAGATTTGTAGAGTAAGCCTCTCAGAAACCCTCTGTTCCGGTTTGGCGACCGTGTCCCGTGTGATAATCCTGTAGTTTTTTTAAAGACTTTTCAGAATTACCACTCTTTCGCTATAAAGTAAGACCTGGTCGCAAAGCGCGAATACGTTCTTCTTTGATTCTCTTTAAATTTCAAGTAAGGATAATTGTCTTGGCCATCGTTCTTTTTTTCAGAATCTGTACGAAATCCAGCAATTATGGAATCCTTAAAATGTTCATTTATTGTTTATAATCGTGATAGGCCAGCTTCTGGTCTAAATTGTTTGATGACAAATACTCCAATTTAAATAACAATTTGGTTGGATAGTACCCCTCTCAGTAGTCTTTTGACCGTATACATCGCAGAGCTTTGTTTTTATCCGGAAATCGTCAGTTACGTCTAGTGAGTGGATTGTTACGTAAACGTTCTGCCATATAAGGGCATACAAACATTTTTTTACCGTAAGCAAGGTACGTAGTGCATTTTTCCGGTTTGTAAGTACTGTCAGAAGACTGGCAGTAGAGTTATTGTTGCGTATACTAATTTTGTACCCTGGCGTGTTATATATAATATCAAAACTCCAATACCAAATAAGTATGCGTCGCTTTCTACTATTATTTTCCGGCGTGGCTAATATAGAGTAAGAAAATTATCCTATGTTTGAGTATCCTTGATTTTTTCAAATGCCGCTTTACATTCATACACCCACTTCCAGACGGTGTCTTTCTTTAGTAATTCATTCAGCCCGGCGGTCAATTTATGCTTGCTCATTATAGATATCGTATAGAAGATTGATAGTCAAAGAAAACTTTGAATTGCTATTTTATTTTAAACTTTGAATTGCCATATTATTGGGGAAAAGCATGCCCTTTATGGATTCTGCTCTTTCATTGTAGGGGCATCTCTAATTCTTATCAATTATGTAAGTTATGCACTTTTCTTGTTCACTAGGATATTACAATTGGCTTCTTTTACTTTAACTGCAACATTTTAAATTCTTTAAATGACATAATGAATATGTTTCAGACACTAGTCTATGGATTTACTTTGAATAGCAATGCTGTCCGTGTGTTTAATAGCAGGGATTTTGTAATGTAAAGATTATGGGGACATATACACGATGAGGATCGAGAAATTATACACTTCTTATATTTCTTGAGGACTTCGTATAAGACCGATAGAATGATAATGGTATTTATATCAGACAGAGGATTGTTCTTCTTAACACACATTGAAAAGAGGAGACACATACTCTTCGAAGGGGTACACAGTGTTCATAATAAGATGGTAAACACAAGTACCTTCCGTTCGTGATGAAGGATGGCACAAGGCAACTCTTACAACATAATGATGACTTCTTTATTCATCTGATGGGCCGGTCGGCGATGTCAGGAATTCAAATTTTGATCTACATAGTCTAAATGCTCTCGCTTCGCTTCCAAGGTATCAACTGACCAACTCTGGCTCTCTGGTTCTGACTGACTTCTTTTGACTGACTAAAATCCTAACCCATGATATGGAGAAATGCCCTTTATCTATGACGGCAGACGTGTTTTTTTCAAACCTGACTAATTTCACGTGGCTTTAGATATGTTTGTCCAGAGCACACTGTTGACAAAATAAAAAGAATCCTCAATCCTAATCTAACTTATTTTTAAACAATATAATTTAATTTGCATCAACATTCTTTTACTGACATATTTAACATGTACATTTCTAAAAGAATTAACCATATACTTAATTTCAAACATCTCATTTCTAAACTTTGCCTACAGGGTACGATGCTAGGCTTATTTTCTTCTTATTTACATGGAAAGGTGGCAGCCCTTTTCTTTTTAAGGCGAGGAGATGTATGCGAAGTTCAGCCTGTCCAGCGCAGTATATATTAAATCCTGGATGTAGGTGTGACATTTACCCTGAAGGCTAGCGTCTCAAACTTGTAAAGTCACATGTATGTATTTATGCAGGAGAGTTAAGAGAGTTCCCCCTCGACGGAGAACTGTATATAAGCGCCAATTTCATCCACCTTATAGCATATCGTACCGTGGAGTTTGTTGAAGTCTTCCTCTAGTTTAGGGATGGGGTACTGGTAATATGCCAGCGGTGGTGTTTTTTTTGTAACGTAAACGGTAGAAGCAGCCAATTCACTTGTGCTTACAGTCGATAGTATTCGTCATTTTCTAGCCGATCCAGTTTTCTATCAATTTTCTCGACTGATGCAAACGGGACGTTACGTCTCTGCTTGAAAACGGGTAGAGCGTTTCCCTCAGCTTAAATGCGACTACAGTTTTGATATATCTTCCTACAATCGGTGTACACACCGCAGGAAATTTTAACCGGTTTTTAATTGTTGTGCGTCCGTAGGCTGCATCAATCCCATGTACGAAATGGTTTATCGGTTAATTCTAGAGTTAGCGTTGCTGCATCTGTTCTGTTTTAAGAACTTTCCGGATACTTTGTTCAGAAAGGCACGTAGTTTTCGTGGTACCAATCAATCAGATCTCTCTCAAATGCTATTTATCACCTGCACTGATCGAGCTTATTTGTAAGTTCTCCTCATGCTTTTTTCCAACCTTTTTCATGTATGTATGTTAATTCTAGACGTGTCTTAACCGGAATATAGCTGTAAATCTACTTCCTTATCAACGATGTGTACAATTATATATTTTCGGTGACTCCTGCTGATTCAATTGAGTATCCTACTGATCGACCCTGTCATATTTTCTATTCCTTCTGCAATGCGTCGATTTGTGGCTTTTTTCCACTTACCGTGTGTTTTAGTTTTCTGAAAGCAGTTGATAGGCCAATGTTGTCCGCTATAAAAACTGCACTGTCCAGTTTGCGATTATATTTTGGAAATTAGATGGCTACTCTCTGATTGTACCTGGGTTGTCTTCTAGTGCCCTTACATTTTTCTGAGAAAGTACACCTGCCGTATGTAAGCCGTTGGTACGTATGGCATGGTTGACTTTAGATTTTTCTTGAATCTTTCTTTACACTGACTCAGCGTTGGCAAGGTTACGACAGATTTTCGAGTATGACTCTTTGTTCGTCTTCAAGAGAGAGAAATCCTCGTTTTATCTATGTGTTTTTTTACAGACGCTTATATTTTAACAAGACAGAAATCGGAACACTGCTTCTTTACAATATATGCAGGGTGAGATAATCGATATCGTCGCGTTTCACCAGCTTGAAACAATTCCATGTTTTAAAAGATAAGCATAGTCAGGCTAAAAGCATAAAAAAGGAGTTTGACCGCCTCGGAAAATTCCAGTTCGCTCGCTTTGCTGGGTAGTAAATAATCAACAGTCTTACTGTGTGATGTGGCCATTAATTTCCTTTAAAAAAAGCGGGCACGTCCTGCATTTATAGAATAGATTACCCGTTACCCGTTGGGTCAGTATGTTATATTAACTATTAAATTCATGTATGAGCGTGACACTTTTGACGTAAAGAAAATAGTTTTTTTTGGAAAGAAACATTTCTATGAAAGTATATTAAAATGAAAAAAGAATATAGATAGATTTCTACGAGTCGTTCTTATCCACTGCGCCAAATAACACCACATAATATATTTTTTTATTGAACCCCACAGAAACTTTGGCAAAAGCTAGCTCTCAAGGGGGGGGGGGGGTATGAGTCCACAACATATTTACTCATACAGTATATTATTGGTACTGGATTAAATCAACGTCGGTATAAGTTTAATTAAATCTACACAAATATTGTCGAAAATTGTAAGCGTCGGAAATTGGCTACTGCATAAACCATCTGCAGTTAAATTTAGTCCCGAAAATCAGGATGCAAGTAAGGGAGACTAGAAATGCCAACCTATTTTTTTCCGAATTTTCAAGAAGAAATTTCATAATTACGTTTATTTGGATTTCTTGTATTATCTAATCAAATAGAAAGCAAATACGAATGCTCGTAGGGATATCGTATATTTATGATGAGTTAATAAATATATACATAAAAAATATATACAAATTCTATTACAAAATTAAACTAATAATAATAATATATATTATTCCGGAAGTTTTATTTTTTCGAACTGGTCAAAAGTAGAGACGGAGAAGCATATATATATATATATATATATATATATATATATATATATATATATATATATATATATATATATATATATATATGTATGTATATACATGTATATATATGTATATATATATGTATATATATATGTATATATATACATATATATATACACAAAATATACATATATGCATGTATATATATATACGTATATATACATATATACATATATACATGTATATATACATGTATATATACGTATATATATGTCTATATAAATATATATACATATACATACAAATGATGATTGCAATGTCTTGTCAGACGAGTGTCACTCCCTCAGACTTTTTAAATCCATGAACCCAAATGCCTGAGGAAGTATCTATACAAAGATGATGTTCATAGTCTTAGCTTCGTAAGACAGCAAAGTCTCTCTCTCGGTTCAAAATGTTGAGATCCAGCAACAAGCAAGAGCAAGATAGCCAGCAACAAATTAAACTGCAGACCAGCTTAATGCGGGTACTAGTCTCCCGCTTTATGTTTTTTTTTAATCAGAGATTTGCTTCTCCTAGACAGGTTGCCTTCACCACGGCTTACGGCAGCCCTCTCCACCCTAATACACATATACACACACAAATATACACGGTGCTAGTTGGCCGTTGACCCAGAAAAAGAGTTCAATCTCGTTTTGGTATGTATTGTTTTTAATCCTGCAGGGAGACTAGCAACCCTCCTTACCAAACAAGTCCGGTGGGGGAACCAGTTTAGTCTCCGGTGACCCGACCATGAGACAGGTAGTACTGGGTTACATGGTACCAGTAGAATATGACATGACCTGACTGACTACAAATATATACATATATACATTTATATATACGTACATATATATATACACATATTTATCTATATATATACATGTGTATATACATCTAAATACATATATATATATATACATACATATGCACATATGCACATATATACATATATATATATATATATATATATATATATATATATATATATATATGCTTTGTATCATTAATCGCGCGATATCAATGCGTAAAAAGTAAAAAGGACCCCCAAGATTGATATATATATATATATATATATATATATATATATATATATATATATATATATATATAAAAGGGCCCCCAAGATTATATATATATACATATATATATAAATATATATATATATATATATATATATATATATATATTTATAAAAGGACCCCCAAGATTATATATATATAAATATATATATATATATATATATATATATATATATATATATATATATATATAAGTATTATTATACTATTTTGATGATTCTTTTTACTTCGTATCTTCTTTTGTCTATTTGCGCAGTAATATCGCGCGATTAATGATACAAGGCAGATTGTTTTAAAATCCCCTTTGCGTTTTTACTGTCATTGTAGCGCAACTTTACTGGTATTAGAACTCACATCACGCACTGAAAATGTTCCGCTCTGAGACTACGCCTTTCAAAGGTGTCCGAAATGTCTTCAACACATCAGAAGGAATTGGCAGTTTCGCTAAAGCCTTTGGCTGATCGCTTACCTTATTTTTCTCGGTGGAATTCCCCTGTTTGGGAAGTTGGCAATTCTTCGAGTAGATGGGTGAATGCCAAGTTTATTTTGTCCCCTCTTCATTGTACATGCAACGGTTACACGCTGCGAACTATTTCAGACGAAACGGTGCAGCGGAAGTATATTATTGTGCGCCGCTTTTGTCAATGTAGATAGTGCATGCGCCTGGGTCGATGGTCTCAGGTTATACAGTCATGGAATGATCAATTATTTTCATATATGATCTACATATTATATGGAAACCTAAATATTAGAGATGTTTCTATCAAAACATTGGCAACTAAACAAACAATTAAAAGGATGTCTTTGATTCCCTTACAAAAGCAATATTGAATATTAGTCTTAACGCATGCATGCATTTCCAAATAGCTTTTACATATGTGCAAATGCATAATATAATATTTAGTCTGAATTCAAATAAAAATAACAACTTCTCATATACAATGTATCAAGAGTAACCAGCATTTTAAATCATTAAATGAGCTAAATAAAAACAGGGAATATCTATCTATCTATCTATCTATATATATATATATATATATATATATATATATATATATATATATATGTGTGTGTGTGTGTGTGTGTGTGTGTGTGTGTGTGTGCGTTTTATGTTTATTGAATTTGAACGAGAGTGTATATCATATATGGTTGAAGGTAAATGCGATTAAATTGTCGTGACTCTAATTGTCTTCAATACGATTATAGATAATAATTTATTTTATTTGTAAATATGAGAGAATTCCATAAAATATATCTATATATCTATAAAAGTGAACGGGGCTGTCTCTCTTTCTGTCTGTCTGTGTATGTACAGTTTCCTACCAAATAACTCTGTCGATTTTCGCTCTACACACTCGGAATTTAGTCTAAGATAAATTGAAATTTGGGATCTTTTTAATCGGTGTTCGGCCTGAAATGTTGCTTTTAAAGGGTTAAATTTCAACGATTTGATCTTTGAGGACTTTACCAAACTTCTCTGCCAATATTAAATCCTAACATTGAAAATATAGATATAAATTACTTGGACAGTGGTCTATCTTAATAATACTATTTGACCTAAAATAATAAATAGTAAGGGATCAAAATTGAGGTTAAATTTAGAAAAAAAATTACGTCTTCGGTCTCTTTTCTCTATGGTAATAAAGGAAGAATATTGTATAGAAAGGCGTTATTCTACATATCGACTCATTTGAATGTATACATAGGCACGTAAAGTAATGGGCAGTACATAGCGCCCGAGCAAAGCCGGGCGGAACTTTTGTATATAAATAAACCAAGGAAATTTTCTCAGTATTAATTGTTTAAAAAAATACAGGAGTATATAAGTATGTATAACTATATATAAAACTATATATATATATATATATATATATATATATATATATATATATATATATATATATATATATATATATACATATATATATATACATTTTTTTTTTTTATAATATATACAGGAATTTACATGTATATCGGTAGTCGGTACCGCCGGCTTCAAGCCCGGTAGTTGAGGACTGCTCTTAATGTCCGCCTCAGGCTCTCTTCAGCCGACTCTCCTTCATGAGATGGGAGTCGGCTGAAGAGAGCCTGAGGCGGACATTAAGAGCAGTCCTCAACTACCGGGCTTGAAACCGGCGGTACCGACTACCGATATAAATGTAAATTCCTGTATATATTATACAAAAAAATATATTGCTCTTATTTCGAGAAAGTTTTTTCCCTAATAATAGAGCACTGTATGGGGTTTCTTTTTCTACAAAAAAGTACATGTATTTATATATATATATATATATATATATATATATATATATATATACACACATATTATTACATTTTCACCCCAAACAAGGCAAATTGCCACTTTGGTGTAGGGGGCTACTATCAGGGGTAACAACTACTGGGGTACTATGTAGGGATTTGGGCAGCAAGATGTCGGTTCACGTTACATTTGTACTTCTGCACGTCAGTACTGTTGGGGAAGCAGGGACCTGGAATGGAATTCCAGAGTCTAGCTGTTCTGGAGAAGATCTTTTACATCTAGGGATCTCTAAAGTGTGGGGGTGGGATTTAGCAGCATGTGTGTATGTATATATATATATATATGTATGTGTGTGTACATATATAAATATAAATATATATATATATATATATATATATATATATATATATATATATATAGAGAGAGAGAGAGAGAGAGAGAGAGAAAGAGAGAGATTTTTATGGGTACATAATCTTATCACACTTTTCAATAACACCGAAGGCACTGCCATAATTAATTGCTGAGGGTATATTTTTCTATAGATTAAACATGAACTATTAAAAAGAAACTTTAAAAAAGAAGACCAAAATATAGTTCTAAAGTATATTTCTCCTAACCTCTAACTGTAGGTTTATTAAACATAAATTAGAAAAATAAGGATAACTAAGGAGTGGAAAAGAATGAAACACCCTTTCGAGACGTTTTTCAGCCAACGCTTTTCAAGATTAAACTTCGCATTGTGAGGAATACATAGTTTACGAACGTGGTGAAAAGAGCATAATTTATTGGGTTGAGTAAGAAAAAAAAAACAAGAAATTGTATAGGGAATAGGAGACAAAAAACAATCTGAGCGAATACCCATGAATTGAAGAGACTGTTGGCGCAAATTTATGGATACTGCCTCAAGCATTTTTAAAGTGAATTCTCAAGCGCACTCTGTGTAAAACCGAGTAAGTTTTATCAGTATATTTGTCAGTGCAGATTTAGCACTGTAATAAATGTTCACCAATGGTCGACTTATGAGCTTGTAAACACCCGGATGTTGCCCTTTTCCGTGCTTACGTATCGAAGGGGTTGGAATATAGAGAATGCTTACCTCCACCCGTTTACTGGGATGGCTCGCGTAGTCAGCTTCACACTAACGGTTTAACCGATAAGCAATCATATTATATTAACTCGTAGGGATACCATCCTTTCGCAAGAAGGTAAAGCATTTCTCGTCCCAAACTCTGTTCAAACAACATCGTTGCAAAATAGAAACGCGAACTGCTGTAGCAATTTCATGCGACACTGATCCACGGGTGTTTCACATACATAATCCATTTTTAGGGCCCCAAATCATTCCAACTTTTAACCTCAATATATTATCCATCACACATTTTGTAATTACCTGTAAAGGATGCAAAAAGATCTTAGTTATGCTTTGGAGAACGAACCCCAGCTTATGTGTTGCGCTGGAAATGTGGGGTTTCTATTTATTCTAGTAGTAAGCTCACCAAATTAGGGCTTAGGATAAATATACTTTAGAAGTGTATTTCATTTTTAATGTTTTATTTTTAAACTATGGAAATAAAAAACTAAACCATCAGCAATTAATAATGGCACTACGCTCGGTGTTGGTCAAAAATTATATATATATAACGTTTATTTGTTTCTGACATGCCAATGTATTATTATATCCATAGACATTACATATGTTTATCGACGTATTACTTTTCTACAATTGGGATAAAGAAAGATGGGTAGCGATTATATAAACAGGTTTATCGACGCATTACTTTTCTAAAATTGGGATCAGGTAATATTTATTTGAATGTATGGTTGTTTTATTAGACAAGCAAATCAAACAACATGCAGAAAATTATTGATCTTGTCTAGCAAAATATAATCAAATTATAAATTGCAGTGTAGGTACATCGCTAATATTTTTTATAATTTTGTTTTCACGATTGCAATAATTTGGATTAGAGAAAAAGATAACTAATTTATTAAGATAATGACGATATATATACGATAAGTGATCTAACAGGATGCTTAGTGCATATATATATATATATATATATATATATATACATTTATATACAGGCATGTATATATTTATTCGAAGTAAATAAAGTAGAGTAAGGATAAATAAATAAATAATAATGAATTAATTAATAAGTAAATACATGGATATAGTTAATAATTCGAGGTTAGGAAGACGGATCGTTAAGTTCATGTATTTATATATGGCGTGGCCTTCTAACATGGTGCATTGGGCAGTGGTTACCTTTAAATTTATTTTCAGTGTTAAATGTATTGTTGATACAGGCATACACGTAATATAAACACATATATGCATATAAACTCATACAGCTGTACCCGTATACATACGTTCAGCCATGCATACCCATACATACATACATACATAAATACACACACACACACATATATATATACATATATAGATAGATAGATAGATATTAACACCCAGATGAATGTAGACTCATACATGTGCACATAGATATAGATATACCAATATGCACTCATGAATATACAGCCGACTCATGAGCACATACATTCAGGCACGCGCATATAGACACATATACATAAGCATACATAAGTATGTATGTATATATATATATATATATATATATATATATATATATATATATATATATATATATACTCAATCATACATATACCTATGGAGATACATGTACTGATCTCCAGTGAGATGTAGATGTGCATACACATACACATCTATGTACATACCGACACATGTACCCATATACACGTGTATACAATTATACAATATACATAATCATAAAAATATAAATACACACACACATATATAGACATATGTATATACATAACGGTGTGTATATTTATGCTAAGTTAGTAAAGTAAAGTAAGGGTAGATAAATAAGTAAACAAATAAAGGATAAATAAATATGCGAGTGCGGTTGTTAACGTTAGGTTAGTCGTATTGTAAGATATGTTCAAAATACATGTTGCTGGGTATTTGCTTTGCTTATTGGATAGGAGTTAATTAATAGTGTCTAGGAAAACATAAATGCTGTATAAAGGTTTAAATGTTAAATATTTATTGATTATTATGTATTTATCCTAAACTTTACTTTATTTACGTGGCATAAATATATACATGCCTGTATGTATGTATGTATGTATGTATGTATGTATGTATGTGTGTATGTATATGTATATATATATATATATATATATATATATGTATGCCTGTACATTTATATTTTATAAATGTATGTATTTATGTAATTGTATATACGTGTATATGAGTACATGTATATGTGTATATATATACATATATATATACATATATATATATATATATATATATATATATATATATATATACAAGTGAACGTGTCTGTCTGTCTGTGTACATTTCCCTACGCAATAACTCTGTCAATTTTTAGTCTAGAGACTCGAAATTTTAAATACCGGGTACTGAGATTTGTGAAAATCGATGTATCGGGTGTCAGCCAGAAATTTGGCTTTTAAGGGGTCAAATTTTAACGATTTGACCTTTAAAAACTCTACCAAACTCCTCCGACAATTTTGGGTTTAGACACTTGAAATTTTAGATATAGGTTCCTTGAACCTGGATCTAATTTAATAAAGTGATTTGAGCCCGAAACCATAAATTTTAAGGGGTCATAATAGGGGTCAAATTAAAAAAAAAAATTACTCTTTTTTTTTTTGCTCAGCATACACCTCCAAACACCCGGGCAACGCCGGGCTGAAATGCTAGTATATATATATATATATATATATATATATATATATATATATATATATATATATATATATATATATGAATGTGTATATATGTACATATACTTCTTACTGGAGATATATATCTACACGTATATGTATATAGGTAGGTGTGTGTACATGTATATATGTATATGTGTCTATGTATATATGTGAGTATGTATATGTGTATAATAGTTGTGTGTATGTGTGTGCATGTCTGCATATAGATCCATGTATGTGTGTATATGCATTGTTTATACATTATGTGTGCGTTCGTATGTGTATGTATATGGATGTTCAGAAATGTACCTATGTGTGCATATGTATGCGTATTTGCGCGTGCGTTAGCGTATGTATTAACTCTTAACTGCCTATCCCCCCATTGTAAACTGAAATGAACAAGTCGACTTATAGCGACTACGAAAATTTTTAATAGAACCCTGTACTGGTCAAACACATGACATATACACTAACCCCTTGCCTCTCTCTCTCTCTCCCTCTGTTTGCGTCTCTCTGTCTCTTTCGCCCTCTGTCTCTCACATCTACTACATATACCTTGCGGAACAAGCAAAAAGCAATGAAAAGTACAAACCTAAACGTTGAACTTCATTCCCCCTCTTCTCTTTACATCTCTCTCTCTTTTTTTCTTTACGGTGCTCTCCACCTCCCTATATCAATATATCTCCATGCACGCCTATCTGAATCTGCTACCCCCACACACAATACAATATAATGAATTTTAACCTTCAAAACTGAAAAATTGTCAATACTTATCTCCCTCCCCCTTATTACCTCCTACTCCACCCCACCTTTTTCTTTTCTTTTTTTTGTTCGTATTTCTTCTAAAACACTTCTTCCTAATACTAAAAAAAAATCTGTAAGGTCTGACGAGGCTGTTGGATCGTAAACATGGTCCAACATCCAAAACATATGTAACGAAACAGATAAAACGGTATATATATATATATATATATATATATATATATATATATATATATATATATATATAGTGAGAGAGAGCGAGAGAGAGACAGCGAGTGAGAGAAAGACAGAGAGAGACACACAGGAACTAACTAAATTATGTATTCATCAACGTTTCTTCTTTATTTCGAGACTTCCACTGGATTAATCAGATTAATATTAAAAACACTAGCAAATATATATATATATATGTTTAATTTATGTGCAAAGTATGAACCGGTTCTGTTTTAAAAGCAGAAAAAGACGCAGGAAATTCCAAAGAGATGAAGGAAATTGTTTCAGAGAAGGATATTTTTAATAACGTCATATTCCTCCCTTTCCCAAAGCATTCTCCCATCCTCTTTTGAATTTCCAACGTCGTTTTCCGGTTCCAAAATAGAACAGCGTCACACTTTCCAACTTATTCTGGTTTTCAAATATTTGTACTGGTGTTCTTATTTTCTTAATGTCATAAATCCAGAGGATATCACGAAATAAAGACGAAACGATGATGGACATATAACTTGATGTGTTCCTTTTTATTCCTCTATTTTGTCGAAATAACATTTCCAATTATCTCATTATATATATATATATATATATATATATATATATATATATATATATATATATATATATTTATATATACACACATATATATGTATATATACATAAATACACCACTCACGCACACACACACACACACACACACACACATATATATATATATATATATATATATATATATATATATATATATATATATTTAAATAAATTTAATAGTCTGTCGGGTTAGGGGTTCTAAAGTATATTCGAGCAGCTTAGTCTTTTAATCTTGGTGGACCTCAAATAATTAATGATGACACATGTCCGTCCTGGGTAGTGCTTCAGCCATGGAGATTGTGTGAGATTTTTTAAAAATCCCTCTACTAGAGGAAAAGACTAGGTGTGGGTGTAATACCACCCTATTTATATGACTGATGTACTCGAGATCGTGCGATATTAGTGTATCAAGTAGTGATTGTTAATTATCTTAATTTTGTTTAATGAGAAAGGGAGTCTTATTAGTAATATTAAAGAAACGCATATTTTCTCGCCATATTAAACCAGAGCAATTTGCTCCTGGTTGCGTCCGTCTAAAAGTAAAACCTTCTTTATTTTTAATAGCTCCTAAGATGTGTGTGATACCATCCAAGCCACTATGTTCTAGCACTTATCTACTGTCATTTCGTTGTTATCTACACTTCATTCATATACTAAAGGCTATTATCATTAAAGATATTTTTATTATACGAACACGGACATGGTACCATTTAAACAAACAACCTTTTGTACTTCAGAAATTCGCATCCAATTTTATCAGGAATTCAATGACGCATTTTTTCTACCGATTTCTTTATTAGAGTACTTCCCACTCAATAGCTGCAATTATTCATTACAGGTGAATTACCCGCAGCTTTGCGAATAGCTATTGGGAATTATACATATATACATATCTCGAACTACTATATTTATTTTTGGTTAACATTTTTTTCATAGGCGCTATATAATTTTTTGTAATATAAAGAAAGTAACATTATATCTAACCTCACAATCGTTGTGCAGGACTTAGCATCCGTTTATGATTGGCTGGTGTAATTTGTAAATATTTGCCATATTATAGCAATATCTGGTCAGCTATCAAGCTCATTCTTTCCATGCCACTCTGATTATGAAAACGTCAATATATAGATACTATAAGAGAAATGATAAACGGCAAATTAAAAATACAATGTACCAAAATACTCATATACATTTTTGTTTGATACGTGCATACTTCATATTATTTTATCATCACGGAGCAACTTTTAGTTTTTAGCGAACTGATTACAATCTCCTGTTTTCAGATTTCTCGGAAATACTTCGTGCTAGGTCAGATATGTTTTATTTAAATTTATTTGGTTATAAATTAAATTAAACTCAGCTAAATGTATTTGTACCGAGATGACCAGAGAACGCGTTGAGTTGAAGACATTATGGATTCGTGATTTCTGGAAAATCAATAAGAGTTTTATAAAGAAGTGCAATTAAACTATCTACCAGTAATGATGTCGCTTACACGCAGTTAGGCTGAAATGTTCTGCTTTATTTCCAGTAATGTTCATAAAATGTACTATTTCCCAAGTAGTCCTCCACATTCTTCAATGGAGTGTGGCATCGCATATTGGGATTATAATTCCTTGTCATTCCGGTCTAATATCTTGGTCAAAATAAAATAAAATAAAACTTAAATGAAAGAAGTAGATTCATGTTACTGTATAACTAATTCTTATCACCTTTTTTACCTTAAAACCGTTAAAATACGCCAGTTATACTAGCGGTCAAGAATTATTGTGAGAAATCTGATTCACAAAATTGTCAGGCCAACGAACCCCTCCCCCGCAGTGCTTAAAATTTATGAAGAAGGAGAAGACCACCATGTCACAAAGACAAATTATTTTGGTCGATTCTTTTTAATGCGGGTATTATAACGCTGGTCATTCAAACCATACACTGGATGTACCAGGTCAACATATATTCATACCGTTACCAAAGGTTACCATGAAGCATTTTTCATTAAAAGAACGCATTACTGGACAGAATATTGAAATATACATGATTTCTCAAACTGTGTTCCTGTACACAAGAGATTAATCTTGCATGGGTAACCTTGTGCCGATAAGAAATTACACGTTGTCTTAATAAACTGCCTTCTAGCGCCAGAGTAGAGAATATTTGTTAATAACGCCGCAGATTTTATCAGCATTTACACGGAGGGGACTATCAAAATATGCCTCGTATTGTTTTATTACGTGAGAACGGAGCGGGAGTAATTTCAAATTGAACTCTTATGATGAGTGAACTTATGCATTCAGTTTTGGCAAACAGCAAACAGAATCCTGAACAGAAGCGTGTGCTCCATCCCAACTATTATCAATGGACCTGAGGTAATCTCGTCAGCATCAGACAAAGCCAAACTCTTTGTCAAGAACTTTGCAGCTAATTCTACCCTTTGCGACCAAGACCGCCAACCCCCAATATTTCCTCCTGTATCAGAAAACACGCTATGTGATATACGTATATCTGTACGTGATGTTGCCAAGTTAATCAAAAACCTTGATTCGAGTAAAGCAACTGGCCCGGATGGTATTCCAATTATAGTACTCAAAAAACTTCAACCTGAATTAGCGTCCATACTTACAAAACTGTTGAAACGTTGTCTTAAGGAGAATAGTTTCCCATCTCCCTGGAAAATCTCATCAGTATACCCTGTATTTAAGAATTCAGGTGATCGCTCATCCCCCTCTCAGTACAGGCCAATAAGTCTCCTGTGCGTCATGAGTAAGTTGCTAGAATCTGTGTTAAATACAGAAGTAATCAAACATCTCAACAAAAATAACCTTCTTAGTGACACTCAATATGGTTTCCGTTCTGCTAGATCTACAGCAGATGTCCTTACAGTTATATCGCATAGGATTAGCAAATCTCTCGACGGTGGCAATCTTTCTAGGGCAATTGCTCTTGACATATCTAAAGCCTTTGATAGGGTACGGCATAAAGGTTTACTTCATAAGATCGCTAGCTATGGTATAGCTGGAAAAGTCTTCTCAATTATTAAATCATTTCTTTCTGATAGGTTCATAAGAGTAGTAGTTGAGGGGCAAAAATCAGAAGCTCACAGTATTAATGCCGGTGTCCCTCAGGGATCCATCCTGGGCCAAACTCTTTTCCTGATCTACATTAATGATCTTCCAAATCATATCCTTACATCATTTGTAGGTATTTATGCTGACGACACTACCATTTATGGTACCACATCTAAGACAGTAAACGACCAAGTTCGCTCCAATTCTCTCTCCTCTGATCTTGAGCACGTAGTACAATGGGGAAAGGAGTGGCTGGTTACTTTTAATGCATCTAAAATCAAACTTCTCTCTTTACATCATCAACATTCTAATTCACATTTGTCATCAATTGAAATGAATGGCTCTCGTCTTCAGGAGGCCTCAAGTTTTGACAAGCTTATGGGCTTTACCATTAATCCTGATCTTAAATGGAACACGTATATCAAATATGTTGCCAAGGCCGCTGGAAAAATGGTGGGATCTTTCTATCGATCCAGTAGATATCTCACTGCTGATGCTATTCTCTACCTATATAAGAGCCAGGTACGTCCAAGGATGGAATACTGTTGTCACATCTGGGCAGAAGCTGCTAGAAAGGACTCGTCCTGCCTTGATAGAGTTCAAAATAGACTTCGTAGCCTCGTAGGAGATGTCCTTTTCTCCTCCTTGCAACCTCTATCTCACAGAAGAGATGTTGCAAGTTTGTCTCTGATGTATCGTTATTTTAATGGAAAGTGTTCAACTGAGCTTCAATCTATGGTCCCCCCTCGCCAAACTTTCACAAGAAACATTCGTCTAACTGTAAACACTATCAATAATTTCCCCCACTCTTTATCTGTGCCTAAACCTAAACGTAGATTCCATGAACAAAGCTTCTTTCTTAGAACTGCACGCCTGTGGAATTGTCTTCCGTTTTCCTGCTTTCCGGCTGACTACAATATGGTTGTGTTCAAGTCTAAAGTAAATAAGTTCTTGATGAGCCGTTCCATATAAGTTATTAAATTTACCAAATTTTCATTACTAATGATTACTATATTGACCAATTTCTACTGTACACTCTTTAACCCTTATTCTTGAGTGGCCTCTGGGCCTTGATAATGTGGTGATGCCTTTGTAAAAAAAAAAGGCTTCCAAATGGTTACATGTTTTAATTGCGTTTCAAATAAATAATCAACGCTGCAATAAAACGTGGTGTTTTACTTTGTAAGTTTACAGCGTCGCAATTGTTTTTTTTTCGCATTTAAATTAAAAGATATATCAAAATTGTTATTTAACTTTAAGTGTTCAGTGCACATTTACCTATTAGTATAGCAAACCATTTATAATTGAAGTGCCGTAAGTTTATTTTTCCAAAATAAACAATCATAAACAGAACGACTCATATAACTCTATTTATCTTCTTTTTTCATTTCAATATACTTTTACGGAATTTTTCTGTTATGTGACATAAAAACTATTTTCTTTACGTCACAAGTGTTACGCTCATAGAATGACTCCATAGCTAATATAACATACTGACCCAATGGGTTACGGGTAGTCTAGTATATATATATATATATATATATATATATATATATATATATATATATATAGAGAGAGAGAGAGAGAGAGAGAGAGATAGATATAGATATAGATATAGATATATATAGATATAGATAGATAGATAGATAGATAGATAATGATCCCTATCTTAGGTGTAGTATCGATCTTGGCTGGAAGTATTTGCTTGCTTCGCCGCACTGATGAGCTGTGAAACAGAGAAACACTACTGTATGTGGGTGATTATAATGCTCCCCATTTTAGGTTGAGGATTTGAGAAATGATATGTAAATTACCATAAGCATATGAAACGATGCACTTTGTGTTCGGAAAATGAGCTGAGGGACTGTGGACAATGTCAAAAACATTGTTACTTCACTGCCTGGATAGCAGTAGTTGTATAGCACAACGGTTAGAAGCTCCAGCTGTCGTTTAGGCGATCGGGTTTTGATCCTGCCTTAAGGTAGATGCTTGGCTAGCAGAACTGATGAGCTGCGAAACAGCGAAACACTACTATATTTGAATGACTACACACACACATACACACACACACACATATATATATATATATATATATATATATATATATATATATATAATGTTAAACGTCGACGTATGCTTCTAGGTCAGTGATTTAAATGTTATGAGGGTTTTGAAGCATGAAATACGCCGTTATTTTTGTGTTTAATATTTTTATTGTTATTTTTTATATTTCAAGCTGACCTCCGCTCTTGGTCACAAAAAAGTATCTAAATTAAAAAGAAAAAGAAAAGCGCTGAAAGAACTGGAGATTTGTAGCGTGGACAGCGTTCATTCCTAGCACACATGTTTGAAAAAGTGCACGTGAATTATGTTAGCCGTTTGTAGAAGAAGATTGTGTTTTTTTAGTATTTTTTAATGTTGCAACGTAAAAGCGTTTAATTCGAACGGCAAAAATGAGACGCAATTGATTTCAATATCTATAATGGAATAGAAATGAAATTGTTAAACGGTAAAAAATAATGTTATTATTTGTTATGAATAATAATATTTATAAAACTACTGAAGAGGGCAGAGTTAGAGACAATGTCGGCTTTTTTAATGGTGAGTAAGAGATAATAATAATAATAATAACAATAAGAAGAAGAAGAAGAAGAAGAAGAAGTAGAATAAAACTACTGAAGAGTTACAAACAATGTCAGTTTTTTTAATGGTGAGTAAACTCCAGGGTTGTCTCAATAAAGATTGGAACAACATAGATAAATTAATAAATAAATAAATTAATTAAAAACTAAATAAATTAAGAAGAAGAATAATATTAACAATAATAATAATAATAATAATAATAATAATAATAATAATAATAATAATAATAATAATAATAATAACTACTGAAGTGTTAGAAACAATGCCAACTTTTTTAATGGTGAGTAAACTCCAGGTCTGTCTCAATAAAGATTGGTAGAACATAGATAAATTAATAAATGAATGAATAATAATAATAATAATAATAATAATAATAATAATAATAATAATAATAATAATAATAATAATAAAGATAATAATTATAATAAGATTAATAATAATAATAATAATAATAATAATAATAATAATAATAATAATAATAATAAAATCAATAAAATTAATATTAGTTAATAATTAAATGGGAATACAAATAGTCTCGGTACTAAAAGAAAACTGTCTCAGTTCCGAAGGAATTATCATACACAGACCGAGGATAATATCAGAGCAGTTAATTAATTAGGCTCGAAAGTCACGTTTTGTGTATTGATAATAATGACAATATTTATAAAATATTATTATTATTATTATTATTATTATTATTAATAATAATAATAATGATAATAATAATAATAATAATAATAATAATAACAATAATAATTATAACAATAATATTAATATTTAAACCATAGACCAATAGTAGCGTTTACATAAAAAAGCATGTGCATAAGGGTGCAGGTATATATATATATATATATATATATATATATATATATATATATATATATATATATATATATATATATATACATGCACAATGACGACCCATATTTACGCATACATACCAAACATAGTCATATAACACGACCAACTGTATAGAATATATGCACCCTTCATATATATAATGCATATCTAAATAATAATGTGAATAAACAGATATGCACGCATGCACAACACACATGCATATATGTCCATACACATGTATATGCATACAATGACATGTACAGGTCCAGGCATGCATATGCGCACCCATATGCATACATACATGCATGCAGACATACCGATATACGCACGTGTGCATATATACCATATACACACATAAACACGTACACGTGAATATATATATATATATATATATATATATATATACATACATACATATAGAATATACAAATACAAATACACATAAATACACATATACACATATACATACATATACAAATATATAAGCATAAAGCAAAATACCAAAATCATGTGAGGCAGCACAAAGATGTGCACATTAACATGATTATGTATTACATGGACGGGGACGTACATAGACACAAACACACACACACACACATACACACACCCATATATATATATATATATATATATATATATATATATATATATATATATATATATATACACGCACATATACGTATATATAAACAATATAACACCATATATGTCCAGATATATGTATAGACACATCAATATAAACACATACATGCATATGTAAGTGCATATGCACATATTAATATAGTCAAACACACATATCAATTACTATTTAAATACATGTATAAAATAAAGTGAGTGAATAAGTAGGGGTATGAACTTAACGATGTAAACATAGATGTAAACATTATATATATATAAATATATATATATATATATATATATATATATATATATATATATAGGAAAATGGTGTATGTATAGGAAAATGGTGCAGATAGAAGGTTAGGTATAACGGAAATAATAGTAGTTATAATGATGATAATAGTAACAGTAATAATAAAAAAATAATAATGGAGATAAATGCAGTAATAATGGAATAACAAGAGAATAATGCATGTGTTAGCTATAAAACGAAAATATGTAATATACATATTGAAATCAATACAGAACAAGAACAGGTTAACATATACGTATAATATATATGTATGAGTAGGTGATTTTGTTACTTAACTATTTTGAAGTATTTGTAGAATGTAAGTTGGCCAAGTTCTGTGTTGAGACTTGTCTTATGCGTGTTTAGTCGGATGATCGATTGTATTTCTTTTTGTTTTCGTATTTTTGTTGATCGAAAATTTGAGTCTATTAGAAGGCAGAAGGAGCAGTATATGTGGGGTTGTATTTAGGTGTATGCATATAAGGCATCGCGGTTTATTGCATCTATAATTGCCATTTTGTCGTGTGTCCTGTGTGTGTTTGCAGGTGAGTGTGGATGAGAGATTGCGTTTTATTCGTATGCATGCACTGTAAGTGATAGATTTGTTTTTTAGGTTTAACGGATGGTTGCTATAAATATTGATGAATGTATGATTGTCAGTGAGTTTAATACAGAGGGATGTAGATAGTCTATTGTTATGGGATATGATAGTGAGTTCCAAGGATGGGATCGAGTTGTATGCGTGTTTCATGGTAAATTTTCTTTTGTCATGTGAATTATTGATGTATTTGTGGAAATTCTTTGGGTTGGTTAGTCCATGAAAAAAATATCAACAATGTATCAGCAATAATGGGACGGTTTGAGGGGGAAGTTTTCAAAGAGTTTTAGCATATGCATAAACATGTTGGCATAACTAGGGCCATTTTAGTGGCCTTGGCGGTTCCTTCAGTAGATTTATCATTATTATTATTCATAACTAATAATTACGTTATTTTTACCGTTTAACAATTTCATTTCTATTCCATTATACATATTGAAATCAATTGCGTCTCATTTTTGCCGTTTGAATTTAACGCTTTTATGTTGCGACATTAAAAAATTCTAAAATAAACAATCTTCTACAAACGGCTAAAATGATTCACGTGAACTTTTTTCGAATAGGATTGCTAGGAATGAACGCTGTCCACGCTACTAATATCCAGTTCTTTAAACGGTTTTCTTTTTCATTTCGATACTTTTTTGTGACCCAAGAGCGGAGGTCCGCTTGAAATATAAAAAAACAACAATAAAAATATTAAATACAAAAAGTAACATCGTTTTTCATGCTTCAAAAAACCCTCATACCCTTTAGATCACTATATATATATATATATATATATATATATATATATATATATAAGAGCAAATAGTTAATAGAACATGTTAAATAGCACTTTTAAAAAGGGTTTAAAGCATATTTTATTTAAAAAGGAAACACTAAATAAGTGGAAAGTTCTTAATCCTTCTAATCAGAGGGTAGGAATTAGCAAAATGCGAGATCGGATTTTGCTGCAAGTAAGTCAAAGATCTTACTCGTTAACAAAAAGTGAAGCATAGGGAATAGGGTGAAGAAACAGGTGATTTCACGTGAATAGATAGTCTGGTGAAAGGTAAAGTATCCAATGACGGTAAAATCCAAAAATGTAAATCCAAGAAAGTTAGTTTGATTTCCATTCGTACAAGTAAAATCGCGTAAGTGGAAGATGGCCCCAAATTATCCAAACAGCCGAAATCCGTGGAATAATTCACAAATAGGTACAAGGAAAAGGGGTAAGAATTCAAACAATATTATTAAAAGAAAAATAAGATACGCGTTACCTCGGTATATAGTATGCCTCTGCTATTGACCGGTCGTAAAATACGCTTAAGTATCATAGTTTGATTAATATAGATTTGGTAATAATTTTTCTTCTATCCTGAGTGCTCGGCGTTGGAGATGTGTGTTGTGAAAAAAAAAATAGGTAGTATGCAGGAAGTTTGGAACCCGTACAGCGAAGGAGGTAAAAAGTGGAAAATAATAACGTGATGTCTTTGCCGTTGCGTCCATCGAGAAACGGGAGTGGCGAAGGTGTAAATTAAGGCTAGTCAATCGAAAAGAAAGGGATGACTATTTCAAAGATCGGCAAGAGATTTGAGAGTGTTATTATATTGTACCAAATATATAGTAAAGATTTAAAAAAATTTTAAATATTATGCCTGCTCCATGACTGAGAATCGAAAGTAGAACGTTTAGCTTATTATTTACATTTTCCCTTTGCTTTAGTATCTGGCCAATGAAGATATATTTACGGCCAGGCTAACAATTTATACATGTACGAATTGCTATTACGTTAGGCATGCATATTTGTAATGCAGTAATCCGACCATCACCCAGAAAATTATAGTATACAATTTTGCACCGATTTTCTCTAACTAAAACACAAATAATGTTTATAAGCGTTCCGAATACCGTATATATAAGCTTTAATGTCTATAGACCAAAAACTGACATAGCAGTTTGGTAGGCAAAGTTGTTTAAAAAAATATATATACGCATACACGCATATATATAGAAAGATATGTTCGCTTATTACAAGCTCATAAAGTAAATAGAACGCACCTATAAGACATGTAGAATATCTGATTGAATGTAATTACGCGTAATAGTAAACTAAAGATAACTACCCCATGAGAAACCCGAAATAAACTAATGAGGAATTAATAAGAATGAATGTTTAAAAGAATATGAAAATTAGGTAGAGCTTCTGGAAATAGAAAGCAATTTCACGACTCATATATGACTAAGCTGAATTTCCTTCTCAATGAAATAGAAAAAAAGGATTCTAATATATCAATACACAAACATATTAGATGCGTATGTACATATATATATATATATATATATATATATATATATATATATATATATATACGTAAATATATACATATATAAGCATTACATTTAAAACACTTAACATATATTGTAAATATTACTTTGGAGCCCGTTTCTCTGAGGTATAAAATGGTTTGTACACGTTAAAGAATCCCTCGAACGAAACTATAGGCAATTGCAATATATTAACTGGAAATGGCTTCCTCTACTAAAGTTAAGTTCAGAACAAACACAAGCAGCAATAAAAAAAACGAAGCACTCTCTTTCAGATTGTTTGCTCAGTCTTGGATGTAATTTCTGTCCGTCAGCGCTAGGAATTAGGAAACCGTTGGCGATGAATAGCTTTTATTCAATCAATGCAGTTGGCAAACATTAAAACGAAAAATATATTGGTAAATGCCGAATGGTCTTCCCTCAAAAACTTCTTGAAAAAATACTATGGTAAAAAATATAGCAGCCACTTCAAAACACTATCTTTAAATATTGCAGAGTTATATTTGCAGATTGCATGTCTATTTATTTATTTTCGACAGTTTTTATTATATTTTCACATTTTTTTTAAAATTCACAACGTTCGAAAGAATTACGTTTAATAATCATCTGCCTGCACGCATTTCATATTTTGTTTGATTTTTACGAATCTTCTATTTTAATAAGAACATTTAAGATTTTACTTCGAGCAAACAAACAAAATAAAATGCAGATATTTATTTAAGAAGACAGTGAATTGTAATCTTTTATATGTAAGTTGAATGTACATTAAAGAATGATTACTATTATACTCGATCAAAACATGACTTGTATTGTCGGTCTAATTCCGATCGTAGATTCAACAAGGCCGATAGCCATTAGTTGCGTACTCTCATGTAATGAATGCATGCGTGAATGTAGGATCGACATGAAATTCTTGAAGATAAACTAAAATGACCGAAAAATGGGTTGAAATTACTTAAATAAAAAATAAATGACTTAGAATGTCTTTAATGAACTTAAGGACGAATTGACTGACCTTAAGAATGACTTGAATGCTAAAAAATAACTGGTATCCTTCAAAAACAACTTGAATTATCTGAAGAATGTGTTGATTGGCTATGAGACTGACTGGTTGTAAAGTGGGTGATCATTTTGCATTAAATTAATAAAGAAAAGTGATCACCAACTTTATATCACAATAAGTACAGCATGTAGTAAGAACAGATGGTATTAATTTGCTCCCGACCGAGCAAATTAGGCACAAGGCCAATTTTTAATGTAAGGAGTGAAGGGAGGGGGAAGGGAAAAAGGGGACCAGCTCCCAAGAGGTGGGAAATGGGAGCTGGTTAAAGGTCAGGCATGTGGGGTTGCCCCCACATCTGGTCTTTGCTAGTTATAGCTAGTCATAGCTAGTCATAGCTTGCAGTATCTGTCGGAACAGATGCTACACTTTGATCTTTGCCAAAAGGCCAAGAAAAGGTGTATTTATTTGCTCCCCCACCGAGCAAATAAGGCACAAGGCCGATTTTTAATGTGAGGAGTGAAAGGGAAATGGGATGAACTCCCCGGCAAGTACGGGAGCTGGATAGTGACAATTAATATGAAAGGTTGCTTATACATTGACCAATGTCTTATATGTGGGGTTGCTATTTATTTGCTCTCCCACCGAACAAATTAGGCACAAGGCTTATTTTAAATGTGAGGAGGGAAGGTAAAATGGGAACCAATTCACTAGGGAGTAGAGGAGCTGGATAGTGACAATTGGTATGAAGGGTTTCCCCTAGATTTACCAATGTCTGATATGTGGGGTTTCTACATATATGATTTGCTTACAGTATCTGCCGGAAAAGATACTACACTTTGATCTTGGCCAAAAGGCCAAAAAAAGTGTATTTATTTGCTCCCCCACCGAGCAATTTAGGCACAAGGCAGATTTCTAATGTGAGGAGTTAAGGGGAAATGTGGACCAACTCCCCGGGGAGTAGGGCAGCTGGATGGTGACAATTGGAATAAAGGGTTTCCCCTTAATTGACGAAGATATTATATGTGGGGTTGCCCCCACATATGATCTTTGCTTGCAGTATCTGCCGGAATAGATACTACACTTTGATCTTGGCCAATAGGCCAAGAAAAGCTGTGTTTATTTGCACCCCCACCGAGCAGATTAGGCACAAGGCCGATTTTTAATGTGAGGAGTGAAGGGGAAATAGGGACCAACTCCCCGGGGAGTAAGGGAGCTGGATAGTGACAATTGGTATGAAGGGTTGCCCCTACATTGACCAAGGTTTTATATGTGGGATTGCTCCCACATATGGTCTTTGCTTGCAGTATCTGCCGGAACAGATACTACACTTTGATGTATTTATTTGCTTCCCCACCAAAGCAAATTAGGCACAAGGCCGTTTTTAATGTGGGGTAAAAACCAGCTCTCATAAAAGTAGGCAAAAAGGGGGCACTCTGGTTACCAAAAATAATAATTGTCCCAGTATAGAGGGTTTCCTCTCCATTGACTGGTACAAATTATCCTTAGTGCAGCATCTGCAGAACAGATTGTATTTATTTGCTCCCCCACCGAGCAAATTAGGCGCAAGGCCGATTTTTAATGTGAGGAGTGAAGGGAGGGGGAAGGTAAAAAGGGGGCCAGCTCCCGAGAGGTGGGAAATGGGAGCTGGTTAAAGGTCAGGCATGTGGGGTTGCCCCCACATATGGTCCTTGCCAGTCATAGCTTGCAGCATCTGTGGGAACAGATGGTATTTATTTGCTCCCCCACCGAGCAAATTAGGCACAAGGCCGATTTTTAATGTGAGGAGTGACGGGAGGGGGAAGGGAAAAAGGGGTACCAGCTCCCGAGGGGTGGGAAATGGGAGCTGGTTAATGGTCAGGCATGTGGGGTTGCCCCCACATCTGGTCTTTGCTTGCCAATAGCTAGTCATAGCTAGTCATAGCTTGCAGCATCTGCCGGGACAGATGCTACACTTTGATCCCGGCCCGAAGGCAAAGAACATCATCAATTAACAAGATTCCTTTTATCTTAACCAAAAAGCGCAAGCACAAAAGTGTTACGGACAGACCGACAAACCGTCCGACCGTACGACCGACGGAGTTACAAATAGAGTCGCTTGCACGCTAGTAAAAATGCAGCTATCCCGTTTAACTAAAGGGGTATGCCTTATAAACTATTTTTTCGACCAGAAGGAATAATTGTTTAATCGTATATGTTGTACTTTTTAAAAAATAACGTGTCGCACTTCTTAAATCGGTCATTTTATGCATTCCTCTTTATTCTACTGTAACTCACATATTATACAATGTTATCGGTATTAATTTTTTTGTAAGTGGTTACAAATTAATTAAACATACTATCCATACAAAACAAACACTTTTTTATACAAAACAGAAGACCAGTACGTTTTATTGATGAATGCATAACAATTGCGTAACGAATGGTTTATTAATTTCGTGCAAAAAATGACGTTATATTTATGTTGACACCTACCTAATATACATACAATGTGATTATTATTATTATTATTATTATTATTATTACCCGCATTGTTACATTTAACGTATGCTGCCAAGCATAAGCAATGCCCGGTGCTTTACTAGAAGCGCCTGTTATTGATTCGGCATTTTCCAGATATTCTTAGTATATAGGTAGACACGTTGCAAAAAAATCCGTTGACATAACCCGACACGATGCGAACATCTACATCGATACAACCTGATGCGCTACCAGAGCAACGTCAGTAGTTACTCCCTGAATTATTTTGGCGTCGTATTTTTCTTATCCTTGGACAATATCATTTTCTTATCCTTGGACAATATCATTTGTAGACTGATCTAACTACAAAACTGACACAGAATTCTTAAGCGCTTAATTCCCGTCACATTCCTCCTTGTTCCTGGGACCACGTTAGTGATAATGTGCCGCAGTCCGCTTTAAACTAGTACTTTCTCTATACGGTGTGATTTCAGGAATTTCTTGATATTTTTTGTTCTGTTGCGTCATTGAATATCTCCTTCTTGTTTGGGTGTATCACTCTTTGAGGAGATTTATTTATTTGATCGTTCCTATCGTAGTAGTGCTTCGTCATCAGAGCATGTACTGTCATCAAGGATGGAGCAATCATTTCGAAACGATAAACGCACGTCTTTTATTGTGTTGAATTCTATGAATTGAGACAAAATTGGGATCTTAAAAAAAAAACTGTGGCCCAGCTGATATGTGTAGTACACCATCCCTGCTGATTATTCAGGCAAACATCCACTCTTTCCTTAGAGGGACTCGTCACAGCATCCTCTGGAAACAACACTTCGATAATACACATAACACCGACATAAAGCTGTAGTCCGTAGTTGCAGTCGTAGCAGTCATGTTGTCCTTTGATGTAACGTTGCACCTGTAGATTTTTTCAAGGACGTGCGACATGTTCTTGCGACAATGCATTTTATTGTGTCATTGGAAATCTCGATGGTACTGTTTTCCGGCTTACGAGGGCGCATCGAATCTCCACTAATCAGCGTAATGTCAAAAAGATGACTTGGTACAGAGTTTACCTCGGAATCTTCATTTTAGGATTGTTTCCAAGTAACTGTGCTTTTTGTTTATTTTGTTGTGCATCGCGCCCCTTGATTATTTAATTCTCACTTCCTGTCCATATACGTTGTAGTGTGTTACGTAAATACAAAATTTCATTCAATCGGTTGCCACTTGAACCTCCTTTGGCTCATGAATGGTTGATGGCGGCTCTATCGTCCGGCATTGATCACAGATTCTGACTACATTTTGTACACTATCTCTCGTAACCTCCGGATACGCCTCTCGCACAAAATAACTCGTTTTTTCCACCCTACATGTTATAACCTAAGCAATCTATTCAGTTTATCTTTTGTGACACAACATTCTACTATAGTTGGCCTTTCTCTTTTGAGCCACGTTTTTACGTCCTAGTCAGTACGTCGGTATTATTTTTCCTAGTATGCACTAAGGTTACACTAAACTTAGCATCCCCAAACGCCGGAGTAAACTAAATTCCGTTCGTCCTTTTGGTATAACATATTTCTCATATTATACAATTAATCACGCTACAAACAGTATTCGAATCGGATCGGATCTCAATTTCTTCCGGAATCCATTACAAATTAAAATTAACACTTTTTATCCTACCTTCTATCTCAGCAGCCTTGATATGGTTATAATCACATTTCTGTGTTACCCATGCTGAATCCTCGACTGTAAGACCGTGAATTTCAAACAGGTGTTATGCTGATTGGATCACACCCTAAAATGCCTTTTATTTTCTAATTTAGACACGCCAATTCTTTTGCAATACGTCTCTTTATAGAACATTTTCAATAGCTTCTCGTAACATGACAAGCGCCCTCCTTTCTCACATATATTCTCAACCAGTTCTGTCTGCTCTTCTTTTATATAGATGCAACTGGTTATCAGCCACTCAGATATTAGATAATAGTCCACCAGTTTTCCACATACAGGAAAAAATACACCTACTCGCAAATATCAATATGCCTGCACTCTCCGTATTGAGCCAACAACTCGACGCTGTTCCTTTCGTCAATGGCTTTGATTGATTCGCTGCCAGGCCAAACTGGTAAACATGACAAACAAGGTTTGCTGCGGTTACTACAGATATGCGTTATAATTGATTAACCCCTCTTTATTAAGAAAAGTTTTCAAAATCTTTGACATGATTTTGGGGCAACATTTAACCCGAAACTGAATTTTGTTGACATTGTAATCTGCCTCCACTCCCTCATTGTATTTCCGCTGACATAAAATGGGTCACACAAGAATGACACGTAATACATTTATTTAGTTCTCGATAATCGAAAACTGGCCTGAGTTAGTTCTTCGTGGGGTGTATCACTGATATTATAGAAAAGGATGCGTAGCTATACAATCTTTATCCCAAGATACTTGGATTCTTTCCGAACGCCAACGTTTGACTAGATTATCGAATCATCCTTTTCCTCTTCTATTAGCTTTTTTAAGAGGAGTCAACATTGTCTCTTAAAGTGGTGTTTCTGAACCCCACTTTCTAATTCACCAGTCCATCTCGTTTCATCAAATTTCACACCTAAATATTTCTCCACCATCTCATGTTGGAGTTTTCTTTATTCTCTAGATGCAGTTCTATGCACAGTTTCCTTCTCTACTTTCACCGTCACCATTTCATCGATAATAAATTCGCCAAGTTGCGGGTAGTATCCACTGCTGATTATTTTTTCCAGCACAAATGTCTCATGTCTCAACAGTCGTCCACATATTTCTTCTGTTCAGTGTGAATTCCTCTGAATACAGCATTTTGTCATTTATCGCACTTAAGGCCTTTGCACTCAGCTGACATACCTGATCGCATTAGTGTGATAATACAGGCAGAATCGATGAGTTTCTCACTGTCATATCATTTACTAACAGTACATATGTAGGGATCGGGTAATGATGATGCAGATCGGGTAATGATGATGCTGAAAGGCTGCATTAAACTCGGTCGAGAAATCTTCGCACACTCTGATATCGTTCGATTTTTTACATACACAGTGGGTGCAGCCAAGTTCCTGTAGTCGACGGGGGTCAAGATTCCGGCATGAGAATCTGTTTAGTTCTACGTTAAACTTTTAAATAGAGGAAAAGTGTATGCTGCGTTTCTTTTTGTAGACCTGCGTTGCATTGTCTTGTAAGGTGAACTTCCTCGTAATTTTTGTAAAGCAGCCGTGTTTGTAAACACTGGGGAATCACTCATTCGGGTCTTTCTTATGATTTTCAGCTTCGGCTGAAAATTTGTTTACTTTTTGTTAAGATAGCTAATAAGCGTGTCTCAGAGTTATTTTTTTAATCCAGTCTGTGCTCAAAATGTATTAGTGGTTTAATACAGACATGCTGAGATTCATTGTTTTTTCATTCAACGTTACGGTAGTGGTAATCCCCCATTAAATTCTTATACTTTGTCAAGTTATTGAACGGGCAACTGCCTTTTTTCTCATCATCTTCTGTTTTTTGATTTTGCACAAAGTACGGTGGTTTAAGATGGACATATACAGCTCCCTGCTAAGTTGAATTATAACATTCTTGTCTTCAATTATTTTTACCGTCTCGTACTTCTGTATATTTCCGGTCATTAGCTTAAGTCCTCGTTGTTTGTACGTAGCGTGTACGAAGTTTTTTTGCTCTTCATTGTGAAGACTTGTGTCCATTGTGTTGGCACCGATTACATTTCCGGGACTGGTATGGACAATTCTTCAGCTAATAGAGGTATCTACATCATTGGCATGTATAACGGGTTTATCGCCACAGAGACTATTCACGACTAAAACAAATTTGGTGTATTTTCGTCTTCTATGCGTGACAGGTTGATGGATCTCCATCTTTTATACAATAAGCTATTTTTTTACAGTATAATTTCATCAATGTTTTCCCTATCACACTAAATAGATATTGGCTCATCCGTTTGGAGTGATGTAGTCAACGAAATTATGTTCTGCAACTGCTAATTTCTGTAATAAATAACGGACGTTAATCTGCTCGCTCCATGACTTACAATCAATCTGAAATAGGTCACTAAATCTGCGAAAATAGCTTCAACAGCCCACTATACTTAAGGACGATAGTGAAACTTTTATAATGCTGACAAGATCTCGGTTTGGAAAAAAACATTCAGGTCTGACTCGTTGCATTCTTTCTTCGTTATTTCTTTGGTTAGTAATTCCAAATTTTTTCCTTAGCCTGTGTCTACATTTCCGGAGTTTTTTCTCTTCTATTTATCTTCTTTGTGGTTACTTTTCTTTGCGTTTTATATTTCTCTCATTCTATATTTTTAATTAATTTATTTTTTGCTTATACCCAGTTTGCTTTCAATTTTCTTTCTACCATGTAACATTCGCTTCTTTCTTTTTATCTTTGACTCTCGAATTCCAAAGTCTGAATCTGCTGTATAAACCCAAATAGTTGCCCTGAAAGTTTATCCATTATGAAAAATAAATAGGCTTACTAAACAAGTCTGGTTCTTAGAAGTGATAAACAGAAAAACTGAAAAGTAATATTAACGCAACGAAAACAAATCACGTACATGTTGTTTTAATAGAAAAAAGTGCATTATCTTCCAAAGAGAACAAAAGACAATTTATTTTATCTCTCTCGAGAAGAAAAATACGAAGTATGTTTAATCCAAAATAATTTGATATAATAAAATGAGTTTAAATCACTATTTCCCAGCAAAATCCAGTTGAGTATTTACGTTGTTGTCTTGAACTTTCCTAAATGAGTTAATGCGGGTTCACTCCTTCCTTGAGTACATATACTTTTGTTGTTTTTCTCGTTGTTTCATCGAGAAAACGAAAATGATGCAGACTATAGGGCGAGGAGTGTTTAGGCCATAGTTAAGTAGAGAACACTTACTTGTACTAGACACTTCTCCCACAAGCTTAACACTCTAATATAATTTGTCTATCATAGCACGTCTAAAGTTTAGTTTGAAGAACGTGATCAGATACTAAAAGGAATATATTTAATGCCTTGATCAAATCTAAACCACGACGCTGATAGCACCATACGTGCTACAACCAGAAGTGCAGAATAAACTATACAAGTAATTGTAACGCGCTGTCTTTCTGCCAATCTTCAGCACCGTCGAAGTTCGGAGCATTCATAGAAAACATGCTCGGTTCTTTCGATTTCTAATGAACTAGACCTTTTGCCTTCCAAACCATTCGCCAATGAGAGAGATCTTAAGATTATTTGAAACTGGCCCAAAACTCTATAGCGCGTACTCAGCCTCCTCGCTTACTATTTTTCTGTAAATTTTAAAGTTCATTACACCAAAAACGCTTTTTCAGTTCGACTAGGCACGGTCTGAGAAAGAAAGTACGTGTTACACTTTCGCATACAGTCGTCGGAGATGTAGTAAGGAAACGCCGAATCGAACCCAAGCCAATAGGCACTTGAAGGAGTTTAGCTTCGTCGCAGGCAAGGAACGTAAATCAACTGGTAAGAAAGATAAAGATGCAAGGAACGAGCGCGCGTATCTGTTCTTCCCTATTTAACCTCAAATCTTTTTCTTTAAAGCTATAGAAACGGACTGAAACTAGCGGAGTAGCAGCTCCAGCGTAAAGACGTAGAGCAATAGAGAAACGGCAGATCTGACGTTCAGACAAGGAGATAGTTAAGGATTGCGAGCAATTTTCTGTAATTTGAATCAGTGTTGTTGGTGCGTGGTACATAATAAAATCAACTTGCAGAAATTGGGTTTAAATCCGGCGGTTTCTACAATACATCACAGAAAGCGATAATCGGCCTGATCCAAACGTTTGAACAATCCATATTTATAATGCTGCCTCTGTGTCGTTTTCTATCCCTCTCTCTTGGATAAGACGGATCAGATGCAAGTTGTTTTGAATTGATCTCCCTTTCACACCATTGGTTTATTACAGTGAAATCAAAGTTATATTTACCCCTTGAAATCAATCCGCTAAGAACTTGGATAGAATTTTCAAATATGCGTTCAACAGCGCCAGGGGTTGTACTTCCCACCATGCCTGCTCCGTGACTTCAACAATATGATCATTTAGGTGATTTTACCAACGATAAAACCATCGTTAATTAATTGATGAACACATTCGTAAGTATCGGTATCAATAGTGCGATAACCTGAAATACAAGTCGTGGGATAGACTAGCACCTCTAAGCAATTTTTTTTCATTTTTACCTGCTTCACATAAGCCAATATGTTACGCATCGTAACCCTACCTTAATAGAGAGCTGCTCTAGCATGGGTCGAGGCAGGAGACGCGACTGAATACTTTCTAAACTAATGTACTTGGAGAACGGGCAGTTTGGTGATACGCTCCTCGATTGCCCTCAAACTCCTTCGCATATATCTCGAGATGAATCTAAAATATGTAATTCCGTTTAATTGACTTTGACAATGTATTGTATTATTCCCGTCGTATTGGAGTTTCGATAGAGCAATTTTTATCTCATCTATATCAACTTGGGCATCGTTACATTATCTAATCTCATCTCATAAGATCCTTTAAGCTTGCTGTAATCTTACACTATTCCTATCCCCCACCGCCCCGTTTCAGTTATCTAATATTATCCTCTTTTTTGCATTACCCTAAGCGAGACGTTTGCCATATTTAATCGAAGAGTGCTCAACTTTCGTTTTCATCTTAACCTATCACTTCTCAAAGTTACCTCCCCCACTAAAGTATTCTGCAAATTTAACACAAGCTGTTTCCTGCAGTGTTGTATGTCAAGGAAGAAGTTATTCAACTGTCAAGTTGCCAGCTAGTAAAGACTTATTTTCTTATTCAAAAGTGCATTAATTATATAATGGTTCAATTACAACATTATGTAGGGCATGTTAAAAAAGCTATTGAAAATCTTCGACCTTAAAATCTTTAAATAAGCCGTAGGGTAAGAAGCTAAACCATTTGTCTATGTCCGCATGAAACGCTCCTAGGACACAACACGAACCCTTTCAACAATATTGCATCTAACCCTATAAATACTAGGATGGGCCGTATCTGGAGCCTTCTCTTGCACTTAGGCAAAAGTTCGTTCAATGAAGAATCAGTCTCCTTAAATTTCTATATTCAAATATATTCACTCTGAGGCATTGTCCAGATATTTTTCCGGTCAGCTGTAAGTCCACAAGCTGCCGTTACGAGAGACGTATCTGGGAAACTCAATATATCTTCAATATCTTTAGCCACTATATTTTTAGGGTCGGCAAGAAATTTTAAGTTGTCTCTCTGGTTAACAGACAGCTACGCATCGAGATCCAATCGGCTAATTTTGCAAATGCCGTCATGTATTTTATTGTCTTTTTTCTGCAGGGAAGGAGAGACCGAAAGCCTAGTAGCGAGTTCAGGTTATTGTTGGTGTGTGTGAGCGTGTGTTTCTTAAGAAATATACAATATAGCTGGCGGTGTTGATAGATGGTGTTTGTGTAGGTTTCAGTGTATGTGTAGATGTACTAGGCGATACTTTTTGCGTGTGTTTTTATAGGTATCGGTGTATAGGCCTATGCTTGTTCGGTGGGATTGGAGTATTTTCTGGCTTTTGTTTTCTAGATATGGGAACTTGATCTGTAGGTGTTGGTGATTGCTTTATTAGTGTGTGCTTCTTTTCGTACGGCGTAATTATTATCTCCTTAGCACGTCACCTGTTTCTCTTATATATTGTCGTTTTGCAGACTCTAGAAAAACATGTTTGTGTGCGCCATCCCTTCTTTTTTTCGCTCGATCATTCTTCATCGTTGGAGTTTTTCATTTTTTTTTCTTTTTCATCCTCGTCAATTCGAGATGTTGTGATATTGTAAGTTTGCTATTTTTATACCTGCTTTTTTTTCTGCTGCAGCTTTTGTAATTAACTTTGTCTAACATCTGAATAGATTTCACATTTGGATCTTAGACTGAAGGCCAGATCGAAAAGTTATGCTCTTTATTTACAGCTTTATGAAAGCAAAAACGACACGAGATCATTCACACGTGCGGAATACTACGATCTACAGAAAAGGTCATTAGATTAGATACAGAATATTATACGCCTTTGTATAAAAGAGTGTCCTATTCATACACAAAGGAACATAAACATGTAATGTCTGAACGGATACTACTGAGTAAATTAAATTGAACGTTAGATCGAAGTAGTTTATTCGATTAAATTGCTTCCATAAAGAACAATAATTTACATAATGTAAAGGATAATGTGGAGGGATATCTAGCTATCCAGAAAGGCTCAGTCATCATTAGAGAAAACAAATTAATTGATTTAATCTAGAGAACACTACTGTTTTATATTGTCCAAAATCAACTAGAGAATGTTACACCTATTGAATTGCTTCTACGTGAATTTAAAATTTGACAGTGGTGTTTTTATGTGAGAAACTATATAGCTCTTCAGAAAATGGGTACTCTGAACTAGAGAAAACACATTGTGGAGCTATTTCTGCGAGGGCAAATGCACTTCGGGTACCATCTGATAAGATATTACACATAGATCTTCGCCGGAACTATAGATCACATCCGTTTCAGCTAATTGATTTCTTCAACACGAAAGCCAAATAAGCCATGATGACATTTTATATGTTGTGGCTTCTCAATGAAAGCATAATAAATGTCTTAATCTACAAGCATCAATTAAGGACAACTTCACTTAATATAACATCAAAATAGATATTACACACTGGAAGATTTATATGCATAAAGTATAAAATATTTTAAATTGAACAAAATGCCAAAGAGTCAATAAAAAGTGGAATGATAATGGGCATATTTTCATCTCTTGTAACAAATACTTATCATTTTTCATCCTAATATAAATCAGAATCATTTCAGTGAACAAAAAACACATAACTCCAGGAGCATCCTACTAAGGATACACCCAGAATTAAAATATATATTTAAGCTTAAATATGTACAGAAATCGTATTCAATTGGGGGAAAATTGAGATATATACAAAAAAGCAAGATAAAGTTGTCGGGAAGGTCATCCTAACACGTTAACTAAAAGATCACTCACTTTTCCGACGGTTCAAAAACAAGCAGGGTTATACCTAAGTATAGTAGGTAATATTAGAAGATATTTATTAGGTATGGCAAATAATAAAGAGAAGTGTGCTGGAAATTTGCTGAAAGCCTTCAAACTTAAATGAAAATACGTGAGGCAGACTGCAACTCTAAAAAAATCAGGCGTAGATATCTTGAAGGGTTTCTGTTACAAGCTTACCACGCTAATCCCCACTGTCTGTTTAACTCCGAGAAATATACTTTTGTTCCTACTACACATTATATTGACTTCAGTAAGAACGCACTCAGATACGGATTAAAAAATAGATCTACTCCATGATTCACACCCAAGTGTGATGTCCACAGGAAAATCTGCGCCTATACCTACGGTTGTGAGAATTACCATCCCCGTATTTCCTTTTCTCTGCGAGCAGATGTTGTCGATAACATAGGGGACATTTAGCGGGTTGAGCTGCCCAGAAAGTGAACTAGCCGTAAAATCGCTGACAGACGCAAGGTTTTATTGATGGTCGCGGTATTCGAATAAAGTGTAAAATCTGTTTTTGCGAATAGCAGTTATAATCAATTATCTCCATTATTCCGGCATCACGTTGCATTTCATAGAGAGGCAATGTGTTCTGTGTCATTTACCACGTAAACTAGAATTATGTTGCTTAGGGAACTCTAACCTGACGTTCATCTGCACTCTGAGCAGACTTCTCCTTCGACCATGTCAGCCTACCGCATAATCCACAGCGCTCGCACTGATTCAAGTGTAATTCATTTCTGGAAAGACGTGCAAGTTCAGTAGACTGAGCTTTTTTTAACGATATTTCGTACTCTCTAAATATTTGGCACATGCTTTTGCGCGACGCAGTTCCTAAGATGAGCCGGGAAAACAATTTATTTGGTCTGGTTCGACTGAGGAAGCTCAATCTCTTGCTGTGCCGGTCAGACGTCAAGTTTGACATCCACTAACCTCCCTAACTCATGTTGAATACAGACCTGTCCTGGAACTCAATGCCTTTTTTATGTTCCAAACGGGGTAAAACAAGAAACAGCTGGAGTCCTTGGGAGTTGTCGCATGTAGGGGAACTACACTCATTATGTAGAGAATGAAAGCAAGACATAAGTGGAGCATGCTTCTGTTTTGCATTTTAAGGAGTGTTTCTTTCCTAATTTGTAATTGACGCTTGAACGCTTGGTTGAACTTCCGACCAACTTTTCTCCAGTTGAAGACACGTATAAACAGCAAGTAAAAGTGCACCTTTATCTTAGCTCGAAAGCAAAATTAAGGCCAAACAAAGTATGCGTCGTATTTTTTTTAACCATTAGGCGATCTTTTCTTCCGCCTCAGAGTCTGCGACAAAATTTTTAGAGATCTCGACCATGGCTATCAAATGTATAAGCTTTTTTAAGTTTTCTTTTCGGCACAAGTATGCCGATAAACTTTATATAAGCAATTGATGTTCACACAAAAAGCAGACGGTAGTGCAACAATAACATATCTATTAATAGTAACGTGCAGCAGCCCCACATATAAAAAAAATACTTACTTACTAAAGGAGAACAATTTAACGCAACAAATACATTTATGATAATATAGTATCATCGTACACTAATATTTGTACTTATAAATCCTTTAGCATACTTCAAAATACATCTTTCAATTCCTTATTTAGAAAGGTAACATAAAGCAAACCCAATACAATTGTATATTATTTAAAAAGTGGATTTTATCAAAACACCTATAGATTTTTTTTCTATTTTAGGTATTAGTTTATTCTTAATTTTTAATTAATATTTTTAATATTGATTAAAAATCAATGTCGCGTATTTAGTTTCATCTTAACATATTCTTTATTATTGTGTATTTAACTTTTCTTCATTTGTAATTTTTGAGCGTTTTTAAAATTCAACATTTCAAAGTTTTTATACTTTGCACTTATGGTACGGTCTCGTTATTCCTTCTAATCTACAACAAGACACAGACGTTACCAAACAGAATAGTATTAATGTAGGGCGGCTTTAGAGGTAGATTCATTGAATTTTCGTACACCTGATAACATATAGGAGATAGGTATATTTGCTTATAATAAAAAGCATTATACGAGTGACGAAATAAAAACGAATCTGCATATATCATAACCCATGCCTGCTTTCCTAGAAAACAACTTCCAGTTAGTAGTGCAATGTAGATGTAAATTATGGTGACATTCAATTATATAAAATATAGGCCGATTTCTATAAATATCAGCATAACCTTTTGAATTACTAAGCGCTGTATTAATAACGCCCTACCTTAGAGTTCTTGTTGCTTTTTTTGTTTAAGAGTCAATGACCACATGAACTGAAAAAATGCACTGGGGCATTGCTCAATAGGCCGCCACGACGTTAAGTTCTGTCTGTTTTGCTAGAAAATTACTTACACTAGAGCGCGGCCTGTTTGTACTTCTACAAGCTACCTTTCTCCTCATCATGAAATATTGTTAAGCAGTTGCATCTACCAATAGTCTCCCGTTTTTTTACAGGGCTCAATAAAGAGTCCTTATTTTAAAATGTCCCGCACTCTTACCTTATCTGTGTCCTACTTCATTTCTGCAATGTTGAATATGTGGCGAAAATTGTGGGAACGTAAGCTTACCTCTTAAACGGTCTCGGTGTGCACTTTGTCGGCCCAGCATCATGATGCTGAAAAGGATCCAAGATGGTACTTGCGGCGTTATATAACAATGCAGTTTAGCGTAATCTCGTGTGCTTTCGCGTACATATCCAAATATGCAAATTTAGAGGACTCTGTCTTTTATAAAAAAAGGCCACAGAAGCAGATGAGAGAAATGTGAAAACGAGTCTACAGAAAGTACTAACGGAGGCCGCTGCTGCAGTGAGCTGAAGTTTTGTGTGCTCCTTTTTTTTCTTTACAACGTCAAGCTATTTCGCCGTACATTTTTTACTATGGACAGATTCGACCTAATGCTGATACCCCAGTTTGACGGGCCCCCAGTGGTCCTTCGGGGGTTGAATGGGTGGAGAAGACCGAGCGCGTTAGCCGGTTGTGCAAAATTAAGCATCCAGCTATGGTAATCCCATTGAGGCTAATTAGGGTTGCTTATGCAATATACCAGCAGCTCCGGGATGAGGCGACAATGGAGAAGATAAAACAAGCATTGTACGAAGAATTCGGTGCCGACCATTTTGTTGTCTTGAGCCAATTCTTTGAACGTCGGCTTGGGTCAGAAGAGACTGTGGATGTTTTCCTGGCCAACTTGAAGAAGCTTGCTGCTCCCTTCGGCGGTGCAAGCGATCGAATATTGGCATGTGCCATTTTGTCTTGGCTCCCGGATGACACCACACATCCCCAAATCCTCAGTATGAAATATCTAAAAAAACTAAACAAAAAAAAAAAACAGAAAAAAACACGAATAAACCTAGAACCCCATAATCCAAGGTTACTACTATGCCTCCTTCTCGAACATAAGTGGCCTACGTTCCAACCTTCCAGAGGATGAACCCAATTACAGGAGACGAAACCGGACATATTCTTTCTAAGCGAAACTGGCATAGGGCCGACCACTTCCGTAGATGAGTTAATAATTAACGGATACTCTTCTTTTTTTTAAATTCCATTTTCACCCCAAACAAGGCACAGTGCCACTTTGAAGCAGGGGGCTACTATTAGGGAATTAATTAGCGGTGTCAAATAAAGGGAGAAGAGTAGAAAGATGTTTGTTAACATTACACTTGAACTTCTGCATATCATTGCAGTTGGGAAAGCAGAATCCCGGAAGGGAGTTGCAAAGACCCGCAGTTCTGGGGAAGAAACTATTGGAGTAAAAGGCTTTCTTGCACCTAGGGATCTCTACTGTAAAGGGATGAGACTTAGTAGCTTGTCGGGTTTGTCGGGGGTAGTTACGTCGGGGAGGTAAAGTGTTTGCAGTTCGTCAGAGCATTCACCATTAAAATATTTGTAGAAATGGCAGAGGGATGCAACATCTCGTCGATGGGACAGAGGTTGAAGCCTAGATGACAGTTCAGGACGTATCAGGTTGGCGACTCTTTTTTGAACCCTGTCCAGGAGCGAGAGACAAGCAGCAGATGCACCAGCCCAGATGTTACAACAGTACTCCATACATGGGCGAATGGTTGCCTTATAGAGGTATAGGATACTGTCAGGCGTAAGTAGTTTTCTAGCACGGTAGAGGGAGCCAACCTTCCTTGCAGCAGCCTTGGCAATGCTCTCAATGTATATATTCCAGTTCATACTCCCTGTAAAAGTTAGGTCGAGGAGTTTAAAAGAAGTACTTTCAGGCAATGTGTTCTTGGCCATTGCTATTGGTGGTAGAGAAGGTTTCTTGTAGTTATTGAAGGAAACAAGCTTAGTCTTAGCAGCATTGAATGTGACCAACCATTTTTGTCCCCATTCCACTACGGATTGGAGGTCATCCTCTAGTGTTTCTGCCATTTCCTTGGATATGTGTTCATTTGTTTTCCCCTCATATCTGTTATAGAGAGTGGTGTCATCGGCAAATATACCCATCTCCGAAACAATATTATCAGGGAGGTCGTTTATGAATATCAGGAATAATAGAGATCCAATGATAGACCCCTGAGGTACTCCCGAATTTATGTCATATTGTTTGGATGTACGTCCGTCGAGGACAACTTTGATTTTTCTATTACTTAAGAAGGATTTAATTACATTATGAATTCTTCCAGTGATTCCATATGATCTAATTTTCCTTAGAAGACCATCGTGCCATACTCTGTCAAAGGCCTTAGATATATCAAGGGCCACCGCTCTACCCTCCCCTGTTTTATCCAATGAACGGTATATTCGTTCAGACACTACAGTTAAGATATCTGCTGTTTAACGGGCTTGCCTGAATACATATTATTTGTCAGTCAGGAGTTTAGCAGCTGTTAGGTGCTGGACTAGGGCTTGATTAACTAAGAACTCAAATATTTTGGCGAAAAGCTGGAGGAGGCTAATGGGGCGATAATTTATTGGGTCAGTTCTTTCACCAGAATTCTTGAAGACTGGTACCACATACTAAACATCTAAATCTGACCCCAAAGATCGCCATGGTCTGGAATATGTGCCTACATAAAAGATGGCTTCCTGTGTGGCAAGCATAGAGAAGATCCTATTGTACCTCATATTTGCTTCCGGTTTGTACTTCCTTACGCCACTGCATTTATATTTGTCCTCTATCGGTCCCATAAAAGCAGAGTTACTATCTTTAAGCGTATATCTGAAAAAAAAAACCAGACCATATCCTGTGCACATCCCTCGGCTAACATCAACATCTGTGGTGTCTTCAACATCCATGACGTGGAATGGCTGACCCACTCAAATAATACAGACGATGAGGGGAGGTTTTGTCATGATTTTGCCATTGCTTATGACGTCAATCAGATTGTTCACGACCCCACCCGTGTGGCCGATACTACAGGTCAGTATGCAAGCCGTCTAGACCTTTTTCTCTAAACTTCCCCTGAACTATGTTCATGTTCCGTTCATTCTCCTCTAGGATCCTCCGACCACCCCGTCAGTTAAGATAAAAATGAAATGTAAAAATGCCCAGACGTACCCCTCCACCGTACTGTATACCGATATTCAATGGCTGACTGGGATAGCTTCCGTACATTTATATCTAATCTACCTCTGCACTCCATGTTTAAAAATGATGTGTCCTCTAGAGTATCAGACCTGACCGAATGGTTAATTGTAGGCAGATACCGATTCATACCATCTAAAAAACATCCAACAAAAACCTAACAGCCAGCCATGGTTCTACCCAGAATGTGCAGCTGCCATCGTGCAGAAATCACATTTTCCATAACTATCGACGTAATAAATGCACTGAGACTAAAGATGCTTTCCGGAACGCCAGCAACCAATGTAAAAGAGTAATAAAAAATGCAAGAGAGCTATATGCTCAGTCCGTTAAATCCAATGTAGCTGATCAGCGCCTTGGTTCCCACCAGTTTTTTTTTTCAAATAACAAATAGGATCCTGAACAGAAGTGTGCGTTCTATCCCAACCATAATCAATGGAGCAGAGGGCATCTCGTCAGCATCGGACAAGGCAAAACTATTTGCCAAGAACTTTGCAGCTATTCTATGCGACGAAGGCCATCAATTCCCCATATTTCCCCCTATAACTCAGAACACGCTAGGTAACATACAAATATCTGTTCATTATGTCTCCAAGCTACTCAAGAACCTTGATTCTAGTAAAACAACTGACCCTTACGGTATCGCAATTATAGTATTAAAATAGCTTCAACCATAACTTGCTCCCATACTTACGAAACTGTTTAAGCGCTGTCTTAAGGGGAAGTGATTTCCAACCTCATTAGTCTACTCTATATTGAAGAATTCAGGTGATAAGTCATCTCCCTCTCAGTAGAGGCAAATACGTCTCCCGTGTGTCGTGAGTAAGTTGCTGGAATCCATATTAAAAAGAGAAATAGTCAACAACCTCAGCAGAAATAACATTCTTAGTGAGACGCAATATCGTTCCGCTTTGCAAGATCTACCACAGATGTGCTAACGGTTATATCTCATAGGATTAGTGAATCTCATGACAACGGCTTCCTTTTTAGGACAATTGCCAGTGACATATCAAAGGCCTACTTCACAATATTTCCAGCTACGGTATAACTGGAAATGCTTTCTCTATCATTAAATCATTTTTCCTTGATAGGGTCATAAGAGTAGTGGTCGATGGAGAAAAATTAGAGTATTCAGTATACTGGAGTCTCCTAGGAGTCAATCCTTGGCCCAACTCTCTTCTTGATCTACATCAATCATCTCCCTAAACACATACAAAATCATTCATCAAAGGCTGTAAATGACAACGTTCTCTCTGATTTTCTCTCCTCTGATCTCGAGCGCGTGGTTCAGTGGGGGGGGGGAGAACGTGGCTGGTTTCCTTTCATGCATCTAAAACCAAGCTTCTATCTTTACATCATCAATGCTCTGATTCCCATCTCGCATCAATTGAAATGGATGGCTCTCGTCTAGGAGAAGCCCCATGTTTTGGGAAGCTTCTGGACTTGACCTTTACTCCTGATCCTGAATTGAACACGTACATCAAATCTGTGGTAATGGCGCTGGAAAGATTGTGGGATCATTCTACCGCCCCAGAGGATATCTCACTACTGATGCAATTCTCTATCTATATAAAAGCCAAGTACGCCCAAGGATGGAATACTGCTGCAATATCTGGGCAGGATCTGCTAAAAACAACCTATCCTGCCTTTGACAGTGTACAAAATAGACTTCGTGGCTTAGTGGGGGACGCCCTTTTCACTTCCCTGCAATCCCCCCCACAGAAGAGACGTTGTGAGCCTACCTTTATTTTATCGTTATTTCCATGGCAGGTGCTCGTCTGAGCGTCAATCTCTGCTACCCCCGAGCCATTTTTTTACGAAAAACGCCCGTCTATCTGAAACCACTGCCAAAGATTTTCCCCACTCTTTATCTGTGCCTAAACTAAAACGTATATTCCACGAACAAAGCTCCTTTCTTAGAACTGCACGCCTGTGAAACTCTGTCGTCTGCCTGCTTCCCACCTGACTACAATCTGGATGTCTTCAAGTCCAACGATAACAAATTCTCAATGAATCGCTCCCTTAAGCAGGCACTTCATTACATCTCCACACTAAAGTACTCTACATTCAATAACCATTATCCCTGAGTGGCTTCCGGACCTTGATAAGTGGTGATCATCTTGTAAAAAAAAACACGCCGCAAGCCCCCTCCCCAAAGCAACACTGAACAAGGCGCCTCCTTCAGTGTGAGTTGATGTACGTAGGCACTCAGCTCTGGTTGACACCGTATACAGCAAAAACCTCATACACAAGAAATGTTGCACGACATGGACGAAACAGAAGTTCCCAGTATTAAATATTGACGGAGGCCGCTAATGTGTTGCGGGGTGAGCATTAGCAATATAAGTATTGGCGATGCCCCTCCGGTGGCTCTGAAGGAATTGCTGGTCGACAGGCAGCTTCTTGGATACGAACTTCTCCTTGGAAGGGACACTAATACACAGCTGGATGGAATCACTCTGGACGGCACCAGTGAAGTGAGGTTTTCCCAACACAAGGAACAGGTCTGCGCGACAATCACTTTGATGAACCTGACTTCCACGCGGATCAAGACAAGGGCACAAACGCGTGGACCGCGTCCTGGAAGTGGTCGGGCGACCAACCAAAAGTGTCCTCGTGGAATCTGCTGACGGAGTATCCGCCTCCCGCATGGCTCAGGGGGCAGTACGCGGCATAACTCCAGGTTTGGATTGATAATGGCTGGCTGGTTCTATAACAAGAGGATGAGCTCGGCCCACCAAGGGGGCAGACCCCTCCCCCTGATGGCTGTAAGGCAAGAGAATTTACAGAAGGTCCGGCCTTTCATGGATTACCGGGAACTTAATGAAAACGTCGACCCACACATGTCTGTGCACATAAACTGAGGGAGTGGCGGCAGCAGTGGGCTTACACAGCAATCCTGGCCCTGCGAAGAGGCTACCTGAAGATACGCGTCGAGAAATCGCTGGGGCCGTTCCAGACGGTCGAGATTAAAGGGACTCGCTATTGTTTGACCAGGTTGGGGTTGGGCCTGGACGTGGCCCCGAACATTATGACAGCGATTATTCAGGCGATCCGGTGTCAGGATTAAGCCCTGCAACAGGCGACATCGTCGTATATTGACGACCTCTTTGTGAACGCGAGCCTTATGTTAGCCCAGCCGGTGAAAGAGCACTTTGAGAGCTTCGGGCTGTCGTGCAAGGAGCCAGATCGCCTGCAAGATAGAGCGAATTTTCTAGGCTTGCATGGGAACGGCAGGGAAGAGTGACTCCACTGGGGAAGAGGTGGTGACATCTCGGAAGTTCCATCCAACATCACCCGTCGGAGCGTTTTTTATATCTGCTGAATACTGGTGGGCTTGTTTTCCTGTGTGTGGGTGGCTCCGGGTGGTGGTGGCGGCCATAAAGCGACGTGCGACTTTCGTGTGAACGGGATGGGACGATGAGGTGCGCGATCCCTCCCTGCGAAACATGCTGGTGGAAACTGTGTTTACAGTTTGGTGGACGCAACTCACTCGCTCTTGGCGTCGTTCTTGCAGTCGATGGATTTATCGTAGAAGGTCCCTGCTGGCTACGGCCAGAAAATGACGCTGGCCACATAAATTTGGCTGAACTTGATGCTACACTCAAAGGGTACATCTGGCACTTCAATGGCAGTGCATCGTGCTACACATCCTCACAGAATCTACGTGCGTGCATCGGTGATGAGCCGATGCCTTGAGTGGGAAAGCACGGTTGACAACGAAGGCATCAGTCGAAATGCTAATACGGAGACGACTTGCTACCCTGAGCGAGATCACCAAGGAATAAAACCTGGCTGTAGAATTGACACTGGTGACGACCTGTCAGAATCGCCTGACCAGAATGCCACGCCGTTGGCTGAACCTGCCGAAAGAAGTGGACGAACCGGCCCCTGTGAACTGCACCCCGATTGGGTGTCGGCTTAGCTCAGAGCGTAAAACAAGACACATGTTTTAACATGTGTATGACGTCATGGAAAATGGGAAGTTCTCGATATAGTTAGGATCTGTAGAGTTAAGCCGGGATAAACTGAGGGAGAGTCGGAGAGAGAGTCTGAGGACGACAGACGATCGTCTGGACATGAGAGTCGAACGTCTAGAAACGAGACGGTCACCTTTGAAACATAGAATGTGAAACTTTGAATTCCTGAAAGCAAAGCCACCGGCCGGTCCATGGAAATAAACCTATCATGTGTTTTTATAAACGTCGTCTTTGTGTTGTAATTCTACCAAAAAAGTTTAAGTGAAAATTGTCATTATATGTCTTCTATATCATGTGGTTTAAAATGTCTTTACATACACAATGTGAACAATAAAACTGTATCACCACTACCTCCTCACTAACACTTCTAAGTATGAACATTTTAATATATATGAATCTCATGAAAACACGAACACGGAACATATCAACATCTCTCTTAATAACTCTCTCTAAGACTCACTTTAATAAGACTCTCAACAACATCACTTTTAATAATAAGACTCCCTATAACAGATGTTCATTGCCAGAGCGGACACCCCCGTGTAAACCGAACACTTTACTTCCCCAGGCTGGTGGGCACTCATGTGTCAAAAAGAGACGTGAAATCTGTTATGAGGAGCTGGGAGACCTGTTGGTTGATCGACCCAGCACCCATCCGACGGAAGAAGGGAAAACAGAAATCCTGCATTGTTATATAACAATGCAGCCTCACTGAATCTCGTGTGCTCTCGCGCACATATGCAAATATGCAAACTTAGGGGACTCTGTCTTTAAAAAAAAACAGACCACTGAACCAGATCAGATAGATGTGAAAACGAGTCTGCAGAAAGTACTGACGGACGACGCTACTGCAGTGAACTGAAGTTTTGTGTGCTCTTTTTTTTCTTTGACACATCAAAATCACTGCGCCTTTTCTAATAACATGATTTTCACTTTTTCCCCGTCGATGTACATTCCTAGACAAACCTATTTAGCAAGTAATTTGTACCCTTTAATTTTAGATTTACTAGATGCATAAATCTGATCTCATATATATTTTCGTTCTCGCAGAATGTTTGTCTTACGAATTCCGTAATGGTTTCTTGCTTTCCTGACTGCACTGACATTCGGAAGTTTAAATAAATTTACACTGATATCTCGCTCATCTCTCTTAAACACTATTCAAATTATTAGCGTTTTACGCCCAGGCGATATATTGACTCTTTGTGTGTAAAATAATAAAGAAAAATCTAGCAACAAAGTTGATATAATTCCTTATCAAAATACTTGGAATAAAATTCTGTTATGAAATATTATCAAAGCAAGATATCTCTAAAACGTAGTTATTTATTTTTGCATAGATAAGGAAGGGTCTATATGTGCTTCATGAAATGTCGGTAACTTACTTGTTGTTTTGAAAGAAGCAAGTCAGTTTTTCTCGTTGTTCCACAAACGTAAGACAATGAAGACGAAATGCAATTGTTATCGATGTTCATTGATATTTTATCTAACCTTCTATAGTTTGAATTCATGCAATCCTATCTTGTTTGCTTATACATAGATACATAATTCCGTTTACTGATTTGTCAATCCTTAAAGAACCTAAGACTTAAAAAAGGGAGTTCATTTTTGGAGTTGTACTTATTTTTGTAGATAATTTCCAATATCGAAATAAGTAAGAATGGAAACGGCGATTGCATTGCGTTTAAATGAAGTAATTCGATTTTTAGTAAAATATTTCAACAAAGAACCCATCGTAATAATGTATGATTAACTAAAGTAAAACACATAAAAATATTTTACATTAAGCGATTTTTTGCGAGTGTGTTAAACTGGGCAATTACTACGTGTTTCGTGGTGTTCAGTTAACGAGTTTAAACAGCTTTATTCTGTTGAGAAATCTTGAAGCACTTACCTGCTACTCTCAGGAAGAGTGGCAGCAAAAACCTTTTGTGTGGGTGATGACTCTTTTTATATTGGTAGTTGTTACGTTTAACTTATTTGATAGGCTAACTGGCTTATAAGAGGGTTGGAGTGAACTGAATTTTGGTTGTGATTTCAGTTTGGGATTGGAGTTGAAGGAAATTGAATCGTTACCCTTATTACCAGACCGACAAGGTTCTACAATTTTTTACCTAGTCACAGGTCGCAACAAACCATTGTTGCAAAATCCTTGTTAACCTCTACCTTCAGTGGAGAAAGTTTCCACACGTTGCAACATTGATCTGCAGACCTTATGCATTTATTTCCCCTTTTTTTCTTCTGTTATTTTTATTATGGCCGCGGAACAAATGTCTTCCCTTAAGGATTCCCTAGGAATGCAAGAAAAAACGGATCGCCTTCTTGAGGCCCTTTTGGATACGGAGGAAAGATATAAAAACATTATCGGATACACATTAGAAAAATTAAAGAAAAGAGTCGCAGTGGATGCATGTGCCTTGAAGAACACCACAGACAACATAAACGAGTGGCTTTCTAAAGTGGACCAAGTTCAGGCAAACTTGGTTAAATGTCTTCCTAGAGATAGGGTGGCACCGCATGCTTATGACCTTATCAAATTTAAAGAGGAGGTGAAAAGAGATTTACAAAACTTAACCGCAGAGGTTCACAAGGATGATTCTCCTCCTTTCATGCTCCCAAATGTAATGCAGCCATCTCAAGTTGACACCTCTATATTTAGGCCTAAGGTCAAATGCCCTAGTTTTGATGGCCTGGAATTTGAGAACAAATTCGCATTGAGAGATTTTCTCACTAGGTTTGACTATTGCACTTCGGGATTAAAATCAAGGAGAGAAAAATTAACCTACCTCAAGACTTGTGTTACGGGACGTCCGTTTCGGCTAATACATCATCTTGAGGAGACATCCAATAATTATGATGCCGCGATAAAAATTCTTAAGGATAATTATTGGGATGAAGAGGGTATTAGAGAGGATATATTTTCTAGCCTATTCAAACTGTCCACCCGAGGCAGGTATGATATGAATACCTTAAGAACTATTTGTCTCAGGTTAAATACGAGTTGTCGGAGTTGTACTCTATGTTGAGATATGGATTTATTGAAAGAAATTCAGGCGGAGGGGCATTAGCGGCTCATATACTGTTGCAAAGCTGCCCAACCGTCTTAAGGGAGAATTAGTGAGGTCTGTAGGGCCACCACATCCATCTTTAACTTCTATTTTAGATACGGGCATCAGGATCTTAAAATCCTGGAAGGCTGCACTCCCTGAAGCAAACCAGAGAAATTTGGATTATGGTAGCTCTCGTAGATACATTCATCCAGACAGAAAACCTGAGACAACACCAACATTGGAGAACTTCTATATCCAGGAGAGGCATACCACTTGCAACCTTTGTTTGAGGGATGGTCATTCCACTCAAGTTTGTGAAGAATACCATACATTTCCTCAAAGATGGCGTCGTTGCCGAGAACTCGGACTATGTTATAGGTGCACAAGTAACAATCATTTCAGTGATTCGTGTCCCTGTAAAAGAAGCCCTAAGGGCAATTGTGAGCGATGTTCAGCCCAGGACCATACCACAATCATGTGCCCTATGCCGTATACATCAACAAATGAATGTATCAATACCGGTTTGGGTGAGCAGCAGTGTATTTTGCCGATTACTACCATCGTACTACAAAGAGGGGACAAATCTGTGAAGCTGCGATGTTTGATAGACACGGGCAGTCAAAATTCGTACTTTAGTGGAAGAATTTTGCAGGATCTGGCTTGTGACACAAGATCTGTCTCGGAGGTAAACCTTAAGATTGTGACGTTTCTAGGAAGGAAAACCTGCAATTTTCAGCGACTTACCACACCAGTGGAGTTGACGCCAGGGGTAAAGCGGCAGCTACCTGTCCTTATTGACAAGGAATTAGACATCATTCATACAGTGGAGCATTTGCCGATTGTGGTCAACAACCTTACGAAATTAGATTACACCCTCGATACAGATTTAGGAAGAAATACCAATATAACTTTGGAAGGTTTAATAGGGGTAGACCTGTTACAATTTATGGAACCCCTACAAATGATAAAATGTATGAATGGGAAAGCTTGGCTTTCCCAACGAGGAGTGATACCTTTTGGGGATCCCAGGAATTTCATGTTTCCTCATCAAATTAAAACGATCCAACACAAGGTTCCAGTTTACGGAGAAGTCATGTGAACTGTTAAGTGTCCGACCTTCATTGTTAATAGTGTTCTTGACGTGCGTTCTTCTTATTCGGACCCCTATAAAGAAACTTTTGAGGACAGTTCTGTAGAAAGAGTTCTGGAGTTGATTTACAGTGTGGAGTCTTTGGGGCTATCAGAAAATGACACCTTGTCCGACTATGATGCCCAGAAGGTAGAGGAGTTTATGAGAAATATAGAGTTTAAGGAGGGACGGTACTGGGTGCAGTTACCGTGGCACACTGATACATTAGCTCAGGTGCGCTCTAATCACCAAGTAGCCCTCAAGGTGTTGAAAAGGGTGGTACACACTCTGAAAATGAAGGGCCTCTATGAGGAATATTTAGAGTTTTTTGCCGAACAAGAGGCAGAGGGCATAATAGAACCCTTTCATTGTTCACCTAAACAGTTCCATAAACATGTTTGGATCCCTTATCGACCAGTCTTTAAATCCGAGAGCATAGCAACTACTAAAATGCGAACAGTCTTCAACTGTTCATTGAAGGTCAAGGGAGGAGTATCCTTAAACGAGGCTGCATAGCCAGGGGTAAATTTAACCGGAAACATGTTAAATCTAACTCTACTCTTTCGGACTAATAGATATACATTATTGGGCGACATCAGGAAGGCATTTCTGATGATTAGATTATAAAAGCAGTCTGATAGAAAGAAGTTTTGCTTCTTTCTAAAACGGGATGATCGTCTGGTATGTTACCGTTATACGACCATCATCTTTGGCTTTAACGCAAGCCCTTTTATATTGAACTGCATACTGAAGTATCATGCGTCTAGATTTCCAGTTGATGATTGCACCAAACTGTTGAATTAAATTTTTTATGTTGACAATCTGGTCAGTACGAATAATTCGGAAGGTGTGTTGAGAAAACTATATCATGAAGTAAAGGAACGATTGAAGAAAGGAGGATTTCATCTTCGATCATGTAACACCAATTGCCCAAAGCTACAGGAATTGATGAGGAAGGATGAGACTTTGACAACTCACAGTTGTCCATGGGAAAAGGTACTGGGTTACAGATATGACCAAGAGTCGGACTCCATCAGCCTAGTCCAGCGAACTTGTGACCCCAACTTAGCAACAAAACGTCAGATACTATCAGCCGCATCCAGTGTATTTGCCCCATTGTCTCTGTGTCTCCCAGTCACCATTCAAAGTCGAATATTTGTGGGAGAAATGTGGAAGGCTAATATTGATTGGGATGATCCCATTCCAAAGGAAATGCAGGAAAGGCGGAGATTACTAGCTAGTGATTTGTCTGTGCTTCATTCGTTATCGTTTAAAAGACAGGTACTTGATAGCGATACTGTTGCGGATTTGTACATATTCACAGATGCCTCAAAAAAGGCATATGGGTTTTCTGTATATTCAGTTCAGAGAGGTATATCTTCTCTGATTTTTGCTAAAGCAAATGTGGCACCATTAAAAGCTAAAACCTTGCCAACGCTGGAACTATTAGCAGCTTTTTTGGCAATTAAATGTCTTAGTAATATATTGAGAGCCTACCAAGGAACGGAATTTGGAAGTTTGTATTTGGCTGTAGATGCCCAAATTGTACTCACTTGGCTGATGTCCAAGCAGACGAGCCATGAAAACATTATCACGAAGAATCGCCTCAATGATGACACAGATGGAAGAAGCGATACTTGCAAATTACAACCTTGCTATCAGGTATAAATATGTGCCTTCCAATCAGAACTCTGCGGACCTAATGACTAGGGGACTGACAGCAGCTAAATTTCTCTTTTTAGAGTGCGGGACCAAACTGGTTGTCTGGTGGAACTGTCTGTTGGCCTGATAGTACTTTGGATTGTCTTAGTGCTGACAACCAGCAAATAGTTCGTACGAACCTGTTGTACACTTGTAATGAGAACTGGTCTCAGCCTATAATCGCCTTTGACGGATTTTCGTGTTTTAACAAACTTCTACGTGTGGTCTCCAGAGTCTTCGAATTTGTATCCAAAGCAAGAGGCAAGGAACTGGACTATAAACAGGCTGCTGCTGACTACTTGTTCATGACAATGCAACAACAGGCATTTCCCCTTGAATTGAAGTTCTTACATGCACCTCATGATAAACCCATTCCGAACCTTGTGAGTCAGTTAAACCTATTTCTGGACAAGTCTGGTGTCGTCCGCTCCAGAGGCAGGATCAAAAATAATTTTACTCTACAATATGAGGTTTTAAACCCTGTATTGCTCGGGACTAATCTAATTGTGAAGGATCAGCATGAGAGGGTTAAACACTTGGGTGTGCCGGCTACACTTAGTAGAATCAGGATGTCAGGATTTTGGATACCTCAAGGCAGACAGGCTGTGAAGGGAATATTGAAGGACTGCTTTATGTGTCAAAAATCAACTCGATACATTTTCCGTACCCTAAGATGACAGACCTGCCTAAACATAGAGTAAATCTGGTAAGGCCATTCTTACATACAGGGATAGATTACACGGGACACCTGTGGGTTCAAAACCAAAATGTTCAATCTAAGGTTTACATTCTCATATTTACGTGCTTGGAAATCAGAGCGGCGCATTTAGAACTGGTTGAGGACATGACAGTGCACACATTTATACTGGCCTTCATCAGGTTTTCACACATGTGGGGCTTGCCTTCTCACATATATAGTGACAATGCAAAGTCATTTCTTGCTGGAGTTAGTTTACTAAATCAGGCGCTAACTTTTTCCGAATTTGATGATACATTTGGGTAGTATAATATAAAGCATGTTAACATCCCTCTTCATTCGGCTTGGTATGGAGGAGTTTGGGAACGCATGATTAAAACATTAAAGGAATGCCTCTATAAAACTGTTGGAAGGTCTATTTACAGTCAATCTGAGCTGTGGAATGCCATTTCAGATGTCAAACAGGCACTAAATAATAGACCGCTAACCTATGTGAGTTCGAATGACTCTGGACTGGAGGTAATTACGCCCAATCACTTCCTGCGCCCAGATCACAACCCTGGACTTCTTCTTAGAATGAAGATTCAATCAATTAATGAAGGGGACATGCCGTCCAGACAGATATTGTTGGAATATTTGAAGAACCGGGAAAAGTTGCTCAAGGAGTTTAAACGGATATGGAACGAGGGTTACTAACTCTCTCTTCGAGAACGTAAACAAGATAGTTATCCAACTATATCTAATAAGGTACGACCTGGAGATATTGTGACGATAAACTTCTGGGCATTGGGGAGAGTAGAAGAATTATTTCCAGGAGACGATGGTATGGTAAGATCGGCTCAGATACGACGGGGTGATATTCTCTTAAACATCTATATCCGCTAGAACTACATGCGGAATATGAACCACAAGAGAATGGCCTGGAACCTTGTTATGATGACTGGGAGTCCATAGAAGGAATTTCTTAGTCAGAAACCAGTGTTGAGGAACCCACTTTAGTACAGGAGAGTGAGCAGGTTTGGATTTCTCCCGGATGTAATAAACCTGATGACGGATCGACCATGATCTGCTGTGATCAATGTGATAACTGGTTCCATTTTAGATGCGTTGGGGTCAGTGCAGCTCCGCCAGATGAAAAGGATTGGGTTTGTCAGCACTGCTCTGGGGATCAAGAATGAGGAATATGTATATTGAGAAGGCTTTACAAAATCAATAACAATTGATTTTGTTTTCTGTTGAGTGGGAGGGTGTTGAGAAATCTTGAAGCACTTACCTGCGACTCTCAGGAAGAGTGGCAGCAAAAACCTTTTGTGTGGGTGATGACTCTTTTTATATTGGTAGTTGTTACGTGTAACTTATTTGATAGGCTAACTGGATTATAAGAGGGTTGGAGTGAACTGCATTTTGGTTGTGATTTCAGTTTGGGATTGGAGTTGAAGGAAATTGAATCGTTACCCTTATTACCAGACCGACAAGGTTCTACAATTTTTTACCTAGTCACAGGTCGCAACAAACCATTGTTGCAAAATCCTTGTTAACCTCTACCTTCATTAAAGAAAGTGTCCACAATTCATAGTGTTTTGAATTCCAACCTTTAACACTTATTGCTTGTTTATCTATAGGTATGATAAAGCTCATCTTTTTAATATGATGTAGTATCATTTGAGATATCATTTTATAATGCGTTGCAGACATAAAAAGAGCAAAAATGCCCATGATGTACATTCCATTTTTAATATCGTATTTACAATGTAACATTATTAACATTTGAAAAGTTGTAATGTAGAAAGCGATTGTTGAAATTATTCGATTACCTCTACGAAAAATGTTCGAAAATTGAATTGAAATCCTACTTGTAAGGCTTTATGAAAAAGTACAATCACCCAAGTTCTCCCATTAAGGCTTGAAAACCAGGTTTATACCTAATGATCTTGGTAACGACCATATAGTGATCTACCAGTAGGCGGAAAAAAATTTCCTAGTTGTATTACTTTTCTGCTCATCCTGTGTACGCCAGCATTTTCCCCACATCATGTCTCCCATTGAGTCTAGTACACTCTGTCAAAGTAATGATGGCATATAACACATTCATAAATATATAAAAGTTTCCAAACAACAGAAAATGGAATATAATCAGTAATAACTTACTAACTATCACAATTTTATTCACATTCAAAAATACCGGTTGATCAAAAGTTATAAGAGTGACCAAGTGTTTTAACGACAGACTCTATAATGAATTCAGGATGAGCAAAATACAGGTATTATCCTCTTGGTGTATGCCTATCATTGGAAGTAAATATACCAAATATATTCGCGGATATTAGCACTTCTAATGCAGCAAGCGCACAATGATTTGTCAAATAGGCGAAATTTTTCGAAGCGAAAAACATTTCACAGACAATATTCAGATGTGTATAGGATTGACAGAATACCAAAGTTGTACTTGAGAACCTTTGAAAAGCGATGATCTATTAATTCAATCTTCGTTATTTCAGCAAAATTCAAAGTCAGCCGTTTTTGTTGTGGTATAGCATGACTGCCTTGCTCCCCTTGTTTGTAGGCTGCGACCATTTTTATACAATGGAATGTGCCCTTTCCGTCCAGCGTTATAATGTTATGATCTTTGTTTTCTTCTCCATATAACAGACTGATATATATATATATATATATATATATATATATATATATATATATATATATATTATATATCTATATATATATATATATATATTATATATATATATATATATATATATATATATATATATATATATATATATATATATATATAACATCTCATCGTCATATACATGAGTGACACATATTTGGTCATCTGGATAGGTAAAGCAAATACCATGGCTTAAATATTATCAATCAGACATCGTGATCTATATGAGCGATGCCCTTACAACCGGCCCCTAAAATGTAATAGCGGAATAACAGCATTTCGATGCACTGCTCGTTAGAATCCAACAACTATTGCGGACGTGTTCTTCTCTAACAAACAGATGTAGATTAATAATCGTAAAATTGCTTCGATAATATGTAATGTGTCAGTTTGAAGGTTGTTTGATACGTATCCTTCATTGATGCAGCTGTTATCTTGATATTTTTGTTCATGAGTTTTGCCGCCGTTTGGGGAATTGCTTTTTTCTGCACTTCGTCATTTCCCTTTCTATATTAATTATAGTATTTACGAAGTAAGTCACAGTTTTCCGCCTAAATCTCATGAGGTTTAGGCGACACTACGGCCTACTATAACAGAAATAATGGTTTAATATAAATTTAAACGTTTTGTTTGACGCATTGACGTGGATAAACCGATGATTTACAACAACGGAAGTATTCTCTAAATTTAGTAAAATTCTGAAATTTCTGTATAACAATTGATGGTTTATATTATTTGATTGTCGATGTCTATTCTGCTATCTTCATGGACGTTGGTTATTGTTTAAAAAGCAAATAGAATCCTTACTGGTTCCATAGATATTTTCGCACCCTTTGGGCCAGTGTCGTCTTCATTGTTCTAGTTTCGAACATGTGAAAAGAATTGGTGCATAAAGGGGAGGCAACTGTATTAAAATCGATAGGGAATTATCGATATCTATTTAAGGATGTACAACATTCGTAATATAGCTGATGTTGAAGTATTTCTCCTAACAAACACCCCGGATATCTAAACACTAAGCGAGACTAACCTACACTCCTCTATTCCCTCTAACTACTTTAACATGCCCGGCAATATCCCACTACACCCTAAGGACTGACATACAGATGCACGGACTAGGAGTGCTACATTCGTAACAACCTCCCCCTGTCTAGAGAAAGAAACCTAGAAACGGATGATCAAGCCTTTATGTGCTTGAGACTAAACATACAATATAACATTAGCTACTTTTATTTTCTCGACCGCTCTCCCACGACCCAGGACTGCACCATAATAAACAAAGTCTCTGGCAGCATAGGCACATCACTCTCCCTCGACACTAGGCGCAAATGCATTCATTTTGTGAATTTAATGTTCACCACAACAACGGGCTTGGAATCTCTACTCACACAGATGCAGCGGGCAGCTCAACACATAACTTCGTTATGTCTCACTCCCTATCAGAAATGGTTACGTTTCCAACCGGTCTCCCTGACCATCAGGAACAACACGCATCACTCCTAGATCTGTTTCTGAAATCAGTTCCAGAGAATGTATAACAAATGTTGACAGCGCACTCGGGAACGCTGATCATGCAGTGATAATGGTAGAAATCGCCCGAAACTCTAGACCCAAAACTGAAGAGCCAGTGCTCAAAACAACGAGATATTATAAAAAGGCTGACTGAGAAGCAATCAGAGATCTTATCAGAGATGCCCCATGGGGAAATATTTTTTCTTTGCCTGTTGAACAGTGCGCAAATAAGACCACTGAATGGTTGAAAACCGCAATTGAGGCACATGTTCCCATGCGGAAAATTCATAGCAAGCCCCACTCTCCCCAATGTTTTACTCTACTTGCGCAACTGCCATTGCTCAAAGGCAGCATGCATACGGCAAATTTAACCGACATAAGCCCAGTTCAAACAAACAGGAGTATATAGAAGCTAGAAGTAACGCTAAGAAAGAAACAGCGACAGCTAAGAAAGAATGTACTATAATCACTAAAAAACGCATCGAAGCACAAAAATTAGGAAATCGTGACTTTTGGAAAAGCTACAACAGTGTAGTAAATAATGGGCAATCAACAATTCCCCCACTAACCAACAATCACGAGGTTGTTTGCTCAGATACCGATAAGGCTAATATGCTTGCCAGCCGGTTTGCCTCAAACTCCACACTGGACCCTCCCAACCAACCCTGCCTGACTTTTATTCGCGGACAAACTTCACGTTAGACGATCTAAAGCTCACTCCTGCTCAGGTGCATAATATCATAAAAAACCTGGACACTTCAAAAGCATATGGACCTGATCTCATCCCAGATGTGCTTTTAAAAGATTGTTCAGCCGAAGAAGATCCAGTTCTCTCCAAACTCTACAACAAATGCCTTAATGAATCATGCTTTCCGTGTTGTTGGAAAACTGCTTCTGTGGTACCAGTATTCAAGAATTCTGGCGAAAGAAGCGCCCCATCAAATTATTGCCCCATTAGCTACCTCCCACTTTTCGCTAAATATTTGATACCATAATTAACCATGCTCTAGCCCGGCACCTTACAGATGCTAAACTTCTGACTAACAAAAAAATATGGATTTAGAGAAGCCCGTTCCACAGCAGACATCCTCATTGTAATCTCTGAACGCATATACCATTAACTGGACAAAACGGGGGAGGGCAGAGTGGTAGATGTAAATATACCTAAGGCTTTTGACAGGGTATGACCCAAGGGTATCCTCAGGAGAATTTACCATACCGTATCACTGATAGAATACTTAACATAATGAAATCCTTCTTAGATAAGAGAAAAATCCAGGTTGTCCTCGACAGTCGTACATCTAAACAATATGATATAAATCCGGAACTGCCTCAGGGGTCTATCCTTGGACCTCTATTGTTACTAATATTGATTAATGACCTCCCCGACAAAACTGACCTGAGATGGGTGCATATGCTGATGACACCACACTCTATAACAGGCATGACAGGAAAACAAATGAACACATATCTAAAGAAATAACCAAAAACACTAGAGGATGACCTCCAATCTGTAGTGGAATGGGGACAAAAATGGATTGTCACATTCAATGCTGCCAAGACTAAACTGGTTTCCTACAATAATTACGAGAAACCTTCTCTGTCAGTAATAGCAATGGTCAACGACTCCTTATCTGGGAGTACATTTTTCAAACTCCTTGGTCGAACATTCACAGGAGACATGAGCTGGAGCAAGTACATTGAAAAAATTGGCAGGGACGCTGCGAAGAAGGTAGGCCTTCTCTACCGTGCTAGAAAACTACTGACGCCTGAAAGTATCCTGTACCTCTATATAGCCACCATACACCCATGTATGGAGTATTGCTGTCATATTTGGGCTAGTGCATCTGCTGCTAGTCTCCCGCTTCTAGACAAGGTTCAAAGAGAGTCGCTAATCTGAGAGGCCCTGAACTGGCATCTTAGCTTCAGCCTCTGTCCCACCGACTAAACCGTTCATCCCTCTGCATGTTCTACAAGTATTTTAATGGTGAATGCTCTGCCGAACTGCAGACACTTGTGTTCCCATGACGTAGGCACCCTCGACAAACTCGACAGGGAGCTAAATCCCACCTCCACATAGTAGAGATCCCTAGATGGAAAATATTTTTCTACTCCAGTAGTTTCTTCACCAGATCCGCTAGACTCCTTCTTCCTCAACTGTACTGACATGCAGAAGTTCAAGTGTAACGTGAAACATAATCATGCTGCCCAAATCCCAGCATAGTGCCCCCGGTAGTTGCTGCCCCTGATAGCAGCCCCCTACAACAAAGTGGCAATGTGCCTTGGTTGGAGTGAAAATGTAAAAAAAAGATGTTATAATAACAGATTCCCAAAACTAGAGCAATAGTCAGTAAGCAATGCCCGAAAACTTTCCACATTGTGCATGCTATCCATAAAGAGCCTGTCCGAAACAAATAAATAACATGCAGTCCAGGTGAGATCAGAACGATATTAAAGAATTGTTCGGCTCTCAAAAAGCGTCTCCTGCGTCTCACTGACTGAATGTCTCATGACAAAAATCTGTGTATGAGACATATCAAGCAAATGCGGAAAACTATATAAAGCTGATGCTGGCCATATCTTAAAGGTAAGGCAAGAAGAACATGGAAAGAGTTTGAGAAATCATGTGGAAAGAAAATGGAACACACTTTCCTTTTCGAACGAGGTCGAAATGATTAACACGGGGGTAAGGTAGAAAATCAGGCGACTCAAGAGGCTACACATATATTAAGAAAATTGTAAAGAGATTCATTCTAAATTCTAATAAAAATTAGGAGCCTTTAGTTAGAGAAAAATAAATATTGTACATCCTTAAAAATTGGCGATGGAAAGGAAATCACCTACTATCGATTTTATTAGAGCTGTTTACACTTTATCAAACAATTAAGTTTACTGTTTAGAAACTATTGAGTGCTAAAAGTTCTAGAAATCTATATACCTTTCTCTTTTTTCCCAAACAACAACCGACATTGCTGAAATATGCCGAAGCACAATCCGACCGAACCAATGATGAGAACAATACATCCGATATACACATGTAAAAAAGCCCGGTATTGGAAGCTGGTCCACAGTATTTTCTTTTAAAGACTCAGAAGCACTAATGAAATCCTCTACCTTTCGCTCTCCGTTGTGCTTCAACTTTTTCATCGTTTGATGAATTTAGCTGACATGGATTGTCTTAAAATATTCTACATTTAAAGGAAGTTCCTTCTACATTACTGATGGTTAGCACAATCTGTTGTGTGAATATCACCAGGAAAATACCTTATCTGACATTGAACATCAATGGTCCACTCATCCGCTCTAGTTTTTCCATTGACCAATATGGTTTGAAAAAAATGACTCTGTCCTCGCATAAAAATAGTAATATCACTTTTTAAAAAATCTTTTTTTCTGCGTAACAATCCCAATCAATGAGAAATATTTACTCTGGTAATTTGGTCCCAAAACATCAAATTAAAATCAAAGGAGGCATCAAGAATACTACTACAAATCACTACTAAAAGTTAGCAAGAAGAGAAAACTATTTTCAATTGAAATACACAAGTGTATTTCCGAGCACAATGGAAAGTCACATTAAGAAGTAAAATGCACTTACAGAGATTATATCGTGATATTTGGATCTCCACACAAGAAGATAATTTTATCTTCACCTAATAGTGAAAATAGAAGCTTCAGTTAGCCCCTAAAATGTTATTGAAAGCACACAAAATTCATAACACCCACTTTAAGATAAATAATTTCTTATTGGCACTAAAACCAAAATAAACTAAGGATGTCTCCAGAGCGCTAATTAACCATTAAAACAAATTTGCCCTTTCAAAGAAACTATTATTAAGTAATGGATGAAAAAAAATAAGGAGAGAACAACTGGAATCAAATTAAAGAACGTCTGCAGTGCATTAGTAAAATAATTTTAAAATACATTACTTTTTTTGTTTAAATATATTATTACTTAATGATATTATGCTACACTAAAAGTGTTTTTGGTTTACATGGACAGAACATTACACAGGTAAGCTATTTAATTACGTAAAAATACAACAATTTGAAAAGCGTACGTGATTTCTATTATATTATAATTTCTATTGATTCTATGTAATGATTTCTATTATATTATAATTTCTATTATTATTATAATGAGTTTTGTCGCAAGTAATATGTACATTAGTTTGTATTTTCGAATGAGTAGAATTTTGTACATTACCTGTTTTATTATTTAAAATAATTATGTCGCGATTAAATTTAGTTGGTTTTGTTCTATGGAATAAATTTCAGGAGTAGGTTTGTTTATATCAAAGCAAAACTACTCGATAATGTTTGTGAGTGTTTGTTGTACGATATTTTCCTTCCGTCCTGGGTAAAATTATGCTTTTTCATAAGGGTAGCTTATTCTTTACTTAAATAATAAATCTAATCAATGATTCTATTTTTCTGTCACGCGTAAGTTTTATTTTCGTATCGATAGACATCTCTATAAATATTTTTTATATGTGGGGAAAATAGAAACAAATATATATATATATATATATATATATATATATATATATATATATATATATATATATATATATATATATACCTATGAAGCGCCCACGGGCCTGCCTGTCATACACGTTAGGCAGTAAAAAGAGAAACCAAAATCGCGTCTGCGATATTTAACAGAAACGATCTCATGTGGTCTCTCGAGGTCACGCGAGATCCACGTGGGTTTATGTAATATAGAAGCAGGTCGCGTGGAGAAGTAGGGGAGTTTCCCTGTACAGACGGTAAACAGATCACGTTACAAGACGGTTACTCAGCGCCTTGCAACGAGTGATGAAAGTTTCATTTCTACAACTTCTTGTTTAAAAAAAAAACTTAATGATTCTAAGTGATTTTCTCTTTAGGACTTGTATTTCTGTTACGATAAAGTTTTTTTTTTCTTTTTAATATGTACAATATTATAAAATAACTGTATTTCTTATTAAAATTAACTTATCTTTGTTTATTGTGAGAATAATGCAGTGTACATTTCATTTAAACACGTAAATGTTCGAGTATATTGTAAGGTTGCAGTATAAGTCATTTAGAGCTGCTTTAAATCTTTACCGCTCAATAATTTTTAGCCCACATTTCAAACAATTACTACATTTTATAGATCAACTTCGCAGTTATATTGTGAAAAAAAAGTCTGAATTTTCGTTGAATAAAACAAAAGTTATGATACATTTTCTGGTGCTAAAATTCATAAAAATATGTAAGGAATTGAGCGACGGTTGCTATGACTGGTTTTCATAGATACCGCAGAGATTCACCGCCTAGTGTTTTTACTAATTCGAAAAGAGAATTAGCGAATGAGAATAAAATCATGAAAAGTAGATGATTGGGGGATTTTATTGAAAGCACACGAGTGCCGTACATTGTTATTTTACACATGTGGTTATAAGGGCAAAAATAAGGACTGAATTTAAACAAAAAACAAATTATTTTATTTGAAGCCTGGACAATAATGGATTACAGTAGAAACACGCGAGCGTGATTAAAGTAATATGGATTAGCTTAATCATGGAAAAGTAACGGACTAGTTGTTAGAACTGGAAAAGAAAAGGACAAGATCTTAAAAAAAAATGTATTTCCTAAAGTATTTGATCATTAAAAGTTTTTTTTAATTCAATTTATAACATTATATAGGCAATTCTTAATGCTGCAATATTTTCAGTTATAATTTTATTATATTTTTGTCCTTTTCTTTTCCAGTTTAAACAACTAGGCATTTGCTTTTCCATGTTGAAGCTTAACCATATTACTTTTCAGGCTCGCATTTTTCTATTTGAATCATTTAATTTTTCAGGAAACATCACTTTCACATAATTAAAAACATAAAAAAACATTACAGAAAGAGAATAACTCATCTTGGCTTTAATACATCAGTTCCTAGTATTTCGCCAGAAATATCATGGCACAAATCACCACAAGGCGGCCTCCAGAGCATTTATTAAACCAAATCCCCAACCTACTTTCGCAGTCTTAACGTAATTCCTTACCTCTATAAGAGTCCAACCCCCCTGAAATAAAGTACTTTTGTCACATATAAATATGAGACCTCAAAAGCACATTTTCCTGTTTTGGGAGGGAACAAGGAAACTTAGTATGCGATGACCTTTCCGCCTCTCTATTCCCTATTTCTTCAGAAGAGCCCTTGAAAGACCATGGATGTTCTATCGATACTTTATAGTAAGCTTTCGACTGCATTCAGATGTAGAGTCCCTCCCCATAAACATTCCGAACAAATACTCGTCTAGTTGAAAAACCATTCAATAACGTAAGGCAAGGATTTTCTGTGCCACAAAACTAAAAGGAAATTCTACGAACAGAGCGTATTTCTTTTGAGCTGACGGCCGCAGACCACAATAATGTCGATCTGCATCCCGTATGATCATAATAAATTCGTCATGAAGTGTAATACACATAAATTGTTATTGAGTCGTCCAATTCGATAATCGTACACTACGCAAGATACCCTGTGGTAGATATTCTCACCCCATACCCAACACTGAAAACTCATACTTGACAAAAAGGTGTTCTTATAAGAGAAAATAAGTTTTAGAGTTGATTTCTCGTCGAGAGCACAGCCATCCATACGATTTACAGGAAAGAAAAAAAAACACGCTTGTAATGGCAAAGCAATAGTTAGACTTAATATGATCAAAGGAAACAAATACATTTTTATTTTTTAATTGGAATTCATTATTGACATGAGTACTATTTATAAAAATTTATTTATTGAGGACTATTCTTCTCATCCTTTATTAGGTGTTATTTCACGACGTTTCGACCAACTATTCATCTTACCTTCGTCAGGTGGTAACCGCGACGGATAGAAACTTCGAATCTCCTAACTGTATTCTAAAAAAGCACTGCCATCCATAGTTGTCGTCTCACCACGTTTTGACCAAGTAAGCCTCTGGCCGGCTTTGGGTATGATTGAAACCGCTATCTTCAGACAATGCTCATCTGGAACCGTAGAAATTCAACGTCTCTATCAACTACGCCATGGGCCCCGAAAGACACTTTTATTTTCTTGTTTCCTTTAAACGATAAAGACAATTGTATTATACCATAGCTGAAAGCAGACCAGCTTTAAAATCATTTGCATATTGCAACTGAATGGAGTAAAATATGAGAGAAGCAATACCAGGATAGAGGAGTTATTCATTAGCATAATTGTTAATTTTCTTAATAATACTTTCAGGTAAGTTATTTATGTAGAAAAATATATGGATATCTCTTTTGGTCTCTATTTTTACGTAAAAAAACAAACAAACCACTTTCGTTGCCAGTTGACACAGTTTGGGGTATTTGTAATATATGTAGTCGTTTGACCCTCTGTAAGAATAAACTTGTTTTTTAATCTGTCTTCTTTTATTTTTTTCTTTCAGATGTAAAAATCACATACTTACAAGCAGACAGAATTTGAGTAATAAATAGTATAAATAGTTTTCGACTCCTTATTGATGTATATGCCTCTCTTTTTGTCTCCAATATTTTAAAACAGACACTTTTACATAACTCTTTTCAAGGAAAAATATTAAAATACTTTGAAAATAAAACGTAGTAGAATTAAATGAGGAGAAAATATATTATAACCTTTACACACAGGTGGCAAGAAAAGTAAAGATAAATATTTAAAGTATCAATACACCAGTTAAAAGTAAATAACAGCAAAACGAACCCACTTATTAGTTAGATATAACCAGCAAAGAACATTTGTGTACTAGCGTATTTGTTCAAAGGCACTATAAAAAAAAGTACTGTACTTCATATCGGCTTACTGTGAAACCTGGATTATGAGACGTAGATTTTATTAGATTATGTTGTAAGCATACATTACATGATAAAAATTAATGTTGTTCTAGACGTATGTTAAAAGTGGAATGCCCTGCTATTTGTTTAACTATATAGAATATTGAATACTACTACTTCAAATATAAACTAATGAATTTATTGTGATACATTTTTCAGGTCCAAGTCATACTCTTGACTCAAAAACACATTTTGATTTTATCAAATTGCAATAACTAAATTATTAAAATGTGTTCTACATCTACGTTTCGCATATTAAGATAAGCGACAGGAGAAATGGAAATTAATTTTTGTAATTTATTTCGTGAATGTTGTTGTGTCTGTCAACGTAAGTATTACGGTCTTAGGAAACAATACGGTGCCCTTTCAGCAACTGAGCAAAATATATTTAACGGTATTGCACAGTATTTGAATTTTTATTTTCTGCTAATATTGCATTTTTTAAAATTCATTCAATTCTAAAACAACAATTAACCTTGGTAAACACGGGAAAATCGAGCTTTATATTTACCACTATGCATGATTTAATCATATTTACGATTTCATACTCATGCTCAAGTGGTTTAAAATCTTGGAATACTAATAAAAACGTTGTAACATTGTAAACATATTTCTCATGGGAGTATATATTGCATATATAGTCGATTGTGAAGGATATACAACACATTAGATGATGAATTCATTTAACAAAAATTAATGGTGTGTGTTATTATACAAATAATATTTCCATGAATTGATTCCCGTTTATTCCAAAATATAAATTACTTATAAATGTATAATCATTAGCAGGCGGACCGGCGTTGCTTAGCCGTAGGATTCGCTTACATAGGATATTTCAATTCGTGCAAAGTTCGTATTTATTTTATAGGAACAAGTATCTCTCAATTATTATGTAATAGCTTGTAAATAGTAGTGGAATCAAAAAGTTTAAACAGCAAACTGACATGATTACATTTATACACGGATTAGCTGGAAAACAGCGAAACCGTACTCTATGCAGACGACTATATATATATATATATATATATATATATATATATATATATATATATATTTATATATATATATTTATATATATATTTATATATATATTTATATATATAGGTGTGTGTGGGTGTGGGTGTGTGCGTGCGGGTGTGTGTGTGCGTGCGTGTGTATGTGTGTATACATTTTTCTGGGTGTAAGTGGATTTTCAAATTACGCCAACATGCAGAATTTTTAAACAATAACTAAATATAATTAAGCGTAATAGTGCAATGGAACCGCTCATCTAATTATATGCCATAACAACTTCTTAAGTAAAGCTATTTTTCAAAGGATGTGTAAATGTGTAACTCCATGTAGTCGCTCGTATAGTCATCACTGAGTGTATTTAAATGCATTCTAATAACTTTAAATATTAAATAAAGGCATTTAATATAAAGGTAAGAGCCAGAAAAAGCTTAACTTTATAGATAGACGGATTCGAAAAATTTTATACATTTATATTTTTCTTTTATTCTAAACAAATATGTTATCTTCTTTCAAATTAAGCTGCAATCAATATTAGCTGATACTGAAGATTTTAATGCCCTTTGGGAATCCTTGCAGAATTTTTTAAAAACACCTCGTAATAATTAAGAGTTCAAGCAATACCGTTCGTTTTAATAATAAATAAAGTGGAAGTGCCATATTTGTCTTTTTTTTAGTTAACTGCCATGCATTGAAGTATCTGAATTCGATTTAATTAAGTGGAATTCCAAATACATTTAATGTTTTATGATATTTCCTCATTTCATTTTCTTTCTAATCAAATCCGTTTTTATTAATAGTTTTCAAGTTAGAAAATCAATAAAATGATTTTACATCAAAATGATGTTTTTTTTTTACAAACAGCAAACATAATTACAAACCGAAGCAAATATATCCGTCTCATATATTAATTGTCATGCTATTAAATGTTTCAGGATTGGGGGATATTCATTTTTCATTTATATTTATATTATCAGTACGGTTCAGAATAGTTTTTCCCACTTATGTATTATTCCTGGATGCGGAAACGATGTAAGAAGGCCACACATAATTGCAATAGTGTTCAGAACAATCTCTATCGTACATATTACCACCTCTCGTAAGAATAATTCTAACACATTTCATTAAATCCGCACTGATCTGCATCAATAAAAAAAAATTAAACAACCCGACGCTTTTTTTCGTTTCATAGATGCATCAGGATGTTGCATTCTTACAAATTTAGTGTATTGAAAATCATAACCAAATCATTTTGTTCACCTTTATGTGATAAACGCCATTGACAAGATATGCTGGAACAAATACAAAGGTTACAACGACCGTATGGTTATGATCATAAAATATATGACGATCAGCCCTTCTTGTGCTTTTGAGTACCTTTAACACAAATAATTTGCTACATATATTTTAGTGATCACAGTTGACTCAGGAGTGTACTCTAACCAATCGTGTCTCAAAATGCATTAATGTAGAATTTCCTTAGACTCTAGCGCTCACATGCTTGTATTTGATTACCTAATGTCCACCACATTCATTAGTTTGTCTTCGTTAATTCTACAGACAGAGATGGCAGCATAAGCTATAACTTTTCTATATCCTATTCCTTAAGACGGAGAATAACATTCCCGACCCGTCTCCCAGATCGGGTCAGGAGAAAGTCGGCAACTTAATAGACCTCGTACTATCAGTAAGGATTACACATATGTTCCATCTAAGAAATTTTGCATGGCTCTGTTTTACCAGTAGTTTAAGATAGGTGCTCCATTTAATTACAAGACCTTGTACACACTCGAGTTAAATATCCTGAACAAACCCGACAATCAAATATATACCATCCGTACACAGTAGAGAATCCCAGATAAAGAAATCCTTTTTTTGTTCTAAATGTTTTGTCCTCAGAACTCCAAGAATTTCAAATTCCCTTCCAGTTTTAGCTTACTTGACTGTGTTGATATGCGTTAGTTAAAGTGTAATGTAAACAGCCACCTTAGTTTTACACTTCCTACATAGCGCTATGCCCGATACATCGTAGCTCCACTGTGCCTAGCTTGGGGTTAAAATACAATAAAATCACACCGACTGGATCAGTAAGCCGAACAATTCAAATAAAAGATATATGTTACTTTTATAGAATATTAAATATAGTATTTTATAAATATAGCATCTTATTTTTAATGAACTATAAAACAAAAAATATGTGTATGCGACAGCAATTATAAAGTGTGGTTTAAAAGAGGGAATAAATCATAGATTACAGTATATGTAACCATTTTAAATAACACACACAACAACTCCTAATGTATGTATTTAAAGAAAATCGATGCAATTATGGCGACTGATACGAATTATTCAATGAATAACCCTTTGGCATGACCATTACTCCTTATCGTAAATGGAACACGTACATCAAATCTGTTGCCAGATCTGGGCAGGAGCTGCTAGAAAGGACTTGGCCTGCCTTGATAGAGTTCAAAATAGACTTCGTAGTCTCGTAGGAAATGTCCTTTTCTCTTCCTTGCAACCTCTATTCCACAGAAGAGATGTTGCGAGTTTGTCTCTGATGTATCGTTATTTTAATGGAAAGTGTTCAACTGAGCTTCAATCTATGGTCCCCCCTCGCCAAACTTTCACAAGAAACACTCGTCTAGCTGTAAACACTATCAATAATTTCCCCCATTCTTTATCTGTGCCTAAACCTACACGTAGATTCCATGAACACAGCTTCTTTCTTAGAACTGCACGCCTGTGGAATTGTCTTCCGTTTTCCTGCTTTCCGGCTGACTACAATATGGTTGTCTTCAAGTCTAACGTAAATAAGTTCTTGATGAGCCGTTCCATATAAGTTATCAAATTTACCAAATTTTCATTACTAATGATTACTATATTGTCCAATTTCTACTGTACACTCTTTAACCCTTATCCTTAAGTGGCCTCTTGGCCTTGATAATGTGGTGATGCCTATGTAAAAAATAAATTTAAAAAATAACTGCTTCTATTCGTGGCAAAACTAACCCTCAAGTAATGATTCTTATTCACTTAAGGATATTATTTGAAAAATGGCAGTATACAATGGAATCATGATCAAACATGTGTTATTTTATTATCGGAATACTTTTTCGATGAGCATTTATTTATTTATTTGTTAATTATAATTCCTCATCGTCCATTTATTTTTTCACAGCGTTTTGATAGTTATCCTTGTGGCCTTCTGACATTTCAGGAATACTCAGTCTCTTAACTGTATTCTCAGTAATTACTTCCTATTATAGTTGTTGTCGTCCCACCATGTTTTGGAGAACTAAGCTTTGGCCGGCTTGGGTAGGACCGAAGCCGCTATCTTCAGACAATGCTTAACTGGAACCGTAGAGATTTAACGTCTCTATCTACTGAACTACGCATGTTATTATTAATATTAATATTATTATTATTATTATTATTATTATTATTATATAATTTAAAAAAAATCTTGTAACATGTAATCTTCTATAATATAAATCTCGCCTGTCTCTTTCAATGTGTATGTGTATGTATGTACATCTACCTAAACCCTTCAACAATCAGTACCGTTTTGAAGCTCGGCTCACTGGACGATATGTATCGAAGAATTGGCTAAAAACATTAATCAATTTAACCTTAACTGATCATGTTTGTACAAGGAGGAATACCATTTTTCGCCGATATTTTCGAAAGTCATACACTCTTTTCGATTGATTAGCCTTAATTTAAACGTTTGCCAGTTCCGGTTTGGCGATGGACGCCATGGCAACGATGTCACGTTTATTTTTGTTCACGTTCTTTTCTTCCATCGCGGTACGGGTTCGAGCCTGCCTGACTACCTTAACTCAATTATGATTTTTTTAAATCGTTTATTTATTTATTTTTTTTGCTCAATGCACAAATCTAAACACCCGTGTAACACCGAGCATCCAACTAGTAATACAAAAGATTTATATACGGCGAATTACTGGAAAACATATTGGGAACACATAACTGCAGAATTACGTTAAAAAAAAACGTTTCGTTTTTCAGTGGCTTTACAGTTAATAGTATATTTTTATTGCTAACTTAATAGATTGAGTCTGGCCACTATTTAATTACGTTAACGTATTTAACATTTACAGTTACATTTTAGAAAGAAGTTAACTGGCATGATATAATATTTATTTACATAATTTCTGAAACAATCATTGTTGCAGTCGTTATTGCATTAGATGTTACACAGATCCAGCTTAATGAAAACGGTTGTATCACAAATCAAATAATTTGATACATGCATGAAGATGTATTTATTTATTCAAGATGTGTTCAGAATGGTTAAACTTGATATTGTTATTCCACCCGAAGAGAGATTGGAATTTTCTCCTGACTGAAAATTCCAGTCATCACTTTAAATCTTAATAAGTTTGTTGCAGATATAAATACAGTGAGACGATCAGCAAAAGTGACTGAATTTCTGGCAAGACTGCATTACGAATAGGAGTGACTGTAGAAAAATACATTCTTAAGAGTACAAATCCTGTCTCATTTAAATGATAGTATTACCATATTCTAGTTTCTCGACTTTTTGGATTATATATATATATATATATATATATATATATATATATATAGTCTTTGAAGTTTTTTAACATTTGAAACTACACAAAAAATTACTTTTTATCATTCGTTAAAAAAAAACACTTAGCCAGTAAGTCATTTAATCACCTGCAATCACTGCATCAACTTTCTCGAATTTACTATAATACCATTTTTTTTTTATTTTTCAAGGGATCATCAGTTGTTTACATATATATATTTGGAACGCATTGAATATGAAAAAACGCGATCAGAACGTTTATGCGCGACCATCCTTAATCGCTGGACAAGATCATAAAGAAAATAGTTCTTTTGTAAGGATATACTCTAACGCACAATAACCGTCCTCTTCAAATTGTACAGCTAACAAATTATTAGTTTCCTTAAATTTATGAGGAAAAATAGTAGGCTTTAACTTTTAGACGACCCTTATAAGTTGCTATCTTTTCCAGCTAAAGCAAATCTTACTGCATATCTTTTCATTTATATATATATATATATATATATATATATATATATATATATATATATATATATATATATATACTAATAGTTCAGGCCGACTTTGCTCGATCTATATGTACTGTCCATAACTGATGTGTGTATGTTTCTATATATATATATATTTAAGTAATGTTCAGGTCATTTACATCTAAAATTTTAAGTGGTTTGCTGGAGAAGTTTGGTAGAATCTGCAAAGGTCATCTGTTGTTACTTTGACCACTAGGACACCACGTTTGCGCTAAAACCTGATTAAAACGCATGCTCCATGACTGCATACATTTTATGTAAACTTTCAAATGTTTGGGCACGAAATATGCTGAATACTTAGCTAGAAATGGAACTCTTTGGAACGTTCCCCCATTGGCAGCAACAATTATCGGCTAAAAAACGATCTAAAAGCTTGTTCTATGTCTGAATACAGTTTATGTAAAATTTCAAATGTTTAGACAAAATATTGACTTAGTAATTTTGTGGAGACCGCAGAGGTGAGATGTTTAAAATTTGATCTTAATTTTAACCCCTTAATATTGATTTATTTGGGCTCAAATCAAATTAAAACATTTGACCCATGCCCAAGTAATCTAAAATTGCAAGTGCTTACATCTAATATTTTTAAATGTTACACCAAAAATTAGCGGAGGAGTTTTGTAGAATTTTTAAAGGACAGATCGTTGAAGTTTGACACCCTAACAGTCAAATCTCTGTCCGAAAACAATGGAAAAGATTTCCCAAATCTCAATACCTCTTAAATCAATTCTTGAGTCTGTACACTGAACATTTTCACAGAGTAGTTTGGTATGTAAATGTACACACACAGACACACGCACAGAAAAGTCTACATATCTCTCTCTCTCTCTCTCTCTCTCTCTCTCTATATATATATATATATATATATATATATATATATATATATATATATATATGTATATATATATATATATATTTTGTTGATTACTTTGCATTAAAACAATATATACCTAAATATTAGTAGACCACAGGAAACTACAGATGGCATTGTATTAAAGATTCCGATTGATAATTTTTAGTTATTTACGCGCTCTATTCAAAACAGTGCCAAACATCAGAGTAGTAGCAGAGTTAGCGAGAAAATAAATAAAATATTTAAGATTCCCAGATCACAAACAAGAATGCAGTGATAAATTTGAAATATTTACACTTAAAACACGTTGCTACAAATATAGATAACAATAATGATGAAAAAACAAGGCTTTAGAATAAGTGTGCAGGGCAAATGCTTGAAATTGAGTTTACAGAAAATAACACTTTGAGTATTGTGTCCTGCTATAATTATATTTTTAAATTCTTATGAAAATTAGAAATTGCAAGGATGGAATAATGCTGCCATATCTGGGCAGGAGCTGCTAAAACAGCCTATCGTGCCTTGAAAGAGTACACAATAGAGTTCGTGGTTTAGTGGGGATGCCCTTTTCTCTACCCTGCAGCCTCTCTCCCACAGAAGAGACGTTGCGAACCTATCCTTGTTTTATCGTTCTTTCCATGGCAGGTGCTCGTCTGAACTCCAATCTCTGGTCCCCCTCGCAAATCTTTCACGAAAAACACCCGTCTAGCTGAATCCACTGTGAAAAATTTCCCCCACTCTTTATCTGTGCCTAAATCAAAACGTGGATTCCATGAACAAAACTTCTTTCTTAGAACTGCACGCCTGTGGAACTCTACTCCGTATGCCTGCTTCCCACCGAACTACATCTTGGGTATGTTCAAGTCCAACATTAACAACTTCCTAATGAACCGCCCCCTTAAGTAAACACTTCATCAAATCTCCACACTAACGTAATGTACTTGCAATAGCCCTTAGCCCTGAGTGACTTCCGGGCCTTGATAAGTGGTGATCACTGTGTAAAAAAAGATAGTAATGCCGAGTCAAATTAACCTCTGTGTTCTGCGCAAAGTTTTGCTCAGTTACGCAAATATTGATTCCCAATTTCGAACTATGTGTTTTAAACGAGGTAAAGTATATCATTATTTGCCATCAGATTAGGGTTCTTCTTGTTAGAATAATGAGCGAATAAGTTCCAAAATAAATTTGTATACTATATAAGCATCAATAAAATCAATACACATATATGTGTGTGTGTGTGCTATGTGTATATTCTTTCTTCATGTGCTTGGATTTAACTCTTTTTATTAATTATGGACTTTATGTTTTCAGTTTATTTATCAGAAATCAAGAGTTAAACAACAAATAAATGCCACTTGTATCGATCTCAGTTTAAAGATAGTTTCGTCGACATCGGATTAATAGGTGTTATTTTTTTCTTTCCAGAGACGTCTTAGGAACATCGCCCTTTTCATTGTAAATCTGTTTTGACCTAAAAAGTTTGTGTATCTGAAATTTTTTTGATTTATATTTGAGATTAGACACACATGACGCTAGAGTGGTGCCATATTTGTAATTAATGTCTAATAGAAAGAGACATTGCCATATTGCAATACGCTGATATCAATAAATTACAAGAAAGCAGAACTTGTCTGAAAATGTAGAGACATACGCAAATTTCCACTTTGTAGCTCAGCGCCAGATTAATTTTTATATGCAACACGTTTCCTGTTTCTTCATAAAAAGTGAGACCAAACATTAATCAAAAGAGTACATTATTTTCAGCGTGATTTCAATTACTTTCTATTAAACAGTAAATATATTCATCTATCGTCTCTTAGTTCTTTCACAGAAAAAATATCGAAGCGAAAAATTGCTGTCAGACAAAATACACAACACGGTTTAAATTATAGATAAATAACTGCAGGTGATATTGATATTGGTGCAGTAAAAATATTATTATATACATAAACACATACACACTTGTGTTTATATATATATATATATATATATATATATATATACATATATATATATACATATATATATTTATATATATATATGTATATATATGGATATATATATGTATATATATATTTATATATATATATATGTAGATGTATATGTATATATATATATGTATATATATATATGTATATGTATATGTATATATATATGTATATACATACATATATATATATATGTGTATATATATATATGTATATATATATATATATATATATATATATATATATATATATATATATATATATATATAGCTATATACAATTGCGTATACTATGGGTTTTTTTCAGTTTTATGATATTTTGATTGCAGAAATTCACTGCAGGACACAATTACCGTCGATTTGCACTAACAGATTGCACATAAAAATGTATTATGTCTAAACTATTACCCATCCATCTTATGTAAAATTTAACGTCGTTACATACACATTTATTCGGTATATTAAAATCCCACCTCACGAGAAGTATCATTACGACCACTGAATTGTTTCGACGTAGTAGTTAGCACTCATCATCTAAATCAGGATTCTCCTAGTACTACCAGTCGAAACCGGATAATTATATAACTAATATAGATTTCAATCCCACCCAAAGCGTGCTAGAGGTTTACTTGACCAAAAATGTGGTGAGAAGACAACAACTACGGATGGCAGTGATGGATGAGAATGCAGATAGGAGATTCGAGGTTCCTATCCGTCGCGGTTACTACCTTACGAAGGCCAGAGGAATAGTTGGCCGAAACGTTGTGAATAAACAAACCAATAAAAGATGAAAAACAACAACTAATAAAGATGAGTTCCGAAATAAAAATAAAGATGAGTCCGAAATAAAAATAAATTAATAAAAGTAATATATATAATGCTCATCTCAAAAATGAATTCCAATTAAGGAATAATATATATATATATATATATATATATATATATATATATATATATATATATATATATATATATATATATAGCACTTTTCTTTGATTTCTGTTACGACGTATGTCTGTATTTTTAATACGACAATATTTTTTTATGTTCGAGTGTGTGTTTCTTTTGTATGTGCGTGTGTGGGTGTGTGAGCTTGAGCTTGAGCTTGCGTGTGCGCGTACGAGTGTGTGTGTGTGTGTGTTTTTAATCTGTTAATTTAAAAACTACAGTTTTTGTTTATGCACTTGCGCGAGTATGCTTCTTTGTGTGTGCGCGCGTTTTTTTTTTGTTTTTTTTTACACAGTGATCACCACTTATCAAGGCCCGGAAGCCACTCAGGGATAAGGGTTATTGCAAGTACATTACGTTAGTGAGGATATTTGCTGAAGTGTTTACTTAAGTGGGCGGTTCATTAGGAATTTGTTAACATTGGACTTGGAAACATCCAAGATGTAGTTCGGAGGGACGCAGACAGACGGAACAGAGTTCTACAGACGTGCAGTTCTGAGAAAGAAGCTTTGTTCATGGAATCCACGTTTTTATTTAGGCACCGATATAGAGTGGGGGACATTTTGACAATGGATTCAGCTAGACGGGTGTTTTTCGTGAAAGATTGGCGAGGGGGGACCAGAGATTGGAGTTCAGACGAGCATCTGCCATGGAAATAACGATAAAACAAGGACAGACTCGCAACGTCTCTTCTGTGGGAGAGAGGTTGCAGGGTAGAGAAAAGGGCATCCCCCACTAAACCACGACGTCTATTCTGTACTCTGTCAAGGTAGGATAGGCTGTTTTTAGCAGCTCCTACCCAGATATGGCAACAGTATTCCATCCTTGGACGTACTTGGCTTTTATATAGATAAAGAATTGCATCAGTAGTGAGATATCTTCTGGAGCGGTAGAAGGATCCCACCATCTTTCCAGCGGCCTAGGCAACAGACTTGATGTACATGTTCCATTTAAGATCAGGAGTAAAGGTCAAACCCAGAAGCTTGTCAAAACACGGGGCCTCACCCTGATGACAGCCATCCATCACAATTGATGCCAGCTGGGGATCAGAACGTTGATGATGTAAGAATAGGAGTTTGGTTTTGGATGCATTAAAGGTAACCAGCCACATCTTCCCCCACTGAACCACGCGCTCGAGATCAGAGGAGAGAGAATCAGAGAGAACTTTGTCATTTACAGCCTTTGATGTGCTGCCGTAGATGGTCGTGTCATCAGCATAGATGTCAACGAGTGATTTAAGTATGTGTTTAGGGAGGTCATTGATGTAGATCAGGAAGAGAGTTGGGCCCAGGATTGACCCCTGAGGGACTCCAGCATTTATATTGCAGCCCTCCGATTTTTGTCCATCTACCACTACTCTTATGATCCTATCGGAGAGATATGATTTAATGATTGAGTAAAAATTTCCAGTTATACCGTAACTGGAAATCTTGTGAAGTAGACCCTTATGCCATACCTTGTCGAAGGCCTTTGATATGTCAAGAGCAATTGCTCTAGAAAGGAAACCTTTGTCAAGAGATTCAATAATCCTGTGGGATATAACCGTCAGCACATCTGCGGTAGATCTGGCAGAGCGGAAACCATATTGTGTGTCACTAAGAAGGTTATTCCTGCTGAGGTGGTTGACTATTTCTCTATTTAATATGGATTCCAGCAACTTACTCATAACACACAGGAGACTTATTGGTCTGTACTGAGAGGGAGATGACTTATCACCTGAATTCTTAAATACAGTGCAAACTGATGAGGTCTTCAAGGGAGTCTGAAAGCACTTCTCCTTAAGGCAGCGCTTAAATAGTTTCGTAAGTATGGGAGCAAGTTCTGGTTGCAGTTTTTTTAACACTATAATTGGGATGCCATCAGGGCCAGTTGCTTTACTGGAATGTACGTTCTTTATTAGCTTGGCGACCTCATGCACGGATATTTGTATGTTACCTAGCTTGTTCTGTGTTATAGGAGGAAATATGGGGAGTTGATGGCCTTCGTCGCATAGGGTAGAATTGGCTGCAAAATTCTTTGCAAATAGTTTAGCCTTGTTTGCCTCTGACGAGATGACCTCTGGTCTATTGATAATGGTTAGGATAGAACGCACACTTCTGTTCAGGATCCTATTTGCTATTTGCCAAAACTGGTGGGATCCAAGACGCTGATCAGCTACCTTGGATTTAACAGACTGGGCATATAGCTATCTTGCCTTTTTTATTACTCTTTTACAGTGGTTGCTGGCAGACCTAAAAGAACCTTTAGTCTCAGTGCATCTATTACGTTGGTAGCTATGGAAAATTGATTCCTGTGCTCGATAGCAGCAGCACATTCTGGGGAGAACCATGGCTGGCTGTTAGGTTTTTGTTGGAATATTTTAGATGGTATGAATTGTTCTATGCCTACAATTACCCATTCGGTCAGATCTGATACTATAGAGGACTCATCCTTTTTAAACATGGAGTGCAGAGGTAAATCAGATATGAATATACGGAAGCTATCCTTGTCAGCCATAGAGTATCGGTATACAGTACGGTGGAGAGGTACGTCTGGGGACTTCTTACATTTCGTTTTTATCTTAACTGATACGCCGGAGTGGTAGGAGGATCCTAGAGGAGAATGAACGGAACATGAACATAGCTCACGGGAAGTTGAGAGAAAAAGGTCTTGGAGGCTTGCATATTGACCGGGTGTTTCGGGCACACGGGTGGGTTCGCGAACAATCTGAGTGAGATCATAAACAATGGCAAAATCATGACAAAACCTCCCCTCATAATGTCTTATTTGAATGGGTCAGCCATTCCACGTTATGGACGTTGAAGTCACCACAGATGTGGATGTTAGCCGAGGGATGTGAAGAGAGTATGTGGTCTATTTTCTCAGATATGCTCTTAAAGATAGTAACTCCGCTGTTGTGGGGCCTATAGAAGGCAAATATAAATGCAGTGGTGTAAGCAAGTGCAACACTGGAGCACATATAGGGTAAATTAGGATATTCTATAGAGATATCCCTGCCACACGGAGAGCCATCCTTAATGTAGGCACATATTCCATGCCCATGGCGATCTTGGGGGTCAGATTTAGCTGATAAATTTGAGTATCCGTTAATTATGAACTCATCTAGGGAAATGGTCGGCCCTACTCCAGGTTCACTTGGAAATAATACGTCCGGTTTCGTCTCCTGTAATTGGGGTTCAACCTCTGGAAGGTTGGAACGTAGACCCCTGATGTTGGAGAAGGAGACCTGGTAGTAGTGGTCTGCGTTGGAAGATGGGGTTCTAGGTTTAATCGAGTTTTTTTTCTGGAGATATTTCATGTTGATGTGTCGGGATTTGTGGAATAGGTCGGCATACTTGGTTAGAACAGTACAGCGAGGGAAAGTAAGAGAGAAAAAGACAGGATTTTTTTTGTGGCACACGAAAAGGTAAAGCCGTAAAATTACCCACTAATACTGCATCCAGAGGCCCCACCAGAGACTACGGCATGGGCCAGATCCACTCACCAAATGGCAATACAGCAGTCCCAGTACCTTCCTCCTGCTGATAGGACAGCCTCCTTAGTGGTTAATCCAAGGTTCGGGTCCCTGACTATAAGGCAGATAACGTCAGCCCAGACAAAACGTTTACCTCCAACACCCTAACTAGTGACATGGTCACAAGAACAGACAGAGACAGAAAAATTTCCGACATCTCAGACTACTGGTCACCAAGTACTACCGACCTTTAAGCAGCTTTTTCTTCCCCCTTTGTCAGAGAAATCACTCAGTGAATGAGGACGTGGTTTTGTGTGCGGTCGCGACTATGTGTGTGTGAGTGGTCCTGTGTGTATGTGCGTGTGCGTGCGCGCGTGTGTGTGCGTGTGTGTGTGTGTTGGTATATGTGTGGGTTGGTTTGTGCGTGCGACCATGGGGGTGCAATTATTTTTTCCTTCATATTTATACCACTCGAGAGTATATTTTGGATGTTTTGCCAAAACAAACCCCAGATTTATGAAATTGAATAGCCATCTCATACCAAAAAAAAAAGAACTAACTAAATAAATAAATAGAAAAAATAATAATAAAACGAACAATTACTTAATTACAAAGGGCACACACAGGTACAATGTTCGTTTTAGATGTGGAGAAGGGCATCCCTACCACGGGGTCACACTAGATTGGAAAAACACACTTTTTTAATAAGTGGGCTAAGGCAGGTTTCTACTCGGTCAAGTGTATTTTACATTTGTCATTTTTATAAAAAAATTATAGAAAGTATTAGCGGGGGAACAAGGAAAAGGGAATGTACGTGTGATTGAATTTACTGTTCATTTAGCCTTACTTTATTCATCATTAAATTTAATCATCATTTTATTAATTATTTTTATTTAATTAATTTTTAATTCTTTATTTCCTTTTTTCTCCTCCTTTTTCTCTTTATCTATTTACCTCTCTCTCTCTCTCAATATATATATATATATATATATATATATATATATATATATATATATATATATATAGGTCCCGCTTCTTTAAAATGTAGGTTGCTTGAGACTTTCTCTTTTAAAGGAAGTGGCGGTCGTATTGCTTGCGTTTGAGATCGCGACATTTTACTCACTTCAAAATTGTGGATGTTTGGTGTATAACATGTATGTCTTTCTAAATATATTATTTCAGTTTAATATTTTTGTGGTGAGCGTAGTTCATGGGCTTTGTTCTGCTCTATGGAGAAAGGCATGCCTTTGTTGCTGTGTTCGTATCCCACAAGCCGCTGCACTCAAAATTACTTGCACGAGTTTATCCAGAATGATTAAACACTAGCATGTGTAGATATGTATAAGCATTTTTATAATTATTTCCGCGCCATTAAGATGCAAGTTTCCTACTGTTGAGCACTGTCTGTTAAAATGTAAAAGTCAAAACATACTTGTCCTGCTTGCCAGGCCGCGACACTTTAGTCGCTTGAAAACTCTAGGTCGTCAGTGTATTATGTTTATATATAACCTTTACAAATGCTTAGTTTCACTTTACTATCGTTGTCGTTGATGGCAACTCTATCGTTTTTTTTTTCTTCTTGCTAATGATATCAATTATGGTTTCGTTTTGGGATCAGATACCACGACTAAGGGCAATCAGAACTTCTTGCACTGTATGAAATTTATGAAACACATGTGTCTCTAAGTATAAAAACTAATTATAATTATATATAATTGATTTTTATTGTGGAATATAGTAGCGACGAAATCAAATTTCAATTTTGTTTATATTGAATATTATTTTTATACATATTGCTGCTACTGATTTTACTCGTTTTATGTCAACAGTGTTGATTTTTTCAGTTTCAGTATTTCTTATTGTTGTCTCGTTTTCAATGTGGAGTCTTAAAACACATTGTCGGAGAAAAGAAAAGGTACGACGTCTGACAAGACTTATAATTATGTGGTTAATAGAGGTACTATATATTTTCTCGGTTTGATTAGAGGTATTTGTATATTATGTTTGTATGACATTAATTGAGTTAACGCTGTTATCATTTTTTTAATTATCAAATAAAACGTTGTATATTTATTATGTGCTATAATGTATTAATGTGCAATTTTCTTACGCCGGGTTCTGAGTTTAAATGTAAGAAAAACTTAATAATAAATCAATGAACCATGTGACATAAGCAACGGATTTGCCAAACAAATATCACATGCTATTCGACGTTGTTACCGTGAGTTAAATTTTCGTGTTATTGTTTTTTAACTTGATCTATGATATCCTTAACACGAAAAAATGTTCTTTCACCCCACAAACGAATAAGCCCACTGTTTATTTATGTGCATTTATTTGCGGTCAGTAATACCTTGATCTGAGGTACAGAAGTTGTAATTCCGCCAGATACAACACATTTTAGCTGAGGTATGTCATGCACATTTTTCATACATCACATTGTTTTAATATTACATATCATTGCGACAATCTAGGATCACATATTAAATCACAAAAACCGGTTCTAGTTTAAGTGTTACGTGGTCTCCGTTCTTACCATGTCACACTCAAGCAGTCCTTTAAAATACCTTCACCAATTTAAAACAATCTATTTAAGGACTAATAGTTTCGATTTAATTTTTTTCCTGTTATATTTTCCGCTATTCCTTCTTACGTAGCACATGTAATATTTAAGCTCAATATTATTTCCTGAAATCGTAATAGCGTTTCTTTTGGCAGTTGTGAAAGCAGTCAGCTAGGTGTTTTGCTATAATTTTTAAAAACATTTTCTTAAACGTTCTTCTCTATTTAGCTATCAAAAATTGTACTACTAAAAATATGCACCCCCACACACACATACACACCCATATATATATATACATATATATATATATATATATATATATATATATATATATATATATATATATATATATATATATATATATAGTTTATTAACCAACATTCCTGTGTCTCGAAATTCCGGTAATTTCCTGAGTAAAATAACTATCACAGATAATTTACAAAGTAAATAAACCTTCATTATTATCAATTTACATAAATCGAGCATGCATATTTGCAAAAATCAAGACAAAAACATTAAATATGAATATGCTCAATTATATATATATATATATATATATATATATATATATATATATATATATATATATATATATATATGACACATGTATTTCGGCGTCTGAAGAATAAATGTGTTTTTTGGAATATATTTAAATGATATAATATTTCAAATATGCCTAAATTGTTATTTAACTATCGTAACATTTAAGGGAAGTTGATATGGTTGTTTTTTGTTATATATATATGTATATATATATATATATATATATATATATATATATATATATATATATATATATATATATATATATTTCGTAAACATTTTCTTTTTAAAAATATTATAATTCATATTATGTAAGAATGTTATTTTCAAATACGAAATGAAATAGTAATCTAAACAACAGGTAACCCAATGGGATTGAATCCTACACCATTTTGGGCAAATCCGTTTTTACATCGAGTCGAGTATATATATATATATATATATATATATATATATATATATATATATATATATATATATATATATATATACAAAAATTTAAAATGATGTATCGAAAACATAATTGTCATGGTTGTATAAACGATAATGATCAATTCGAAAAAAAGGAACATCTTATATATCACAAGAGGTTAGAATTGAATTGTGAACAAAGAGGGCAATAGGCTTCATTTCTGGATTTAGGTATAACATTTGAGGATGGGAGTTCTATTTATAAAATATTTGATAAAAAATCTTTTTCCCCTTTCAAATAGTATGCATGCCGCATAAAGATAGTACCTGCCCATTTTTCATGTTTTATGGAACCATTATGTCAGAGTTTTTGAGAATGCTCGCATTACTTTATAATTAACAGATTTTATACCTCAAGATTCTAGCTTAGTAATAAGGATGATAAAACAAGGTGGTGATAAAACTTAAACATTTGAACAGTTAAATAATTTTTTTCGTTATCCTTATCCTTTTGAATCGTTTAAAATAAACAAGAGTAGGAAATCCAAAACTTTATTTGTAATGTGTATAATGTATTTACAAGAAAATATGCATATATGCATAAATATTTTTAACCTTTATATATATATTTAATTTTTCAATAAATAAGAATGTAAATATACAAAATACAAAATTCTAATAATAGTGGGGTTCATAAGAAATCAAATGGATTAATCCTAATCTTATAAATAAAAGACTGGTAAATAAAAAAATATATATCCATTTGATATTTGAAAACAGATGAATCTCACAGTTAAGAAAATCATTTTTATGACATAAATAGGTTAGATAACGTAGTTAAGAATAGGAAACTAGATCTTATATTTCTAACATGTTTTCCCAATAGATTAAGGTAGATGATGGTTGATCAACACTTCTGGGGAGCTATGATGTAATATACTGTTTTGTTTTTAGTTCCCCGAACCAGTGTTTAATGGCAAACAACTGATGACCCCTTAAAAAATAATTATTATTGGTACTATGCTGAATTCGAGAGATCAAGTTTATGTAGTGATTGGAGCGGATCAAATGACATACTGACTAAACGGTTTCCTAAAGAATGATCTTTTGTATTGTGTTAAAAGTTGAAAACTTCCAAGACTATATATATATATATATATATATATATATATATATATATATATATGTATATATATATATATATATTAATATTATGCTACACGTCTTGTTGCAAAACACAGTTTTCTTGTTTTAAGTTTAAATATACATTTATGTTTCTATATATTCACATATATATATATATATATATATATATATATATATATATATATATATATAAATTAGTGTGTGTATGGATAAGATGTTAATAAAAACTCATCTAATAAAAATAAGTAAACAAAAATATTATATTAATACAGTATTAGTCTATATTCACACACCATATGGCAGGATCATTTGAGTATGAGAATAAATAAAAATGACAGTAACTGCTAGTATTTAATACATAAAGAATTCCAATATAATATACTTTAACCAACTACAGCCACATATAAAACAAGGTAGGGATAACTAGTTACAACCCCCTATAAAGTAGTCATTTTAATATATATATATATATATATATATATATATTGAAAAAATATTGTATATTGTGGAAGAAATTAAATAACTTACAATTTCATACTCTACAATGTCGAGGTTCGAGCAAACAATAATAATATCCAATTACAAAAAATAGAGACTGTTTATTCTGTCTTACGCCTTAGAAATTTGTAACTGAACATTTACTTAGTGATGGTTCATATATAAGGAGGTAATATATTCATGAACGTTAATCAGATAATGACGTGTGTGGTGTTAATACACATTCGAGGAGAGATAGTTGCATCACTGATTCGTGGTTCGATGGTTTGAGCTGGCGACTGTCATTGTCCTTGTGTAGGTTCAGCCTACAGTTGGGAAAAGGTGTATGTCTTGTCGTACTGATGCGTGGTTATACAAAAAACGTTGTTGTATGTGGATTACAATATATGTGTGTGTAAGTAAAACTTATGAAAATCATATTTTACAATCATTCATCTTTCATAATAAAGTAGATACTAGATGAAGTGATTATAAAAAATTCTACTGGAAAAATTTAGTGTAAAATTCTATAACAATGCTCAATGGGAGAAACATTGGAATCTTTTATAGTTTGAAAATTGTGTATGCATATATAGAGATGAACACAAAATTATAGTCAAATTGTTGTCCACGTATAAAGATACAGTTGTATATTGACAAAATAACATTAATTGTTTTAAATATATTTATATACCAGTCTTATTAGCTTTTCTGCTCTTTTAATAATTAGTTCGCTGCAATTATCACATAGAAATCCATGCAAAATTTTGACGAAAGACGCCACACATTTAGCGGGAAAAGTTTCATAGTATTTGTGGTAGTGTTATAAGTATTTCCTTGTAAATCTTTTAAGATCTAAATTATGCATCAAACGACACAATGCGTTTATTACAACTCGATATTAAACAGGACAAACCATTGACTCACAATTTCATTGTTGCGAACAGTTACTGCAATCGGTGACGTATAATCGCCCTATCTCATGTTGTATATTTAATAAGATAGACACCTCGAAAACCGTATATACTATTAAAACATGCCTCCTAGATGTTTTCTCATTTTCTCTAGGCATGTAACAAATATTTTACGCACTTGCCTTAACGAATTCTATAAATATGCATATATGAAGTCAGTTTTCCAGGATTCTGGGGAATTAATCGTTCTATAATATTTAATCTTACAACTCTTTTTCAATCAAACGTGGTGACCACATCATATGCACTAAATCTTATTTCGACTGACAGTATAGATTAAACCGATGTCGTTATAATGCAAACATTCTCCCAATAATATCTAAAGTTGTCTATCATTCTGGAGCGGACACGGAAGCCTATGGACAAAGCCTGTTCTATACAGATTACAATGTTGAAGTAGTCTACGGTATTACTGGACAAACACTTTATATTAAGTTGGTGCAAAAATAATGTTGTTTTTGCACGCTCAGCTCTAAAATACCTAAACTTTTATCTTTTTTTTACATGGGTGTCACCACTTATCAAGGCCCGACGGCCACTCAGGGATAAGGGTTATTGCGTGTATAGTAATCAATCAGATCGTATTGTAGTAATCATTAGTATTAGGGGCTTTGATAGTATGTCTTACTTTGGAGAGCGTTTTGTCAGGAGTTTGTTTATGTTGGACTGGACAACGTCCAAGTTGTAGTCAGGTGGGAAACAGCCAAGCGACCGAGAGTTCCACTGGTGTGCAATTCTAAGAAAGAAGCTTTGCTCATGGAATCTGCGTTTAGATTTAGGCACAGATAAAGAGTGGGGAAAATTATTGACAGTAGTTTCAGCCAGACGGGTGTTTCTCATGAAAGATTGGCGAGGGGGACAAGGGATTGGAGTTCAGACGAGCACCTGCCATAGACATAGCGATAAAACAAAGACAGGCTTGCAACGTCTCTTCTGTGGGAGAGAGGTTGCAGGGAAGAGAAAAGAGCATCCCTCACTAAACCACGAAGTCTATTTTGTACTCTGTCAAGGCAGGATAGGCTGTTTTTAGCAGCTCCTGCCCAGATATGGCAGCAGTACTCCATCATTGGGCATAATTGGTTTTTATAAAGATAGAGAATTGCATCCGAAGTGAGATATCTTTTGGAGCGGTAGAAGGATCCCACCATTTTCCAAGCATCCCTGGCAACAGATTTGATGTACGTGTTCCATTTCAGATCAGGAGTCTGTAACTCCTTTCATAATGAAATTTATTAATCAAAATAACTATTATAATCGGCATATTTTTTTCTAACGGGGAACATATCTATTTCTACCATTAGCATAGAAATTGAGTGTTCTGGATGCAATGAAGTCATTGAGGGCCGATTCACATCATCGGGCTTTGGAAGCTTTCTTCATGCATGAATTTGTCGAGATGCTTGAAAACGTGATAATTGGTAGGCGAGAGGTTTGGTGAATATGGCGGATTAGACAGAGTCTCATGGCACAATTCTGTTCAGGTTTTGCAAGGGCAGTTGAGCAACATGCGGCCGAGCGTTGTCATGGAGGAGAATTAGTCTCTTCATATTGACCAATCTCGGGCACATACGTTGGAGATTCTGAGGCATTTCGTCAATCTGTCGACAGTACTTTGGCTTTGTTGTTGAAAGAAAAGTAGAAGACACCTCGAAACGATGATTGTTTTATTATCTTTCAATTTATGCTATACTCATTTATCTAACCCTTTTAGACCTCACTATTTGCTTTAAATGGCGATCGACTGTTGAATGGTAGCCATCGATTTCAATAGAAAACTTTCGTGTGGTTTTCTGAGGATCGTCTTTAATTAATATATTCAAATGTTAGTAATTAACCATAGTCGGCCGTCCTTATCTTCGAGGCTCTCAAAACCATTGCGTAATTTCTTCAAGCATAATATGCCAGATGTGTGTTAGTTGTTTCTGATCTAAACTCATCATTTATATAACGAGCTGCGTTTCGGCATAGTTTGATCTGGAACAAGAAAGTCGTTCAGATTTTAATTTTGTCAACGTTGTCGAAAAGCCTGAAAAGATTTATGAAGGGTTTGCCAAAGGAAACGAATAACACGATTCGATATAGCAAAATACGCGTTTCAAAACTATATATATATATATATATATATATATATATATATATATATATATATCAAAAAGATCAAACATACCCATTCCTGTGTCTCGATGCATCTACCATTATATGCGATCGGTTTTCTATAATAGTCAACCATATAAGAGCCTTTCATGGCCAGCACACAAATACGTCCAGCTTTGTAGTATATATATATATATATATATATGTATATATATATATATACATATATATATACATATATATATACATATATGTATATATATCCACATATATATACATATATATACATATATATATACATATATATATATATATATATATATATATATATATATGAATTTAATCGGAAATAATATATAAAAGTAACATACGTGGGAAACGATATTGTATTTGCACCAATCTAATATAATTTTTCAAGACAAAAGAAATGTCGATGTCGATACTCATCAGTCTAAGGAGCTGGGATAAATCAGGTGTACCACAGGTATTGGTTTTTAGATATTCAATATTCTTGATATCTATAAACCGCCACACTGATATAACTTACTACCAGCTTAGTACATTATCTTATAACACCGTTCCATATAACTGAAATGAGTGTCGGATTAATAACGAAATCTCAAAGAAAATGGTTGAAACTTTAGAGAATGTATATTGTCGATATTAGAATGAGAAAGTAAATAAATGTGTACGTCCAATGCTGCCAAGCCTAAACTTCTTTCTAAAAACATTACTTTCTTAATCACTGATTGTCATTACAACTAATACATCACGTAAACATTATTTATTACTGCTAATCGGAGTTATATTTAAGGGTAGAAATTTGCTCACAACAGATGCTTCCATATATGTATAAAGCTATCGTTCATCCATACATGGATTCTGTTGCCACATGCTGAATCTAGAAGTAGTTTTTGATATTAGCTTTGGTGGGGAATGTAGTTTCCAATATAATATATAACGTAACAATTCTCGAAATGTTGCATAATTGCTCAAGATTTTCAAGTATTTGAATAACATTTGCTCCGACAAACTCGTATAACTTGTGCAGGAACGAGATAGCTTCTTCCGGCTTACCAGACGGACAGCAAAATCCCACACCTACTTTGTTGTGATTCCTAGATGCCGGAACATTTTATGTAATAATAGCATATTTTCTTCGAATAGGTAGATTTAAACTCAACTCCAATTTTACTGTATTCCCGTCTGTACTGGCATGCAGTTGTTCATGCATAGCGTGAGTATATGACTAATTAGGTCGCTATAGATCTTGCTGATAACGATGTCTTCAATATAAGCCCCTTAAGTAAACGTTGCACTGTGTGTTTTGGGTGAATAAGAGTTAAAGAAAAAACAGAAAACCACTATGTAGTTACTTGCCCCATCTTATTATCCTAAGAAAACGTTGAACGGACGGGCAGATACTAGATTGTAAATATATGAATAAAAATTGCTTATATTACATCAGAAAATACGTTTTCATTTTGTATTTTTTTATACTAACTTGGCTCAAAATAATATTCTCTCTACGCACTGCTTAGCAGTAAGTGAAACGTCGTCGAATATTGCCGAATTGTGCCAATGCTTTGGACAGTTGCCGCTCTTATGGATTCACACTTGCATGCTTGTACTGCTTTATAGTTTATTTGCCAAGAAATCATATGTCCCTTTAGAGAAGCATTGTACCATTGCCAGTAATATATATATATATATATATATATATATATATATATATTAATATGTAGACATTCTTTGTTCTATAGAACCTATTTTGTATAACTAGATGTAACAATAGATTTTACACGAATATACGAATCTCGAAAGACTGATAAAATGTCGAATATTGTACATTTATTTCTTGTAGAACTAGCTGAACATCTGAGAGTAGTTAGGCTGCTTTCTGATATTTTTCACTACAGAAGTGATACAATATGTTACATATTTTTGTTTATATAGTTTTCAAAAGTTTATTCAAATAATTTCTCGCATATTTTTTACAGAAAACATGTTTGTAATGTTAGCACATTTCTAAATGAACGGTTATTTAATAGGTATGTCAAATAGGTATCCCAAATTATTATAGTATGTCTCTTTTTACATATATTTCTCATAACTTCTGAAGCATGAATATTCAACTATCGCATTAATCATGTAACTACAGAGGTATTAAACGATTAGTGTTTTATTCCTAAGCCATCCATGAGCATGGTTCGAATGGTGTATACTTAGTTATTTGGAACCTAACCATGGCAAATATCTACAATGGCATACATAGTTGTTAACAAAAATTCAAATTTTCGTAAATAATAGAAAAAAAACCTGGATTAAACTGAATATTATTCAATAATGAATAAAAAAATAAAATTTATATTTAATAACTTAGTCTACGTATTTATTTAGTAAATGTAGAAATGTCGGCATACATTAGCTATTCTAAAATCATTACATTTGGAGTTGTGTATTTCAGTTTTTATATTACTTGATAATTAATTTTTGTTATATATATATATATATATATATATATATATATATATATATATATATATATATATATATATTGATGCATAAATATATAGCGGCAGCAAATTCGTTTTCGAACAATGCCATTACTTGATATAGCACACAAAAAAGCTATACAGAAACACGAAAACAAATCAGTGTTGGGCCGCACGAAACTGGCTTTCAAGCCCTGCCGCCCTCTGGCATTCTTTGCCACACACACACACGTGCAGACACGTGCGCCACTAGCAGCAAGTCACTTCTATGTATAATGAAATGCCGCTTCAAAAAACCTGCTGTTTTGTACGTCCCCCCGCAGCTGACACAGGTTAGATCTCGCGACAAAAGACTGTTTTGTGGCCCACTGCGCTGATGAGTAGGCCGATGGCTTATCAGCCCAGCTCTGCTTAGGCATAAATTTCCGCACACTTCACACCCCAGACCAATTTGACTCAACCGCCGTCCATTGCTAGTTTCACCATCCATTTCCAAACATCATGCTTCAGCCGCCCATACTGCGTTTGATCTGCCTCAAACTTGCCAACACTTTTGCGCTATCCTCATTCTCCACGATCCACGATCCAAAGCAGGCCTCTCCCATGTTATTTCATTTTTTTAGGTGAACCTGATGACAGTCGGCAGTTCTACCCCCTGACCACGGAAGCGGTGCCCGCAACTAATCTGTCCGAATGTCTATTTAAATAAACATCCGTCCGCCACTCGTAAAGTGCTCAAACGTTTGTTTATAAACAAACCGCGAGCTTCGCATTTTTTTAGCCAAATTAAGTAGCGAGTAAGATTATTTACGATAGTGCTCAACCCAAAGAGGGGGCTTTATAAAATATATTTGTAGTCATCGACATATAGTCCTGTTTCGTTGTATCACAGCTCATCAGTGGAACTAGACTAACACCTATCCAAAGCCGAGGATCGAACCTAGAACCGTCGTGATGACAGTCGGCAGTTCTACCCCCTGACCAGGGAAGCGGTGCCCGCAACTTATCTGTCCGAATTTCTATTTAAATAAACATACGTCCGCCACTCGTAAAGTGCTCAACCGTCCGCCACTCGTAAAATGCTCAAACGTCCGCCACTCGTAAAGTGCTCAAACGTTTATATATATATATATATATATATATATATATATATATATATATATATATATATATATATATATATAATTTCGTAAATTAAGGAACGCTGTATCAATGAGAAAGTTATGGCGTGGCGGTCAGATATGGACTTTTGGAATCTTATCTTTGAATTACTTTCAGAAGTAACATTTAATCGCGAACATCGAAGCACAAAAACTAGGAACTCAAGACTTCTGGAAAATCTACAACAGTGTAGTAAATAATGGGCAATCAACAATTCCCCCACTAACCAACAATCACGAGGTTGTCTCCTCAGCAACCGACAAGGCTAACATGCTTGCCAGTCGGTTTGCCTCAAACTCCACACTGGACCCTTCCAACCACCCCCTACCTCAATTTCCTATGCGGACAGACGCCACACTAGACGATCTGAAAACCACCCCTGCTCAGGTGCATGCTATCATAAAAAACCTTGACACCTCAAAAGCATGTGGACCCGATCTTATCCCAGCTGTGCTATTACAAAAGTGCTCAGCCGAAGTAGCTCCAATTCTCTCCAAACTCTACAACAAATGTCTTAATGAAGCTTGCTTTCCAGGCTGTTGGAAAACTGCTTCTGTTGTACCAGTATTCAAGAATTCTGGCGAAAGGACAGACCCATCCAATTATCGCCTCATTAGCCTCCTCCCACTTTTTGCCAAAATATTTGAGACTATAATTAACCATGCTCTAGTCCATCATCTTACAGATGCTAAACTACTGACTGACAAACAATATGGATTTAGACAAGCCCGTTCCACAGCAGACATCCTCACCGTGATCTCTGAACGTATATACCAATCACTGGACAAAGCGGGGGAAGGCAGAGCGGTAGCTCTAGATATATCTAAGGTTTTTGACAGGGTATGGCATGAGGGTCTCCTCAGTAAAATCAGATCATACGGTATCACTGGTAGAATACTTAACATAATTAAATCCTTCTTAGATAAGAGAAAAATCCAGGTAGTCCTCGACGGTCGCACATCTAAACAATATGGTATAAATGCGGGAGTGCCCCAGGGTTCTATCCTTGGACCTCTATTGTTCCTGATATTCATAAATGACCTCCCCGACAACATTGCCTCTGAGATGGGTATATATGCTGATGACACTACACTCTATGGCAGACACGACAGGAAGACGAAGAAACACATTTCTAAAGAAATGGCAGAAACACTAGAGGAAGACCTCCAATCTGTAGTGGAATGGGGACAAAAGTGGTTGGTCGCGTTCAATGCTGCCAAGACTAAACTAGTTTCATTCAATAATTACAAGAAACCTTCTCTACCACCAATAGCAATGGCCAACGACTCTTTATCTGAGAGTCCATCTTTCAAACTCCTTGGCCTAACGTTCACAGGAAACATGAGTTGGAACAATTACATTGAAGGCATTGCCAGGGCCGCTGCAAGAAAGGTAGGCTCTCTCTACCGTGCTAGAAAACTACTAACACCCGAAAGTATCCTGTACCTCTATAAGGCCACCATTCGCCCATGTATGGAGTATTGCTGCCACATCTGGGCTGGTTCATCTGCTACTAGTCTCTCGCTTCTTGACAAGGTTCAAAAGAGAGTCGCAAACCTGATAGGCCCTGAACTGGCATCTAAGCTTCAGCCTCTGTCCCATCGACGAAATGTTGCATCGCTCTGCCTTTTCTACAAGTATTTTAGTGGTGAATGCTCTGATGAACTGCAATCACTTGTGCCCCCACGACGCGAGCACCCTCGACAAACCCGACAGGCTACTAGATCCCACCCCCACACTGTAGAGGTCCCTAGATGTAAAATATCTTTTTACTCCAATAGTTTCTTCCCCAGAACCGCAAGACTCTGGAATCCCATTCCAGGTCCCTGCTTCCCCAGCAGTACTGACGTGCAGAAGTTCAAGTGTAGCGTGAACCGACACCTTGCTGCCCAAATCCCTACATAGTACCCCAGTAGTCGTTGCCCCTGATAGTAGCCCCCTACACCAAAGTGGCAATTTGCCTTGTTTGGGGTGAAAATGTAATTAAAAAAAAAAAAAACTTTGTACAATACGTTCACACATACAATTATGCAAACATAACCACCCATAAAAAGCATGATATAGGATATACCCGTACAAAATTAAAATGAAGTGGTCCATTAGTTCACAAGTCAATTTTACGCTACACATGTGTAATCATATACTCGTAGAAAAATACACAGCGATTGGTTAATGAATCATGTCCATGTAAATATATAAACGTATATACAGACAAACAATATCTCAGAATCATGGGATTGTAAGTTTAACTGTTAATCGGTCTGATATTATTGTGACTCTTTTGCTTAAACCGCAGAAGCTAGCAGGGACGACCGGCGTCAAATACGGGTCAATCTGATATTTTAATTCATGAAGATTTAGTATACACTTTTAAAGAGTCAATTTTCAACCCATTCTATTATATTATAAAGTTGTGACTTCCAAAATTTAAAAAAAAATGTGTGCATATGACTTGTGCGTACGCGCTTGAATCAAAACAGAAATGAAAACTGGCAAAGGAAAAACATATGAATATAGACATAACTTGAGGTCCATTCAGCTATATACGAACGAAATTAAGAAGAATGCTTGATAAAATGATTAACAATAAACAGATAACTTTAGCGACATTAGACATAACTGAAAGCGAAACATATACGCATGAAGAATTATTGGTATAACAATTTATTGGACGAAATGGAAGTGCATAGAAATTAGACACCAGTCTCTGGGAAGAAAAACACACACGTAAACATTACACACAAAATAGCACAGACGGAACAATATCAATATATATATATATATATATATATATATATATATATATATATATATATATATATATGAATATATATGCATATATATATAAATATGCATATATATATATATGTATTTATATATAAATATGTAGGTATATATACCACACAATCACACGCACACATATATAATTGGGTTAGTTTATATTTATTATGTGTAAACATGATTTATCCTCAGTTAGTTGCCTTTGTTTGACCTAGTATTCTGAATTGACAAAAATCAATTTCTAAATCAGATTTATTTCACCTCAAACTCTGAAACATACTCTAATACTGAAATTTATGTTCAATAATGATAACCATCGATTTTATTTCAGCGTTTTCTATTTCATTATGATTAGCTCTGAGTTTTTGATTTGCAATTTTATAGACGTGAAAAATAAACACTATATAAAATACACCAGCCATGAACGATATACGACTTAAAGTTGATCAATCATGACTTTATAAAATCTTTCGAAATCTACGTGTGTGGCGATCCGTTAAAGATGGAAAGAAGGCAACACATTTGTGACTTAAATTTTCAGTTAATTTATTTGGAAATAGAAACCTCATTATATTTTTAGATTTAGCATTCTTTGATCCATCATCGATGTTCCAATAACTATTATGTAATTATCTTTCTAAATATTTTTTGATGTTTGTGAAATTGATGAATACGTGTTACAAAATATCGATATTTTAAACTTTTATCCATTTACTTAAAGTTATTTTCGTGGGAACAAATATGTTAGATTACTTCAAACGTGTACGGGGAAACTCGATGTGAAAACAATTAATTTCTATTTAAATAATCGGATAAAATTGTCCATTAGGTTTTGGGTTCAGAAATGCATTGTTTCCGAAAAATCAATTTTTTGCAATGCAAGTCAATCTTTACTCTGAGAATGTAAGAAATATCATTAATTTATTAAGCAATATCCATTACATTATGGAATTGTAACTCAACTGGTATATAATCCCATTTACATATGCATATATTTTATATGTGTACTTACTGAATATACTCTTTAATCAATTAATCTTACTTTATGATTTTCAGTACATGTAAGCGTGATTCATATGAGTTAGTTTGGTAGGTTTTTACAATGAACAATAAAATCGAGTATAATTTTTTAGGGGAGAATAGGATATATGCATTTTGAAAATTTCAACAGTAATCATTAATCATTAATCAGCAATAAATGATCAAACTTTTTATCTTTTGCACTACTTACACTCACATTCTCAGTTTTTCCCAGTAAAAATGAACGGTTTTTATCTGGGAAAAGTGGCGTTCTACTACACGCTCCTTGGGGGTGATTTTACACCAGTTCCTGAAATGGGCAACAATAACTAGTTCCGTTGCCAAAATCATTAGAAAAATTATCTCACGCTCGATTCAACCGTATACTTCTACAAAAGTCAAATACAGATTAAAATATCGTAATTTAACCACAATTTCAAGCATAAACATAATTAAAAACGGCTTTGAAATACAGTTGGTATTCATCCTTTTGCCTCCCTGCTAAGTTCCCTGATAGAAAACAAAAAAAAACATTGTGAGTTTCGGGCTGCTTTACTTTTTGAACAGTTGTTCGCCTGTGCTCAAATATACAAATATACAAGTAAAACATTCGTAATAAATATTCACCTAATCACAACATCAACCAAAAACATCGTCCCCTTTCTCTCTCAGACACATTCTCTCTCTTTCTGTCAAAACATACAGACTTTAACTAAAGGAAAATTATATAACCAGAATCTCTTTTCTATAGCAGTGATGCTATAGAACGCATTATCATGTGTCTGCTTCCCTGATTGCTATGATATATTCATCCTAAAATCTTATTAGAATAAATATTATTAAGCACTCATTTTTAATAATGAGGTTCTACCTAAATTACACGATAACTGATCATGTTATCTCACCATCCACCACAATCTAACATTTCCTCTGGAGTTGCGTCCATGCCTTGATATGTCGTTTCAAGCTAAGTAAAAATACAGAAAAATGAAAGAAATGGCAGTTTCTTACTGAAAAGATATACGTGCACAGATCGTATTCATATTGAAGTTGTCTGTAATTGTGACTTTATGTGTGTTTGTTTATGTATGTGTGCGTATGCATTTTTATATCTGTTAATTTATTAGAAATGATTTCAAAAGTAACGAACGACGAGATACTTTGTTTGTAAATAATATGGGATGTGTTGTACGATACATCTGTACTCATATATACTTGTTTATTCGCGTGGTTATATGCATTATAATGAAACATTTCATTCGAGTATGCGACTGAACATTTACTTGAAATTTATGTGTGGCACAGAATGACAATGAGACAAAAAGAGATGAAAGCATATCGAAACTCTAACTACAGAAATGTCTTGATATTAAAGATTTACATCGGTAATATTTATTATCTAGTTGTACCCTGCCACGCGTTGCTGTGGCTCGGTTTGTTAAAATTGAACACATTCTTCAAGAAAAATAGCATTTTTATTGTTTATTTACTTTTAATATTTTCTGCAATTTTTTTCCTCCAAAAAGATTACTTTTTTTTACCATAACTTGATAAGGAACGGTTTTTCTTTCAGAGAAAAGTTGCACATTTATTTTAAAGAAAATGGGTAGTAAACGTTTCTTTTTGCAAACGGAATTTTTATTATACAAAGAAAAGATGAATGCTTCATATGGAAACTGTAAATAGTAAGATGAAAGTAGAGGATTTTTTTTTAAATTGTGTCCGTCAACTAATACAATGCAAAGAATAACGGTGCTTATACACTTTATTGCCGAAATTGGAGACGCCATTTCAATTTGACGCACCTTCTGTGCAAATCCTTGGTAAATTTAACCTGGAGAACGATTGCCGTTAAAACAAAACAAAAATAGATAAATAAATAAACAACTTACTTCCCCGTTACAAAAAAGAAAACAACTATCATTAAAATCAATTTGTGCTGACATTTCGAAGTTGCTTTAATTCAAATTAACGTTTACAAATATTTATTTGTTCGAAAAACACACACCCACACAAAAGAAAGCTATTTTATAAAAATCCAATGTTGCTTTTATCCTTTTATATGCTTGTCAAATGGCGCTCGCCCAGTTTAAACCATGATGCATATGTCACGCTATTTTTCCAATGAAACGGGACTAGGAATAGACACCACAAACCTCGCCATGTTAAGAAGGGGTTTCGGAATAGACACCTCTTATCTTGTCAGCGTACCCGAAAACCTAATGAAGTTTACATGTGTAATGTCAACAATGAGTTTGACGTAATGTAATAATGATCCGAATCGAAAAAGGAAGGAAAAGTCGATGTCGGTTGCATATTTACTTCAGCTTTAAAGCATTTTATTCTATGGAAATGCTGCCTTACATAGTTTAATAACGTTCATAATATTTAATTATAAATAATAATTAGGCTTGGCAGGAAATTCCTAAACTCCTGTCACACTAAGAAATGTAGGTGATTGAAATAGGTATTGAAAGATTAAGGACCAAATTTTCCGTAAGAGAAAGAAAGTGTGTGTACACGTGGGGCCAAAGAGAAAGTTATGGCCGAAGTATGAAATAAAAAAAAATAAAAAAGTATTAACTGGAGAACGATTGCATTTAAAACATAGAATAAATAAATTAAAAAACAACCCACTCAGTTAAATGTATTTGTTGTTGACCTTTCCAATTTGCTTTAATCAAAAAAAAAAAAAAACGTATCCAAAAATTATTTGTAAGAAAAAGAAAGAAAAAATTATTTTATAAAAATCTGATGTTACTTGCATAACGTAATTCTTGCTTTAAAATCATAATTTGTCTACGCGAGCTTACCAATGCAGTTTAATGTAGAAGTTCACTAAATGCAATGAAAAAAATCCACTTAGAGATAAATCTAATTTTTCGTGGTATAATCCAAAGATTATTAGTAAATTAAAGTCCTAAGGTAATGTAGAAAAGTTTACAAAAAAGAAGAAAAACACTTTTTTGGGCTAAAAATAAAATCGGTAATGAAATTCATTTTGCTATGACTTATAACGTAATGAAACTTATAACGTAATCGCAATGAAATCGGAAAAATGGGAACATAAACGAAACGGAACGAAAGCATAGATAACGCAGTAAAACGACACTGAGGATTTTCGAGATGGGTATAGAAATGCATTGTTTACATTTTTAAATGTAGTATTTCTCGATCCGAGTTGGTAAACATTTTAAAGCACTCATTTGATTTGTTAGTAATCGCGATTGATATATGTTCGTAATCTCTTTGAGTGAAAAGTTGACATTTTACATTTTGTACAGCGATAACGGGAAAAAATAATATTGAACTCTGTAATCGAAGAAATGGGAACAGTAAAAGAAAGCATTGAACAAAAGGAAATGAAAGTAAATGTAAAGGAAACGATATATTATATGTTAATGAAGAAAGGAAAAGAAAAAGAATCACTCAGAAAAGGAGAGAAGCTAGTGTAATAATGTGTCGAAATAAAGTTTAAATAAGCAATGTGTAATTAGGCGTGGTGTGGTTTCCGCAATGGGAAACATTTCAATTTTTGTATGTAAATGCAAAACCCGAAATAGGTGTGCGTTAGTTTTTGGTTCCTCAGAGAGGATGAAACGATGATGCAAATGGGGAGCAGTAAAGGAGGAGTTAAATAGAAAGAAAATATTTTACAACTTCCATTGGTTCTTACAGATTTTGACACTGAACTCTCACCAGAAAAAAATATAGGAATGCACGATTATCTAGCAAGTGTAGATGAAATAGGCATATAACACACCTTATATAATGTGCTGCATTTTGGACATATTACATTTGCATGAAATGTCTTGAGTTTAAATCCTATTAAGGTCAAACTCAGAGGGGAAAAATCCCTTCATTTTATGTATATAGAGATGATCTAGTAACTGTAGAGGTAATAGGCCTATAACACACCTCATGTAATGTGCTGCACTTTGTGCATAATATATTTGCATGAAATGTCTTGAGTTTTAACCCTATTTGGGTCAAACTCAGAGGGGGAAGATAACTTAATTTTATTTATATAGAGAAGAACAGATGTACGATTATCTAGCAAGTGTATAGGTAATAGGCCTATAACACACGTCATATAATGTGTTGCAGTTTGTTTATATTATATTTGCATGAAAGCTCTTGAGTTTTAATCCTATTAACGTTAAACTTAGAGGGGGAAATGATTTATTTTATTTATATAGAGATAAAAAATGTTTTTATTATTCATTGTATAAAATTATTGTCATACAATTTTTTTTAATGTAACGTTTAAATGTTGCACGTGTTTTGGCGTTCTTTGCCACAATAAGCAAGAATACTTACAAACACATAAACATACACACATACACAAACACCAATAAACTAAGATAGGCTCGAATGAAAAAATTCCTCTCCACGATTCTAATGAATTATTCATTTAAGTGTGAAAACCAAGGTTGCTACGAGTTTGAGTAATGTGGTGAAAAATATTAGAACGTTTTTCAAACGTGTTTGACCGACTTTCTTAATAACGGCCGATTATTTTCTTTATGCGCATACGGGCGATTCTTACGATTCAGAAATCCATGCAATTACAAAACGTTCCTTTTTGCGTGGCCAAAAAATGGTAGAAAAATCAAGCTGTAATTTTTTTCAACGAATTAAAAGCTATTAAATCCATTATTTTTAGCCACTTTTTCCAAAGAGATAAAAGTCTGAATTTTATTACATGAATTACAGAATAATATAACACTGTTTGTATTATTTTTAATAGAATTTTAAATTTTATATTTTCCAGAAAAACACCATTCACCACCATTTTTGCCTGTATTGATAACACATTTATATGATTTTAAAATGTTTTAAATGTTTTAAAATGAATCAATTAATAATATTTAGGATCCTCTGCTATAAAAATATTCAAAAATATTATAACATATCGATCTGAATTTCAAATGAATCTATCTTTATCTGACTCTATAGGTTTTGCGTGGCAAAATTAAAAGAAAAAATCTAAATAGAGTGATAGTTTCGAAGAAACTACGGTAGCCATTTCATGACTAAATTAAGTTATGTAGGCGCGACATTTTCCATTAATTTTTAAGGTTTGTTTTGACGATCCCGCAAAGAAACAAATTTATAAGTGTAAAATTCTTTTTTCTTAAGTCATACACATTTTATTACTACATAACCCCCGAATTAAAGCAACGACGAGGCTGGCCAGAACTGTATGGGAAACCATTAGAGAAATGTTAGGGGTCATATGTAATGGTCACAACCCCTGCAGCTAGTATCACGCTTGTTCGTTTTAATCATGTCTTGCCATCAAGACCAAGTTTTTTTTTTTAAGAGAGTGTGGTGGATTCAAGTCCCCCACACTTTAACTAAGTCAAGCGCAGAGCACAGCAAAAAGAAAAGGAAAATATTACAGTGGTTTTTAATACAAGCACCTGCTCGTAGACTTTATGGTCTACCACAAGTAAGGAAATGTAACGTGACAAAAAATTGCCAAAATAAATTACCGCATTTTTAGAAAAATGCGCAGTTATTTTTCACTTATTGCTTTTGATTGTGTCGGGTTGTCAAAGATTTTCCAATTATCCGGCATATTTAAAATATTGGTCTCACTAAAAGAACATTATTAATTTATTTTTATGCGTGTATGTGTGTGTGTGTGTACAGTGTATCACATTCTACAAATATTTAAGTATATCTTTTCATGAGACAACACTGAAAAAATAATTTCACAATGAAAAGTACTCGTCAGCATTTATAAAAAAAATAATTTCTTTTCCCATGAAGATAACTCAGAATATTGCTATTAAAGGCTTAATCCCTTGCAATAACATGAGTACATCCCTTCGAAATGTTGTCAACAGTCATACACAACATGTCAAGTCTCAATATTTCGTGTGGCTATCATCATTATCTATAACTGCATTTACTCACCTGGACATTAAGCTTAACACTGGAATGCCCTTCCTCTCTTAAATTTTGGCCTCGCGGATGTGGCGGATATTTAAGACTTGTGCACCTCCACCTTCTGCTTTAGGATGCCCCACCGATGTCCTATTGGATTCAAATCTATAGACATGCTTGGCCAGTCCATCACCTTTAGCCTCAGTCTCTTCAGTAAAACAGTGGTTCTCTTGGATGTGTGTTTTGTGGCACTGTCATACTGGAACACAGCTCTATGATCCCGTATCAGGAGGGAGGGGTATATGCTCTGCTGCAATTTTTAAAGTACATGCTGGAGTTCATTGTTCCCTCAATGAAATGTAACTATACAATACATGCAGCATTCATGCAGACTCAGGCCACTACATTCCCATCACCATACTATACTGTAGGCATGCCACACTTATAATTGTACTCAGCAAATTGATGTGCATGCCTGTCAACCCAGGAGGAAGTCTCTTCTGAAGGCAAAACACAAGAAACCTCGCAAAAGTTTGCTGAAGACATATCAACAGAACCCATAGACTACTGGAACCATGCTTTATGGTCTGATGAGACGAAATTTGATTTTTTGGGCCTGATGGCTTTATGCATATGTGGCTGCGACAAGGTGAGGAGTACGTAGATACGTGCGCCATGCCTACAGTCATTATTGTTGTGGAAATGCCGTGGTCTAGATCTGCATGACTACATAGGAATTTTACAGTTACATTTCATTGAGGGAAACATGAATTCCAAAATGTGCCGTCAAATACTGCTGGAGAACATGATACTTTTACCTCCAGAAAATTGGGTTGCAGAGCAGTGTTCAGGCATGACAATGACCCAAAACAAACATCCAACACAATCACTGTTTTACTGTAGAGGGTACTGTAAATGTGATGGACTTGAACAAAATAAAACATCTTTGGGTCATCCTCAGGCAGAAGGTGGGGGTGCACACAGCCTCAAATATCCACCAGCTCCGCAACCTTTTGATTGAAGAGTGAAAGAGCATGCTAGTAGCTACATGGTAACATCTTCGTGATCTTAATGCCCGTGAGAGGAAAGGTAGTTTTGGATAACCTATTGAGAGTCGACATGTTGTACGTTAATATTGACAAGCTTTTCTCAGGAGTGTACTCCCTTTTGTTGCCAGGAATTAAGCGTGTAATGGCTATATTTTGAGTTATATTAATGTGGAAATGAATTACACCTGTTATACATGCTGCAGACAGAGTAGTATATTTGTGTCAAAAATATGTTTTTCAGTCGTATCACATGAAGAGATATACGGAAATATTTGAAGAAATATAAGAGGCTTCCTGACTTTCATGATATACTATATATATGTATATATATATATATATATATATATATATATATATATATATACATATATACACTGGAAATTTCTATACAATGGACTATATACAATATAAAAATCTAATATATAAAGAACTTAATAAAAGTGATAAAACTACAAATAAATCAGCACTAAATAAAATAAATAATGATGCAAAAACATTTTAACTAAACTTAAAATAAATAAATACACAGAAATAACGGTACCAGGTACCCCGAGATTTACTTTAAAAGAGCACAAACACCGCTTTAATATTAACCCTACTATAAGACTCATTTGCCCCTCGAAATCAGATATAGGACTGGTTAGTAAAAACATATTAGATAGAATTATCCCCAAAATTAAATCCATAATAAAATACCCACTATGGCAATTTTCCAACCAAGTAATCGACTGGTTTTCTAACATTCAAAATAAAAATAACATTAAATTTATTTCTTTTGACATTGAATCATATTACCAATCTATATCACCTATCCTACTTAATAAATCTCTATTAATGGCACGAAAATTAAGTAATATAACTCAAGACGAAATTAAACTAATACTTATAGCTAGAGAGACTTTAATAACATTTGATAATAAATATTGGACCAGGAAAATACCCCTAACCACTTCAACATTTTAATGGGATCGACGGATTCGACTCAGGTCACTGATCTAGTTGGCCTTTTCCTTTTAAATGAAATACATTGTATACTCCATAAACAATGCAAACTTGAAGGAGGGCTATATAGAGATGATGCACTTTTCATAACTAATTCTACTAATAAAAATTATGGAAAAGCAATTAAAGCTCTACATAAATTATTTAAAAATTATGGACTTAGTATAAAAATCGACCCTAATAACAAAATTGTTAATTTCTTAGACAGAACCTTAAATCTTGAGAATTCTACCTTTGAACCATATCATAAACCTAACCAATCACTACTATATGTCCACAATCCATCAAACCACCCTAAATCAATATTAAAATCAATAGTTCCCAATATCGCTTTAAGAATTTCTAGACTGTCTTGTACTAAATCCATATTTACACAAAAATGAAAAATATTATAATGAGGCCCTTAAAAACTCTGGATATAATACACAAATTAAATTCATAAATGAAAATTATAGAAACATAAACTGCATTGAAAATAAACCCATTAAGAGCGTAATAACATATAATACGGCAATGTCTTCCCGTATACGAGTTAAGAAAAATAACCAAGAGACAAAAAAAGATAAAACCAAACCACAAATATTAGATAATAATACAAATGAACAGCAAACCAAAACCCGTAAACGTAAGAATAGACACAAGGCGATCCTATGGTTCAACCCGCCATATTCCAAAAACCTAGAAACAAACATAGCCAGAGATTTTTTAAAAATATTAGATAAGAACTTTAAAGCCCCCCATAGATATAATAAAATTTTCAATAAGAACACAATTAAAGTCTCTTACTCTACTATGCCTAACCTTCATTAAAAAATAATTAACTCTAATAATAAGAAAATTAATAAACTACAAAATACTACTATACAAAATACATCGGAGTGTAACTGTAGAAGAAAAAAAAATGTCCCCTACAAGGCTCATGTAAAATTAAAAATGTTATCTATAGCTGCACAGTATCAAAAACTCCAAATCTACATGAACCTATTAATAGCCATAACTCAACTACCAGATTAAATAATAACACCAACTTAAACCAGTCTACCGATCAATTACTAATCAACCCACCATATAATAATCAAACAACAGACCTAACGGAAAATAATAACAACAAGCAAGAGGTAATATATTTTGGTTCCACATCTGGCCTAATAAAACATAGAATTTCAACGCACAAACATTCTTTTAAAAATAACTCTCTGTCAAACCAAACTACTCTATCCAACTATATTTGGCAACTAAAAAACAGCAATATTTCTTTCAACTTAAAATGACAAATAATTGAGACTTGCAAATCATATAAACCAGGAGATAAATTTTGTGCACTATGTACAAAAGAGACCCTAAAAATTTTAAAATATGAAGATATAAAAAGTACAACCCAACTATTACATTCAAGACAGGAGCTTATGACATGTAGTCATAAACGTTGATTTAAATTTAATAAATATAAACCACCTTAAATCATTAACAATTACTTATTAGTAAAAATAGATTACAATTATTATTATTATTATTATTATTATTATTATTATTATTATTATTTTGTAATAAATTAAGTTAGACTAATTACCTCTCTTACACCCGTCAAATAAATAATAAATAAAGTAAAGAAAACATGACAATTCTCTCCCCTTAAAACATGTAATAATAATATTCTCTATATATAAACCGTAGCGTCTTTAAATACAAAATTACGCCAACGGAAACAATTTATTGCACGAGCGTCCACCCTTTTTAAAATTCATCATACAATAAGATAAAAAGCTATAGCAAACATCTAAATGACTATTTTAACCACAGTTCCTGATTTCAAAAAAAGAAAAATTAAAAGGTAAATATCTCTATATATTTTAAAGCTAATTTATTATGTAAATTCACAAATATATATTTTTCTCTACTTATTTCTATCTCTAACCCATATTAATTTTCTCATAAATTTTAAATCCAGATCTTTTATTTCAATTTTTTCAGATTCATCTGCCTTACTTTTAATGCTAGGTTTATTTATGGTGTCTTTTAAATTCAATAAAAACCCTCCAAAATTTGCTGATGAGGAGACCTTGCTTACCAAAAAGCTATATATAATTATTCTACATAACTTGATGTATACCACAATAAAAAGCATTGTTTTCCGAAACGATCGTACAGATAATTGATTTTGTTGTTGTTCCTTCTAATGAAACGGATTTTTAATTTAATTAAAATTTGATTTTAAAATTTTAAATTATAAATCACATTACTTCATATTGAATTAGCTCTAGGACATTTAACTATCGAGCGTATTATATATCTAAATTACAACGAGCACTTTCTATTTCCTGTATTTTAATTAAACTAGTAATTTCACTGTTACATTAAAATACACTCAGCTCTTTAGACTATTGTTATAATCTCCTTTAAATTATATATATATATATATATATATATATATATATATATATATATATATATATAGAGAGAGAGAGAGAGAGAGAGAGAGAGTGAGAGAGATCATAATCATCATCGGCGGTCACTCGATCCGAGTAAGACTGCCCTCCGTTGTGGCTTCTGTGGGTCCTCAGGTGAGCATAGAGCCCAATCTTAGACCCAATTTTTCTTGTGCAATTTAGGCAGATAAAGGTAGTGGTGGTGGGGTTGGTTTGGGTTTGTCTGGTTGATAATTTGTCCTTTCTGTTCTTGCGTTTATCCTCAGCAGCTTGATTTAGGTTCTTGCTATAAAGCGGAACACCTTCGTTGACAAGGCTCCTCCATGCCAACTTGCTCCCAGCCACGTCCTCCCATGTCTCAAGGTCCATGTGAAACCGCTTTAAATTTACTATGAATTTGTCCTTATACCTCATCTTTTGGCCACCCTGGGTACGATTTCCCTGAACAAGCTGAGAGTAGAAAAGCTGTTTTGGGAGGCGGAGATCCGGCATTCGGACAACATGACCAGTCCATCTGAACTGGCGTTGAGCAACAGTAGCGGTGATAGTAGGAATGGAAGCCTCACTCAGGACGCTGGTGTTGGTGCGTCGGTCTTTCCAACTGATTCTGAGGATTTTTCGGACTCTCCAGGGATTTTACGTGTCCCCCGTATGTGGTCCAGGTCTCCGATCCATAACGGAGAGTGGGTAGCAAATTTCAAACTCGATACTATGCCCACAAAAATACATTCAACAATAAAAAAAACACCGTACAAAAACAACACTAGCGAATAGATACTGGGAACTAAAGGAAAGCGGACATTCGCCGGTAGTCGCATGGAAAATAATAAAACAAGCTACCACGTATAGGGACCTAGACGACCCATGCAGATTATGCCTTCATGAAAAATGTGCTATCCTGTACTTAAAGAACCCCAACATCTATTAAACTGTCGATTAGAAATAGCAAACAACTGTGTCCACAAGATAAAATTTACTGTATGATAGCGATACAAAATAGTTTTAAAACTAACTAAAACAATAGAACATAAACAAATACATAAACGATCACACATTCATGTATGTATGTGTATATATATATATATATATATATATATACAATATTTATTATGACACTATATATACATATTTCAAGGTCGTACCATTGGTTTCGATACACCGAAAACAGTAATAATATACTGTGGAAAATCGGTATAATCTCTTCGGCGACAAAGAAAAATCTGGAACTAATGCAAAATGAACGAACATAGAAGAAACGCTAGACGAGCGTTTAAGACTCAGAATTTCACATTTAAAAAAATATCGTTTTAAAACCGACGCCAACAGATTATATATATAGTGTGTGTGTGTGTGCGCGCGTGCGTACGTGCGTGTGTGCGCGTGCGCGCGTGTGTGTGTGTGTGTGCAGGCATAGCGGGGAAGGGGGGGCTATGGAAAACTCTCTAAACTATATATAAAAGTCCTGTTAAAGCCATATCAATAAATAAAAGTAGGACAGTTAACGATAATAAATAATGAGAAAGGCATGAATATATTAATATGATTTTAAAATTTTAAATCATTTAAATTAATTAAATTAAATAAAATAAGGATAAAGATAAATAAGGTAAATTTAATGAATAAATAAAAAATAAGAACTTTAAAAGCATTTTTAATTTTTAAAAAAATATTAATATTTTTATTATGAGAAAATAATAGTGAATGGAGAAATTTAAGATAATTAAAATAATTAAAGGAAATTAATCAATATTAAAAGACTTAACAACTATCAGATGCGAAGGTTGTGGTGGGGGAGGGGAATAGTTTCTCTATAAACGTTATCCTTATTATTGGTTTTTTTTTCTGTTGGCGTCGGTTTTAAAACGATATTTTTTTAATGTGAAATTCTGAGTCTTAAACGCTCGTCTAGCGTTTCTTCTATGTTCGTTCATTTTGCATTAGTTCCAGATTTTTCTTTGTCGCCGAAGAGATTATACCGATTTTCCACAGTATATTATTACTGTTTTCGGTGTATCGAAACCAATGGTACGACCTTGAAATATGTATATATAGTGTCATAATAAATATTGTATCTTCAGCTCTCACATCTACGATCGAGTACTTTATTGGATTTTTTCATCACTCCTGGACACACACTATATATATATATATATATATATATATATATATATATATATATATATATATGCTTATATGTGTGTACATGCATATATATTTAAATATAAACTAACATTAATAAAAAAAACACTACCCTAGATTAAAAACAGATACAGAAACTAAATATCCAGGCTAAATAGACACACACAAAGGAACAGGTCAATCAGAGGTCAAATCAGCCTTTGTCCGATAAATGCATGCTCATTGGTTGATAGGAAGATCGCAGTGGATACTAGAAATGTGATTGTCTAACTAAAATATCAATAGAAGATGGACATATAAAAACGACAAACAACCACAGAATTCGCGCATAAGCCTGAAGAAATCTAGAGTGGATTAAACGCGGAATATTACGTGTAGCTTAATCGCCATATACATTTTATAACTTACTATATATATATATATATATATATATATATATATATATATATATATATATATATATGACTACTTCATTTAATCATATAAGTTAATATACGAAAATATAATTTATGCGTAAACATTTAGTATTTACTTCAAAGGTGCTCAATAAATAAGTAGAGCTAGGTATTAAGTTATAAATATATATATAGCACTTAAGCTACTCAGAGTAGTACGCGTTTCATCAACAGTAGGATTCATCAAACTTATGCGAATAGTTGTGGTTATCTCGCGTTTTTATATACGCACACTCTATTGAGAATTTAGTAAGCCAATCAGCTTCCTAATTTCCACCGATCTCCTCCTAATCAGCCATTGGGCAGGTACTTACAGAACAAACATCAAGTTTGTCCTCCCTTTGTGTATGCTTTTATGGTGGGAAGCCTATATATCTAGTGATGTGACATATTTTAAACCTATGTGTAGTTAAAGTTTATTTTTGATTTTATTCTTTATTATTATGTTAGTTTATATATATATATATGTATATATATATATGTATATATATATATATGTATATATATATAATGTTATGACAGGTCATGTCATATTCTACTGATACAATGTAACCCAGGATGCCTGCCTCATGGTCGAGTCAGTGGCGACTAAACTGATTCCCTCACCAGGCTTGTTTAGTGAGGAGGGTTGCTAGTCTCCCTGAAGGATTAAAACCAAACCTTCCAAAGGTCGAATGAAACCTGTTTCGGAGTAAACGGCCAATTGGCACCGTGTGTGTTTGTGTGTATGTATGTGTGTGTTGGGGTGGAGAGGGCTTCCGTAAACCGTGGAGAAGGCAACGTTTCTAGGAGAAGCAAATCTCTGATTTTAAAAAAACATAAAGCGGGAGACCAGTACCCGCATTAAGCTGGCCTGCAGTTTAACATGTTGCTGGCTATCTTGCTCTTGATGGTCGCTAGATCTCAGCATTTTGGACCGAGAGAGAGAGAGACTTACCTTCCGTACAAAGCTAAGACTCTGTAACATCAACTGTGTATAGCTACTCTATCAGCATTTGTCTATTAAAATAGTCCTGTGGCGATGGAAGTTATTTTTGGGCTTATGGACTTTAAGTGTCTAAGGGAGTTGCACTCGGCATGAAAGACGTTGCAATCCTCATATATATATATAGATAGATAGATAGATAGGTTGATAGATATGAATGATAATTTATGTATACGTATGTTTAATTTATTTATTTTTCATTGTTACTTTTAATTTTAAATTATTTAGTAAGTAGGTTAATTGCACGACACATTTATAAAACACACTTTGCATGTTTCCTTTACTAATTACAAAAAATATTCTCAACCAGCCAAAGCTATGGCAACAGATACATTACCTAAAGTAATTCTATCAAACTGCTCGGATTACCGTTCACAGGGCACATGAGTTGAAACAAATACGTTGAGAGCATTGCCAGGACCGCTGCAAAACCTTAGCTCTATTTACCGTGCCATAAAATTAGTTACGCCTGAAATATCCTGTAACTCTGCCACTCCACTATTCGCCTAGTGTATGAAGTATTGTTGTCACATTTGGGCTTGGGCACCTGCTACTAGTCTCTCGCTCCTGAACAGGGTAAAAAAGAGATGGTGCCTTATTTTCAATGCCATGTTATATGACACTATGTAGTTCTTTTTCCATTTTTTTTATCAACATCCTTTACGTATTTGATTTTGACTTCATCATTTTAAAGTTTTTTTTTTATCGAACATATTCTCATTTTCTAATAAACTTGATATTCTCTTTGATATGATTGAGATATTATTTTAGTACATTAGGATGCGTACATTTATAATAAACATAAAATAGTGTTAGCTTCAGTTTTTAATGTAGTTTAAAATTTCTGTCATTGATATTTGAAGTAACATCTAAAAATCAATATTATACAATTGCAGTATGTTCTTATTTTCCCCTTATGTTGTTTAGGAAATGTTTTAATAGATAATCATGAAGTTTAAATAATTGAGTGAATTAATTTAAAAATGTATTTTATTGGTATATGTACATTTATATAACTACTAATATGCATATGTATATATACACACATACATATATATATATAAATATATATATATATATATGTATATATGTATATATGTGTGTGTTGGAGAGGGATTTTGATATAGAGAAAGACTGAGGATGCAATAAATTATTTGATCGTTTTATGTTTATTATATTTAATTTGCTTGCATTGTTATTGAAATTATATATATATATATATGTATATATATATATATATATATATATATGTGTGTGTGTGTGTGTGTGTGTGTTTGTGTGTGCGTTCCTGTATCGGTCCATTGTTGCGTATTTATATGGTAAAATGTATCTTGAAATGTTTATCTGATAATCCAGTAATTTATAATATTTTGTTTTACGCATACCTACGTATTTTTACTCCTATTGAAACATAAACTTATCAGATCCTCTTATATTTTATTAAGACATAACATTCACACTGCATTCTTTTTAACGGACAACATGCATTCGTATTATTTTAATGCAGAAATGTATAGTTTCACTGATCTGTGTTCTTTTACCTGTAATGTCGTTGTTGCTACGACACTTAAGTTGCATATAACAGTTTAATTTGCCTTCGTGTATTACAAATGTGTCGTTCAATTAACTGTGTGCATACACGGAATTCTACCTACACTCTCTATATAGTTTGTCAGGTTCAAAGTTTAGATGACGCTAACCTTAACGGAATAGTAATTAAATAAAATAATTACATACTTTGATCTAGAATATATACTGTTAGCCTGTTTTTGAATCAGTGAGAGAATAATGAGGAAATCTTTCCAGCAGTTGTAAGTTTAGAATTACGGATGGACAGGAATAGGTAACGCTTTAAGAATCTATAGTAATTTCAATATTATCAGATCGACCGTTGCATGTTCTGTGGTTTCGCATCTATTCATTCTCTCCGTGTCAGAAGCAGCCTCTTTTTATCATACGTTCGCATGTTTAACGTTGACTTTATTTCTAAAGACAGAAAGATTTAATTATATTCTTCGTGTTGTTTGACGATACGAAATAATATTTAGTTATTCACGCCATGCCATCTTCTAGGTATATTTTACCAGAACTCTGAATATGATAGGTCTAGTAATGTATTTCTATTGATATACAGATATGATGATGTCGTATCGATTATTCTACGTACCAAATAGCCTTAAATAAGAAATATGAATAATAACTGTGTCGCAAGAATATCGAAACAATTTACTTTATGTTAAATCTGCTTACATAATTGAACTTTTTATACCAAAAAATAAATAAAATGAAACAGGAAAAGAACATCATTTCTTGTGAGCTATTTTACAAAAGTTATATTTCGCAAATTTATGTCAGTTTTAGAAAATGTGCATGTTTTTCGAAGACACTGTCCTATCAGCACCTTTAATTCACTGAAAATCGAGACTATATTTTTAAATCTTAAACTACGTTCATTGTTTTCAAAATATATAACATAACTCGTAGTTTTTTGTGGTTTTAGTTTTACGAACAAATTTATATTTATTAACACATATTTACTGAACAAATTGTGTAAATTAATATATTTTTGTCAAAAAAGTAGGGTTTACTGTACTTAACTTGTACTTTAATTCTTGGTGGTATATGCATAAGATCACGACAACGGCGAGAATTTTCATGAGATAAGGAGAACATTTTTGATTGCCAGAAGTTGGCCGAGGATTGCCAATGGATAGTCTGCGTAAGGAATAACTCGAGACACGTCTACGAGTCAGGCGAAACATGCATTAGAAGGACGACTTTCAGACCGGAAAAATACTCACCTCGAAAAAGCAAAGCTGGAAATAAGAAAACTCAGGCTGCACCAAATAAGTACCACCCAGTCACAAGACCCGGATCCTCTACAAACGCGTGCTCTCGCTGCGGCGAGAACCATTGGTCAAGTCATTTTTTTACAAATATAAGTACTGCAACGAATGTGGCAGGAAGGGCCATAAAGCGACCCACTGTAGGAAGAACAAGGGCAAGAACAGCGTCCGATAGAATAGATTTGACTTGGATTTAGATAAGAACCGGCGAAAATATGTCGCAGTTAACATCGCAAGTAAAACTGTCCATCTAGAATTAGATTACGGATCAGACCTGACACTCATAAACCTTAAGACGTGGAAAAGACTAAGGAAACCAACCGTGCGGAAGAGGGATAAATCAGCTCCAGTTGTGAAAGGTGATAAAGTGGAATCTGAGGGAGAGTTCACACAACCCGAATACACCAACAGCAGACCCACCTGTAGAAACGATGTTTGCGCGGAAAGTCAGTTTTTTACAAGCTCTTAGCCAAACACTCATGCCACTAGACTACTTGTTTACCCACTAAACGTTTCATATCAGGTAAAGGAGTGTTCTTCAAAAGTTATAAATACAACACACCATTAATGGACTATCTCCTGACGTCTAGGAAGCAGGACTGGGGCCCGGAGTCAGAGATTGGCACGCGTTCAAGGAGGTCGTGTTCAAACGCTTAACCGTTTAGGAATCGTATTTCTCTACCAGGTTTGCCTATAAAGGATGTGAATAGATGTTTATTTCTCAAAGTTCTGTCTGCCATACGTTTTATTACACTTTACCCAAATACCAGTAAGCATAGAAGGATTGGCGATATGTACACTGAACCTCTTTTCGATAGACTGCCGAAGTCGATATCTTTAATATTACACAGTGATCACCACTTATCAAGGCCCGGAAGCCACTCAGGGATAAGGGTTATTGCAAGTACATTACGTTAGTATGGAGATTGATAGAGTGTTTACTTAAGGGGGCGGTTCATTAGGAATTTGTTAACATTGGACTTGAACACATCCAAGTTGTAGTCCGGTGGAAAGCAGGCAGACGGAAGAGAGTTCCACAGGCATGCAGTTCTAAGAAAGAAGCTTTGTTCATGGAATTCGCGTTTTTGGAATATAATGCGTTTTTGTGGACATCGATGTTGTCGATTCTATTTGTTATCTATTGAATCGGCCTATAATAACGCTTGGTGGTACTTCAGAGAAATCCGATTATTTACGAGAAACTGAGTCACAACAGTTTACACTTAGTCCGATCATTTACTAATTATCCGCGCGCTGATATACACGCTATTTTACATGAAGCCATCCATTATATAAAATATGGACTACTTATTCTAAAGGGACATCCAATATTTCGCTCGCTGGTTATTTATTATTTAAGTAGTATATAATAAATTCATTTAGTATGTCTCATTATTAGTAAAAATAAAGACACGTTCTCATTTTAGAGCAGCGTTTGACAATTGTATTGAGACCATAGTATCTGTTTAATATCCTCAACAAACTGATTAAATGCAGGTATTTTGATTGGTGATTTAATGAGATGAATTGCGTATTTATTAATGCGCGAATAATTTGTCTCGCCATGGTTAATCACTACTTTACAAAAATGACATGTGGCCGCTTGTCTATTTTTCTTAATAGGAGATTTTATTTTAAAGAATTTTCATAAATCAACAACGATCTTCAATGCAATTAGTTCTTTCAAACTTGGTTTGAATATTCGACTGAAATCTTCCAGGAAATACGATAATAATATTCTGACCATTTATATTCTCTTGCCCTTATATTTTATAGTTTAAATAAAGTTCGCCGTATTATCCATGTATCGTTCATATAATATTGAATATATGTGTTTCATTTACTAATGCAATTACTAAAATACTCAAAGATAAATTATAGCTACTCTAAAATGTCCGTTTCCTTACTATATAATATTCAGATCACGCAAGTTACTTTAAATTGCACTGCGATAACCGAAAACGGAATAGAGCAGCATATATATATATATATATATATATATATATATATATATATATATATATATATATATACTCTGAAGAACATACAAAAATGTTTGTTCATCTCACTAAAAAACAAACTATTTTGGTTCTTCATATCAAGTCGCCGCATTAAGGCATACTCTTCTCTTTTGTATGTTTCTTCCTCGATACTTCTGCAAAAACATATTCTGAAATTGTATATTAAAACGCGCTCGGTATTTGTTCGTATACGCCGATGTTACGTCACTATTTTTATTCATCTATCAAAGAACAACTGTATTTTTATATGTTTTACATTTAACTAAGGATTAAACACTATTTATTATTCTGAGTGGTAAATTTACCGTGTTTAATACATTCAAAATTAACACTGAATGCGTAAATACGGTCGGTAATGACAAATAATATGGATTATATGAACAAAAAATGTTTAGTTGTTTAATAAATTATGTCATTTACTAAATTAGTGTGAAAAAAAGAGGATTTGTGCAATGTATATTCTTTTATTTCACTAGATAAAAATTTATAATTTTACAAATATAAAGCTACCACTACTTTTTTATAAAATCATATTACATTTTAATACCATTATGTGATGTATCTTAATTATGTGGAGAATAACAGTATGGTATTCTTATCATATTTTGAATGAAGTGATGAGTATGCCTCGACGAATTCTACGATGAATGTTTAAGTTGCATGCATGTTAAAATATCTAACAACGTGTAACCTTAAAGGCCAGCAAATAATTTGGGGTGTTTACTCAGGAAAAATATGGCTCTAAAGCCAAATATTACCAAAGATAAGGGGCAAAACTCATAAATGTCGTCTATTGTTTGACATATCTCTTCTGCAGTACTGTTTATCAGATAAGCACTCTGACTTACTTTTTTTTGTTTTCTAAAAAAAAAACAAATGCATTTTGAATACGATGAAGGTCTAAATATAATGACACTCATTCATTCTTTCATTTCGAGCAGAGATGGACTGAAATTTAATTGTTAGAGTGAATGAGCTGACGCATTACTTAGCTGATACATCATTTTTTCAGTTATAGATATTTACGGTGTGAGTTGCTCAGACGAGCCATTGTAAAATCGTGCTTCAGAAGCAGAGATGTGTCGTTTAATATTTCCAGGCTAATCGAACCGATTACACTCATTGCCGTCTGGTGAACGTTTACGAAACTAATGTAGTTGCAAGCAGCACAGTAAAGAAATGGAGTTCTGTATTTTAATGTGGCGACAGAGATAAATGGGACTCGAAAAAGTGCATTGCGTATGGCCGTGACCGTGTGTGTATAACAACTTCTTCCAGTAACAATGGTCACTATATACTTAACTGAACAACTTAAACTTTTAAAACTACAAAGCGGGCAGAGTGTATGCCCGCTTTGTAGTTTTGAAAGCTTAAGTTGTTCAGTTAAGTATATGCCAATTTACTCGAATTATTGAAGTATTATATAGGTTAAAGCTGCTATTGCTTAAATTGAAATATTAAAGGGGTTTTATGTGAGTCAAAATACATAAGCATTTATTATGCCAAAATATGTATATAAGGATTATTGGCATACGATTAAGTGATATTATTTCTGTGTTTTAATTTTCTTAAGAGAATATATAATATATATAACATCTTTTGTGCAGAGAATTTTATTTATGCCTGCCGTGGACGTCAATTTATGGATATATGTAGTAAATTCAAGCGTCCGAATTACTTGTCTATCTTTATTAAACAAAACAGAATAAATAGAGTAAACGGAGTCATAACAATGCATAAAAATGTACATCTTTAATGTCATAAAAATGCATAAAACTGTACATCTTTAATGCCACCGCGAAGGTTACGATCCTCATTTTCCTCATGGCCAGGAAGTTATTAATAGAACAGCGTTCTATTGATAATTCCTAGGAATGGCATATAACCAATATTTCCAAAAGTAGACTTACATAAAATAATTTACTACGACCACTAGAGAGTTAATTTGATCAATTTTTGCTTCAAACAGTAACTCACACCTTCATGGAATTTACTTTGTTTATAAGATATAGATCCGTCTAAACCTCTAGCATAACTGTCTTAATTGTAAAAGTTCCACAGCGGACTCTCTTGTGAGTGATGTTGGCATTCTCTGGATATTAATAAAATATGAAGACACCCGATATTATTGTAGCCCTTTTGTTAAGACTACAACAGTGATAATCTAAGATTGTATTTCGCCACGCATAGCCACGTCGTACAATACCCCTAAATATGATATTTTAATTCGCTCTTGTATCATTATATAGATCATACCAGGTTCTGCCCTGAGTACTATTGTCTTGCTCGGCAGTATAAAAAAACGATTTTGCTATCTTTTAGAGCATATTTTAATCACTTATATGTGATTTCTTTCACACATATAAATCACTACTAATCTGGATTTGCTTTTTTTATATTCCTCGTACGTAATCTATTAAGGATATACACCTTATATATTACCCTGTAAAGCATTCACAACGCATTCCTGCCCGACTGTAATATTCGAAGAGGACATTACATGTTTCGCAATAATTGATCGAAATGTAAGCGCAAATTCCATCAATAAATATGTTTCTTAATCCTCCACAGCTATATGACAGCATTTCACGATGTCACTTCTTATTAGAATAACATATTGCCGTCTTCAAAACTAATGTCAACGCATATATTTTCAACCGTTCTTTTGAATAAACAATTTGTCTTAAAATGTGTATCTCTATTCAACTGTTATATTCAATTATCGCCTGATGATAATCAACGTCCAACGGATAATCTCTTTTAACTTTGTCCTTAATGCCCACTGCGGTTCAATTACTCGTAATCTCCTAGTATAAATAGCAGCCCAGTTTAGATATATCACCTTACATCAATATTGTTATCGATAATTACTTCTATAAAGCCAAATATAATAATATAAACTGTCCTTTTATTTGTGACCAACACATGGAATGTTGCTTGTAACTAGTAACGTATTATCGTATTTTACATATCCATGGAATGGTTGTAAATATCTTTAAGGCAACTATGCGGGAGAATGAAACATTAAGATATAAAACAGGCTAAATATTAAAGAAGTGAAAGCAGAGACATTACAATGGTTTATCCACATTTCCTATTCATCAGATTCAAATAATAAAAAAAAACATAATTAGTAAATGTCATGCAAGATAAATCTATAGTATGATCATAAAGTTATAGGTCGACAAAATAGAGATACATACTCGAATGAAGTCTGACATCTTGCAACTGTTTTTATGCACGTAGCGTAGCTTACTTTTTCATGCATAAAGGCAAGCACGACAAAGATGCTGCATAGATCAGATAAAGTGTACAAAGCTGCGAGGAAAATGTGTGTTAATATTTTTTAGATTTTAAGATAATGATTCACTATTTGTGTTCGTTGGATTATTTTCTCATCTTAAATATTTTTACCCCCAACATCTCGGCTGAATTCTTACCCGACTGTATATGTTATCCTTGCACGACTGTATACTTTATACGTTGTATATCTTAAGATGTATACTGTTAAAGCGTCATGAGTAGTTAGAAGTTTAAAGTAATAAACAATAGTATTCTTTATATTTCTCTTAGTGAAGATTTTAACCTTAAATTTCAGATAGAGAGAGAGAGCGAGAGAGAGCGTCAGTATAAAGTGAGTTTTACCTAGTACATATTAATTAACGTCATTGCAGAGCAAATGAAAGCATCCTCACTCGGTTTATTCAATGAGAATTTCCGTTCAAAGTTCCATACTGATTCCTGAATTGGATGCGAAAATTCCCGATCTTAAGAAAAAAGCGTCTGAAAAAATAATGGTTTTATCGACACAAGAAAATATATATGCTAATAACACTCATGATAAAAACGGTCGTCTGAATCATCCGAATGATAGGCATAAAGAGTACTTTCTTTCTGTTTCAATGTGTTTCCAAAATCCATTGTGACATTATTTTCGTTTGAATACCACATATTTTATGTCAGTATTACGATTAAAGCAAGTAAGATAGAAATGACTACTGTAGTTTCCCATATATTGATTGCATACAATTAATTTAATTATGAGCTCAGAGTGAGAAATTCAAGTTATATTGATATAGGAAAATGATTAAACTAAAAAGGTTAAACTGCGCCCGATCATATATTAATTTATATAAAGCGTTCACACATTTCTAGTGTAAAACAAAACAATACATTCTATGATATTATTGATGCCATTGTTTTAATCTGCAATACTTAATTCAAATAAGGCAGGGTAGAATATTTTCATGAGTCATGAAAAAATTCGCTGCTTTGCTGATGTATATAGTGCATGATAAAATATAATATATGATAAAATATAATATATGATAATAATATTATATGATAAAATGAAACTAATATCAAAAGCATTATTTGTTCCATTCCGTAGAACAGCATATATACTTTCTTGATACTACCATCATCTCAGTCATTACTTCTGCCGAAGTACCGATGGTAAACTAAAAACGAACAGATACCACACGCATATAAAGAACCTGCGATTTAATGTCTATGGCATGCGATGAGTACATCACGCCCTATAATAAACTAACCCTCTAATGGTAGTATGGTATAAGTCATGGCTTCTTCACATCACCCTGTGTGAATTAAATACTATTGTATGACTCATATTTTATTAGTGGCTATGTTGTCATAAGACCGATCTTTTAGCATTCCTTCTTGATTAAGGGGCATGCTTCGATAGCATACGTTTTTACATCAATAATTACACCAAAAGAGGGTGTGTCTAGTATACGTTGCGTTGTGGTAAAATAATCAGTAATTATTCTTAAAAGAAAGTAGTGTAGTATGAGTTTTGTTGCAAATCTCGAATTCGTTAATGTATTTTATCTCTTGGAATTAGGTACTTAAATAAGAAAATGTAACCATCAGGCGTATAAAAACAACTACAATATATATATATATATATATATATATATATATATATATATATATATATATATATACATTCCCGTTCAAATAGACTTTTCACGATAAAGCTAGAACCCAGAACTAGATGGAATCGAGCAATTGCATCGACAATGGACAACACCAGACCAAAAGTGGGTGTCGATGTACTGCATTTTGTCAGTGACGTGCTCCAACATAAGCGCGAACCCAGGTCGTCGCACGCATTAAGTGTGCAATACTGACGACCTAACCATATGGACCACGGGGCAATCTATTGGGTATGCCTCGATTTTTTAATTTCTTATATTTTTTTCCAGTTCGACATTCTACGAATGACAAGCAACGCGTCCTATACAACTAAGATAGTTACTGCTGGTTTGCAGGCGGCACATATCACAACTACAAACATTAACTGAAATTAGCCGACTCCCCAGGCACGATTTCGGAACGATCTATTTGTTGAGGGACAGCACGACCCTACGAAGGATGAACCGCTTTTTCTTACATTAGACGTTAAGAGGAGATTATAGATAGATATGTAAGTACCCGTTCACACACACGTTTAGGTTTGCGCCTATGACTGAGCACGTCACTGATGAGATGCAGTACATCGAAACACACGTTGGGTTTGGCGTTGTCAGTTGTCGATGCAATTGCTCGATTCTATCTAATTCTGGGTTCTAAGTTTATCGTGAAAAGTGTATGTGAACGGGTATTTATATATCTATCTACAATCTGCTCTTAATGTCTAATATATATGTTTTATTTTTTATTACCGATTTATCTGCTTAGTGACACATGTTTTGATAACCTAATCGTATTGACGATCGAATAAATTCATCAGATATTGCAGACATGGTTATCATGATTAGAAAAATGATATAAGAATTAGCAAGAAGAAAAGGGGAGGAAGACAAAGGAGAAATAATGGGGGGGGGCGGAGATCCACACCAGTTAAGTTTTAATGTTTAATAAACATTAGACTGTTGCAGGGGTTAGGGCTAGTTTTAAAAATTCAACTAGACATGATTAGAAATATACGAAGTGGGATGGGAGAGACAGATAGAGGGGTAAGGAAAGGAGTGCGGAAGAATTTCAATTTAAAGTTTTAAGATTTAAGAAACATTAGAATGTGGAGGGGGTAAGAGTGTTTAAGCTGTTAAACCAGACTAGGATAGGAATATGTGAAAGGGTAGAAAGATAGGGGGAGAGAGAGAGATGGGCGAGAAGAAACGGAGAGAGAGAGGGAGAGAGAAAGAGAGATAAAGGAGTTGAAAAAAGAGGACCGGCATAGGATGGATAGCGTTGTGGAAAGGGGAGATGGGGGAATATATATAAAGATAAGAATAAATAATGAAGGCGAGAGGGAGAGAAGCAAGCAATAAAACACGTGGCTCTGGACTTTCGCGCTTCGATGTTGCATTAGGTTTTGACATGTTAAAATTTCAATCAGATTAGGAGGGGGGCGTTGTTTGCAGTAACTAAGATGAATCTTCCCAAAGCAGGTTAAGTTACATCCAACTAAAACACATTTATCTATTAGAATTTATTGATTATTATAGATGTTTAAAAAATTAAGTAAGTGAATTACAGTTGTCAGATATGGATTGAATAAATATAGCAAAACGTGAAATCATAAGAATATTGATGAAGGATGATATACGAATATATATATATATATATATATATATATATATATATATATATATATATATATATATATATATATATATATAAATCCACATATACATATATGTATATATAAATTTATACATATATATGTATGTATACATATATATATATATATGTATACATACATACATACATACATATATATATATATATATATATATATATATATATATATAGTGAAAAAAGTAGAGTATAAAATGGGGTGATATTCGCCAAGTAATTGCATAAATATAGAGGGCATGAAATAGAAGAACTATATATATATATATATATATATATATATATATATATATATATATATATATATATATATATACATGTGTGTGTGGGTGTGTGTCTGTGTGTATATACACATATATACATATACGCATAACACACACACATATATATATAAACACATACACACATACACATATATATATATATATATATATATATATATATATATATAAAATAAAAGTAGGATATAGGAATAGGTATAATTAATTAGGCGAGGTGAGAAAGATGAATGATAAATTATGCTATTAAACATGTAGTCGGTTTAATATTTGGGAGATTGTACGGAGTTGTCCGAATATAAGGGCTCATTAGGGAGGTTTTAATTTATAATGGCTCATAGGTCCTAAATTTTAAGTAAGTTTAGATAAAGAAAGAAATAACTAGGGAGGGGGCTAGAATAAGGTGTTGGGGATGATTACATGGTTAAATACACTGGTTTGGGGTGTTTGATATAAGGTGCCAGATGTAACAGACTTAGTAGGGTTAGACATTGTTATAAGCGTGCACATACACCTATACGCACACAGAGTACAAGCAATGCAGATATAAAAATATGAGCATACTTAGTCAGTTGTACATGTTTATATAGGCGTAAATAAAAATAAAAATAATAGAAATAATAAGAGGAAACATAATTATAATAACAATAAGCGTAATTTATATGTAGTAAAGATGTAAATGTGCTTACAGATCGGTTTATACATACATACATACATATATATGTGTATGTATGTATTTATGTATGTATATATATATGTATATATATATATGTATGTGTATGTATATATTTATATGTGTATATATGTATATATATGCATATGTGTGTGTGTGTGTATTAGTAATGAAACCATTCTAATATTTTTTCTGATGAGATACCATTATATAGTCCCTACTAATTTCCCGATAAAATCACTGGTCCCTAATACGATTATTTATAAATCTTTAAATATTAAACTATAAAGTTCTTATTTCCACGTCTACCGCAAATGCACAAAGTTTAATTTGCAAATATTTTTTTAAACGTAAAAGTATACTCTTTTGGGATAATCTATTTATTTTCGGTGTATTGGTATTTTAAGAAATATCAATATTTTTATTTGACAATTATTACCAGTTATAGAAGATTTTGTTGTAAAAAGTCGAGTAGAATATATAATAAAAATCGTTTCCTTATTTAAAAAATGCACACATGATTCCAATTCCGGCAGTATACATTGTTGTTTTCTACGATTTCCTACTCAAATTCATCGTTCCAACACGAATATATATATATATATATATATATATATATATATATATATATATATATATATATATATAATATATATAATACATACATATATATATGTTTATATATATGTGTATATATATACATATATATATATATATATATATATATATATATATATATATAGAGAGAGAGAGAGAGAGAGAGAGAGAGAGAGAGAGAGAGAGAGATAACTTGATAGATAGATCCTTACAAACACGGGACAGGGTCTAAAATTTCACCGCTCCTTCGTCTTATGACCAAATTTCAAATAATTATTAGAGTTTATAGATTACATGCTCAGATATATTGTGACGAAAAAAATCAATTTTTTTTCAGTAAAACAAAAGTTATGATGGATTAAATGGTGTTCAAAATCGTAAAAATACGTAAGGAGGAGAGCGATGTTTTTTTTAATGACATTTTCCATTGCAACAACTTCGCTTAAGCGGATAGTGTAGCTACTAATTCACAACTGTCGCGAAATGATAAGTACCGTGGTAAACCGACTTAATAAAAGAATTAAAGGGATATGAATATAGCGGATGTTTTTGAAGCAGACGTGTGCGGTACATTGTTATTAAACATGTTTATGTTACGTTTACGGTGGCCAAAAGATGACACTGAAATTTAAAAAAAAATGAACAAGTAAATGTATATGCAGTCTGGAAAGAGTATGTATTACAAGGGAAAAATGCTAGCATTAAAGGTAATAGGTTTAAAGCTTAAGTATGTAAAAGAAAAGGACTAGTAGTTAAAATTAGAGAAGAAAAGGAAACGATATTCTAGTAAAAAATATAATAAATTCATAAATAAAATTATTTCAGTAATATCTTTTGTATTCAATTTTACATTATATAATCAATTGTTAATGCTGCAATATTTTAATTTATAAATTTATTATATTTTTTTACTATAATATCTTGTCCCGTTACTTTCCACTTTTTATAACTAGACGTTCAATTTTCCACGTTGAAGCTTAGCAATATTACTCGCATTTTTATTTTTCTATTGTAACGCACACACATTTATATATATATATACATATATATATATATATACATATATATATATATATATATATATATATGTGTGTGTGTGTGTGTCTGTGTCTGTGTATATGGAAAGATATGAGCATGGAGTGCATATATATGTATATGTGTATACATACTTATATATATATATATATATATATATGTAATGAATTAATGGCAATTAATTCCAACATTAATAATATTGACGGTCTTATTATTTATTTCTTTAATTCAATTTACATTTACAATTCTTGACAGTATCTGTATTGTAACGCAAAAGCAACCACTTAATTATTATACAAATCACTGAATCTATTATGCACGTAATTCATCAGAAGAAAACGCAACAGTCTTGTATTAAAAAATATATCGATACTTTATTATGTGAATATTATTAAATTCTATAATAGTAATTTATAATTGATTTAATTACATGTAATAAGTAACCAAAAGCCTTAAATAACGCATGTTTCGGAGAATAGATTAGAAGAAAATAGATGAAACTATAAACTATTCTGATAAGTTAACTAGGCTCTATTGAAGCAAATACTTTATATAATATATAATTAGCTAATGAAGATACACGCATAAAAATGCTACAGCTTTACCAACTAATTAAATAGGCCAACTACATTTAGATAATAATAACAATAACAATAATAATAGTAAAAGATGTCAAAATATATCTAAATTAATATTAAATATGAACTAGGAAAGTAAGTATGATGATATAGCCTATATATTATAGTACCCAATTGTAGAGTGATAAACAAGAGCGTACATCTACAGTATATTATTTGGTGTCCAGGAAAAATTAAATATTAATTTAGAATAGGGAATCGTAGTTGACTATTATAAGTTCTAGATTGATCCTAATGTTTATAAATGGTAAAGTTAAGTTTGCTAATACAGTTAGGTTATAGATCGGAAAAATACATTTGTAATAATCAAAATAATACGAACGGAGCTGTACCCTGACACGTGTTGCTCTGGCTTAATTCCGTGTAATGAAAAATTCTAATGAAAAGAGAAAATGCATGTTTCTTATATTCTTAGTACAGCTATCCACGCCAAAAAGTAAAAAAGAAAGGCGAAAATGAAAAAAAAGTATGGTACTCTTGCAGAATTGGATCCGGATCCTCGGGAGTTGCCATCAATCATAGCTTGGGCTTGACCAACATTAAGTGGATTAAGCCGAAAATTGCTAAACCATTGAAACGCTAAATAGTTTTCTTTTTTATTGTATTCAAAAATATGAGATTTTTTAATTAATATTTGGGTAAGGGGGGTTACTATACACAGATTCGAAAAAGTTGTTCAAAAACGAATAAATGAAAGCAAAGGGAAGGTAAATTACGTTTCTATCTTACTGGATGACTTTTTAGTGTTTTTAATGTAAAATGTTTAATCGGCTCAAAACGCATTGTTTATCTATGTATTTGAAAAAGACGAATGGTCGCGGACTCTGTTGAATACGTTAAGTTTGGGAAAATCAGTTAAAAACTATACAAAACATTGTCAGACACTTATTGATTATATTTTATTGTGACATAGGCTGACATATTCGGTGGGTTTCTGATAGTATTTTGTATAGTTTTTTTTTAGTTTTAAATCATTTTCTCAAACTTAACATCATCAAAAGTGTCCATCACCGTTTGTATTTTTCAAATACACTGATAAACACTGTTCTTCGAGCTTACTAAATTTTGTAGTAAATAAAACGGGTTTGTATTACTAAACACAAAAACGAAAAAGTTGTTGAAAAATAAATATGACAAATAAATGTTATCAAAGGCAAGATACGTTACTTTTCTACCTAACTGGATAAGATTTAGTGTTTATTTAGTGTAAAATGTCTACTAGGTTTGAAAAAATGTAGTGTTTATCTGTATATTTGAAAAATACAGATGGCGGCAGACTGTTGAAAACATTAAATTAAAATGAGTTTAAACTAAAAAAAATTACAAAAATACTGTCAAGAACTCACTCAATATATATTACTGTGACATAGGCAAACATGTATTCAGTGGCTTTTAACAGTATTGTGTATAGTTTTTTTTAGTTTTAACTTATTTTCCCAAACCTAATGTGTTAACACAGTCTGCAACCATTTGTAATTTTCAAATATAACATTAAAAGCTGTGTTTTTTGAGCCGAATAAAAATTTTGCATAAAAAAACAAAAAAAATTATCCATTTCGGTAATAAAATAACATATGTTCCCTTTGATTATATTTGTTATACATTTATGTTTTGACAACTTTTTCGAATCTATATGTACAATAGTACAAACCCAATAAAAACACTAAAAATTATCTAATTAGGTAGAAAAGTAACTTATCTTGACTTTGAAAATATTTACTTGTAATATATTTGTTTTTGTTGACAACTTTTTCAAGTATTTGTGCAAGTACAAACCCAAAGATGTATTTTTCTGTCTAATTTGATTTTTGTTACCGTGCTAAAATTTAAATTTCACGATATCTTTTTGGGGGAGGGTATTTTTTTTTTTACATTACCTCCACAATTTTCGACTATGCTGAATAAGAAAATCTCATTAAAAATTTGCAGAGGCCATTAATTTTCGAGATATAAATACCTGTACTATGCACTATAATTCACTGACGGCCATGAATAAACACTCCCAACCTCTCCATATTAAGAACGACTTTTAAAAAAAACAACACCCATGCCTAACCACATGTTTTAACCTTTTACCTGTCTTCTGTCTTTTAAAAACGGCTTTTGGAATAAATACCACCATTCTCCCAATGTTAAGAACGGCTTTCAGAATAAACACCCCCCAACCTACCCATGTTAAAAATTGTGGAGGTGGACCTAATGTGAACATTTTCCTTTTTTTTTTTAATACATTATTAGTTGAAAGCACAGAATAGTGACAAAATATCATCCCCTCCCCTTGGTAAGAATAGCAAAAAAAAAAAAATAAATAATAATAATGGTTTTCTTGGTAGAAACTTTTCTGTATTTCACCTAACAATTTCTGGTGCTAATGAAATTACTAATCCGCGCTATTTTTTAAATCGAATTTCCAAGTTTAATTAAAGTTTTATGATATGTTTTTTTTATTCAATTGTAAGGTTAAAGTACAGAATGGATACAAAACACCCTCCCCTCCCCATGTTAAGAATGGCTTTTTAAATAATAACGTTATTATTTCAGCACGGATCACTCTCTACATGAGTATCTAATATTTTTCAGCCCTTCTTACCATAGAGAGGGAATGTTTTTTTGTAACTATTCTGTGCTTTTTTAACTAACAATTTATTATTAAAAGAAGATATTGTGTAATTATAAAAAAAATAAAAAAAATATTGTGAAAGTTGAATTTAACTTGAAAAAAAACCCCAAATAAAACAATGTTAACGGCGCGTTACACATTGTAGCCGGACCTTATTTGGCAATAAGGTCACGTGTGTCGATTACTCGGTGCTAATGCACTTACTGATCCGCACTATTTTTTTAAATCGTATTTCGAAGCTTAATTAAAGTGTTATGTTGTTTGGTATTTCTTTTTAGGTTAGGTCCACCTCCACAATTTTCTTTTAAATGACGAGTTTTAAAGGTTTCCGACTATGCTGAATACAGAAATCGTATTGAAATTTTGCAGAAATAAGTAGTTATCGAGATAAAGATAGTTGTTTTATGCATTGTATTCTTTGGCGGACATCTTTGTTACGCGCCTAGATGTGTTTATGACGCGCGCAAGCGTGTAAAAAAGACGGCTGCCAGAGATTACAATGCATTACACACATTTTTAATATTTCGATAATTACTTATTTCTGCAAAATTTCAATGCGATTTCCGTATTCAGCATAGTCGAAAACCTACAAAAGTCGTCATTTAAAAGAAAATTGTGGAGGTGGACCTAATCCAAAAATTTACCTTTTTTTTCATTCAATTGTAAGGTTAAAGTACAGAATAGGTACAAAACACCCTCTTCTCCCAACGTTAAGAATGGCTTTTTTAAATAATAACGTTATTATTTCAGCACAGATCTATAAGTGCACGAGTACCCAATTTCTTTAAAAGCATTCATATTTTCTTATATAAAAACAACTTCTGTAAAAAAAAAAGAAAAACGTGCACTTTCAATATATGTTAAAAAAAGATTTTCTTGAAAAAAAAACAAAAAAATACGGTAAAAAAAGCAAAGAACAAAAGGTTAATCGGTATTCATGCAGAGTGTGATCCGTGCTGAAATGATAACGTTATTATTTAAAAAGCCATTCTTAACATGGGGACGGGGTTTTGTACCTATTCTGTACTTTAACCTTACAATTGAATAAAAAACCTATCATAAAACTTTATTTAAACGTGGATATGCGATTTAAAAAATTACAGAATAGTTAGAAAACATCCTCCCTTCCCATGTTAAGAATGGTTTTCTAAATAATGTTAATGATTCAGTACTGTTCCTTGTCTGCTTAAGTTTAACTTTTGTGTATTAAATTGTTTGGTGAAAGTCCAGAATAGTTACAAAAAAACCCTATCCCCATGTTAAGAATGGCTTTCTAAATAATAACGTCATAATTTCAGCGGGGTAGCTTCTCTGCATAAGTACCATGTTTTATTTTTAAATTGTTAGGTGAAAGGACAGAATTGTTACAAAATATCATTCCCATGTTAAGAATGTCTTTCTAAATAACATTATTTCAGCACGGTATTTTCTCTTCATACGTACTATCTATTTTTGTTTATTAAATTGTTAGGTGAAAGTATAGAATAGATGCAAAATTCCCTCTCAATGTTAAGAATAGCTTTCTAAATAACGGTATTATTTCAGCACGGTACCTTCTCTGGATAAGTACTATCTTTTGTTTATTAAATTAAGTGAAAATATAAAATAGTTACAGAACACTCTCCCTTTCCCATGTTAAGAATGGCTTTCTTAATAGCGTTATTTCAGCACGGTACCTTCTCTGCATAAGTACAATCTTTTCTTTATTAAATTGTTAGGTGAGAGTATAGAATAGTAACAAAACGTCCTCCCCATGTTAAGAATGGCTTTCTAACTATCGTTATTATTCTATTATTATATTATTATGGTATTTTCTCTGCATAAGTATCATGTTTTGTTTATTAAATAAGGTGAAAGCACAGTACTCATGCAGAGACTGATCCGTGTTGAAATAATAACGTTATTATTTAAAAAGCCATCCTTAACATATGGAGGGGAGGGTTTTTGTATCTTATCTGTATTTTAACCTTACAATTGAATAAAAACATATAATACAACTTTAATTAAACCTGGAAATACGATTTAAAATATAGTGCGGACCATTATTTGCATTAGCACCAAATATTATTTAAGCAAGTTACCAATTCGTAAAAAAAAATATACTTTTACCAACCAATCTTATATCGAAAAAAAAAAAAAAAAAACTCAAAAAGCCAGCGACAAACTTTTTTTTGCCTTATATAACAAAGAAAAATGTTTAAATTAAACAAAATTGAAAGATAAACAAATGAATTATGTTTTTTTTTGTTTTTTTTACTCATCGAGTAAACAGAAAATGAAATCTACGTTTCGTCAATTCGTGGCTGTGAAATGAATCGAACCGGAAGTTCAGTTTTATCAACAAACAAGGTCCGCACTTACGTTACGAAAATATATTTATTTTATTCAATATTATAATAATTCACGAGGTAAATTTATTTTAATAACAGAAAAACATCCCTCGACTCTAATGATGGGTTGTCTGAAAATTTCAAATAAATTGGTAACGTAGAAATATGGTTTTATTCGCTTATAACGAACCAAGAATTAGATTTATATATATATATATATATATATATATATATATATACATATATATTGTGTCTACTTTGTTTACTCATATAACTTAATAAACGAAAGTATAATTGTATGCATGAACTTAAAGTATTTACTTCGACAGTGCTCTATACATAGGTAGAGTAAGGTAGTAATATATATATATATATATATATATATATATACTCACACTGCTAATATGTCTCTTCAAGGCTAACAATCTGCTCCTTCCCACCAAACCGCCAATTAACTCCTACATTTCACAGCCTTTGTAGTGGAATCCTTAACTTCCAGCCCTCTAACCTTCACATGCTAACTGCTTAGTCATCACTAAACATCTATACAATTCTACCTATTAGACATGCATTGGAGTTCATTCCTATTCCAGTTAGGTATTTAAAAGCCAAAGTATGTACTCGGAAGCAAAGCACACCGCACTGCATTACACAACTATGTCTCTCAGATAGCTTTGCAATGCTAATACGAAACTGGACCAATGCTCCTTGCTATGTTAAATGTCCATAAATCTTACTTGAAAGCTGAAATAAACTTCTCTCAATAATAGAAACTCACTTTGTTCCTACAACTTTTTCCCACATACTAAAACCAGCCCATATATATATTTACCAAATTACACATGACTCAAAACTTACTGCTTTATCCGTACTATATTGCACTCGTATCTCCTGTCCTGCTGACATCTAAAATATAGTTTGGGAACAACTTGTAGTTCAATTCTTAACACCTACTCACACTTTAATGTTATCCTAGACCCAAGCTAACATGAATTTATATATGTGTGTGTGTGTGTATAATGGAAAGCCTCAAATCACATTATCTCCTAACAAGCCTCCTTACAATCATAGTTGCTTACACTGCATAAGCTCTACTCAACCCCTTTATCCAGGAACAATGAAATAACAATGTCCCTAATTCACTTTGAGGAGTGTAACTATTTAGCAGATATATAACCTCTACAAACTAACCCAGTAAAATTAACTAACCACGCGCGGTCGCAGAAATACCTGGATTAGAACCCAGGCGCGGAGCAAACCCTCTCAGTGGTGACGGACCCAGTAGATCTTTCCAGATCATCCGTCTAGGAGAAGCAAAATTCTGAAACTAAACCAAAGGGGAGGGAGGCCTCTTCAGTCTCGGATGACAACCTTCCTAGAGATGGTGACTCAAACAAATTACCGGTTTGCAAACCTGAATTGCTTAAGGAGTAGACAGGTTCTGTCTATCGCCAGGCGTCCATACTCCTTCTTTTCCTGTTAGTCAGGCGCAGAGATACTATCACAGTGATTCGACAGAAACACCCAGTGGTTGATCTTATTTCTTGTCTAGGGAAATGAACGCCGTCTCCCCACTCCCGAAACACCCCACCCCTAAAGCTGGGCACTTGAGTGCTTGAGTACCATATCTGACTGAGCAATTAGATTGGGCTGACCTTCCTCTGATGGGTTGAGGGTACCGGATTGACAGTTACTGGCTGCTGTTTCCGACTGGTAGTACAGGAGCCCTAACTCTTTGGTAGCGCTTAGAGCGGCTGCTCCATCAACACTTGTATAATATCGGGATGTTTGCAGTGCCATGTCGCGCATGGAAAGGGACCCTGCACTCATCCCCGGTGGGCTTTCCTGAGGCTATAGTCCTAGTTGATGGAGGGTCAGCTGATGGTCTACTTGTGATCCATGTGTAATACTCTGCAAAACATCCTGTTCGGCTTCCCTAACCTAACTGAAACTCGTTAAAAATATGATGACAGTATAATCTAAAAATAAGCTTAAACCAGGCTTAGGGTCAAACAAATCCAACTTGCCTCCTCCCTTGAGGCTTGCATTCACAAATATCCGCGGGCTTAGAACTAATTTAGCTGATGTTGAAGCATTTCTCCTAACAAATACCCCGGATATATTAGCACTATGTGAAACTAACCTACACTCCTTCATCCCCTCTAACTACTTAACATAACTGGATTTCTCCCACTCTGCCATAAGGATTCTGACAGACATATGCACGGACTTGGAGTTTACGTTCGTAGTAACCTTCCCTTGACTAGAGACACTAACATAGAAACGGATGATCAAGCCTTTATGTACTTTAGACTAATTATACAACACAACATTAGCTACTTTTATTTTCTCTACCGCTCTTTCGACCCAAGACGGCACCATAATAAACAAAGTCTCTGACAGCATAGACACAGCACTCTCTTTCGACACTAGCGCCCAAGTACATGTATTTGGTGACTTTAATGTCCATCACCAACACTGGCTTGGATTCATTACGTACACAGATGCAGCGGGCAGCGCAACTCATAGCTTCTCTATATCTCACTCCCTATCACAAACTGTTACTTTTCCAACCCGTTTCCCTGATCAGGAAGAACAACACGCATCACTTTTAGATCTGTTTTTTACCACAGTTCCTGATGATTGTCTAACGAAAACCGACAACCTACTTGGGAACGCTAATCATGCAGTGATAATGGTAGAAATCGCCCTAAACTCTAGACCCAAAACTGAAGAGCCTAGTGCTCAAAACAACGAGATATTATGAAAAGGCTGACTGTGAAGCCATCAGAGATCTTATCAGAGACGCCCCATGGAGAAATATTTTCCTCTTCCCACTGAACAGTGTGCAAACGAGACCACTGAATGGTTCAAAACTGCAATTGAAGCGTATCTTCCCATGCGGAAATTTTATAGCAAGCCCCACTCTCCCCAGTGGTTTACTTCGACTTACGCAACTGCCATTGCTCAAAGGCAGCATGCATTCCGCAGGTTTAATCGACATAAGTCCAGTTCAAACAGACAGAAAAACATAGATGCTAGAAGTAACGTTAAGAAAGAAATAGCGACTGCTAAGAGGAAATTTACGGACACCACTAAAAAACGCATCGAAGCACAAAAATTAGGAAATCGTGACTTCTGGAAAATCTACAACAGTGTAGTAAATAATGGACAATCAACAATTCCCCCACTAACTAACCATCACGAGGTTGTTTGCTCAGCAACCGAAAAAGCTAACGTGCTTGCCAGTCGGTTTGCCTCAAACTCCACACTGGACCCTTCCAACCACCCCCTACCTCAATTTCCTATGCGGACAGACGCCACGCTCGACGATCTGAAAATCACCTCTGCTCAGGTGCATGCTATCATAAAAACCTTGACACTTCAAAAGCATGTGGACCCGATCTCATCACAGCTGTGCTATTAAAAAAGTGCTTAGCCGAAGTAGCTTCAGTTCTCTGCAAACTCTATAACAAATGCCTTAATGAATCTTGCTTTCCGGGCTGTTGGAAACTGCTTCTGTGGTACTAGTATTCAAGAATTCTGGCGAAAGAACTGACCCATTAAATTATCCTCCTATTAGCCTCCTCCCACTTTTTGCAAAAAATATTTGAGACCTTAATTAACCATGCTCTAGTGCAGCACCTTACAGATGCTAAACTTCTGACCGACCAACAGTATGAATTTAGACAAGCCATTTCCACGGCAGACATCCTCACTGTAATCTCTGAACGTATATACCATTCACTGGACAAAGCAGGAGAGGGCAGAGCGGTAGCTCTAGATATATCTAAAGCTTTTGACAGGGTATGGCATGAGGGTCTCCTCAGAAAAATTAGATCATACGCTATCACTTGTAGAATACTTAACATAATTAAATCCTTCATAGATAAGAGAAAAATCCAGGTTGTCCTCGACGGTCGTACATCTAAACAATATGATATAAATGCGGGGGTGCCCCAGGGATCTATCCCTGGACCTCTACTCTTCCTGATATTCATAAATGACCTCCCTGACGAAATTGCCTCTGAGATCGTTATATATGCTGATGACACCACACTCTAAAGCAGGCACGACAGGAAAGCAAGTGAACATATATCTAAAGTAATGGCAGAAACACTAGAGGATGACCTCCAATCAGTAGTGGAATGGGGACAAAAATGGATGGTCACGTTCAATGCCGCCAAGACTAAACTGGTTTCATTCAATAATTACAAGAAATCTTCTCTACCACCTATAGCAATGACCAACGACTCTTTATCTGAGAGTACGTCTTTCAAGCTGCTTGGCCTAACGTTCACAGGAAATATGAGTTGGAACAATTACATCGAGGGCATTGCCAGGGCCGCTGCAAGGATGGTTTGCTCTCTCTAACGTGCTAGAATACAACTAACACACGAAAGTATCTTGTACCTCTATAAGGCAACCATTCGCCCATGTATGGCGCATTGCTGTTATATTTGGGCTGGTGCATCGGCTACTAGTCTCTCGCTCCTTGACAGGATTCAAAAGAGAGTCGCAAATCTGATAGGTTCTAAACTGGCATCTTAGCTTCAGCCTCTGTCCCATCGACGAAGCGTTGCATCCCTCTGCCTGTTCTACAAGTATTTTAATGGTGAATGCTCTGATGAGCTGCAAACTTGTGCCTCCACGACGTGACCACCCTCGACGGACCCGAAAAGCTGCAAAATCCCACCCCCACACTGTAGAGATCCCTAGATGTAAAAGATATTTCTACTCCGGTAGTTTCTTCCCCAGAACCGCTAGACTTTGGAATTCCATTCCAGGTCACTGCTTCCCCAACTGTACTGACAAGCAGAAGTTCAAGTGCAACGTGAACCAACATCTTCCTGCCCGAATCCCTACATAGTACCACAGTAGTTGTTTCCCCTGATAGTAGCCCCCTACACCAAAGTGGCAATGTGCCTTGTTTGGGGTGAAAATGTAATAATATAAATATATATATATAGCCCGAACGAAAAAAATCGAAATTATTATTCAGATTTATATATCTAAAAGTTAATAATAGTGGAATAAACAATATTCAATCTTTGGCCTTTATTTTGCATTATTTGTCGCTCCTATTCCTGTTTCATATTAATGGTTAAATGGATTGTGGGATGTATTTTCTGTCGCTATTCGTGAAGTTGGCCTCTAATTTTTTGGATTCCCATCCTTTATCGTGGATGGGACGATAAATGTTCAATGTCTGAGAATTTAAGGGCTACTTCAGCAGTCTAATCTCGTTTTCTCAAACAAAACCATTTCAACTTTTGACGTATGGCATAAGGCATTGTCTTGTAGGAAGAATGTATCGATTTAAATGTTATTATAATGCATTTTATTCAGAGAGATCTGGTAAACTTCACCCAGTATTTTGTAAATATTCGAAGTTTATTCAGGCCTTAGATGTGTATATAGGGCAGGGTGATTTGCAACTTTTTCAGAAAATCAACATAGCACTAGTGATGATAGTTGGTATTGAAGGTGATAAGAACAGATACGAAAAATTAGAGACATATCTTGAACAGAAAACTGAGCATTTAATTTTTAAAATCCTGTGGAAAATACTTAGAAATACTTCATTTTCATAGCCTTTTACATAACACTGACTTTGAAATTTCACTATTTTAAAAAAAAATGCAATTAAAACTGATATAGTTATATGAAATACACTGGGGGGAAATAAACGCAAGGATTATAATTATAATAATAAATCACGTGCAAAATATCTCAAATTTTACTGCAAAGTTTAAATAAAATTGACAAAAAACCTTATTAGCAAATAAGTCTTTTAAATTTAACAATTTAAAAAGATATGTGAAGATGGCTTATACAATGTGACAACTAATACAAGTTACAGAACAATGTATTTTAATTTTTAATTAAACGCAATAATAAAAAACTATGCTATAATAGAACTAAATTGTTCTGTTCCATTTTCTTCTGAGGAAAATGAAGTTCAAATTTGCTGGTGTCTTACTTCATGTCTATGTACACCATTTTGAGAAAGATTAATCACATTTGGCCAGTATGTGGCTGCTAAATGTATAGAAGTAATCTTTTTCAGTTTTTTTTTTTTAGTTTTTCACTTTTTCTGGAAAAACAACACGAAAACAAACAATTATTTGAAAACATTTAAGTATTTATCTTGTTGTGATGTATTATGAATGGACTGACTTGTGTTTGGTTAAATTTAGAAAAGTAACAAAATTTAATGGATAAATATTTAACAAGTAACTTAGAAATCCATCTCACTATTTTTAGATGGGAATACGTTTTTTCGATAAAATAAATAAACTGGATGACCTGTCATGATGTTAGGGGTACTGTTTCCTCTAAATAACAAAGGAGCACCAGCAAATTTTGTGAACCAACGGTTAAAACAGATAGTTGCTCTTTTTTACTGATATTCTTATCTGAAACGTAAAATAATTAAATGGATTAAAACTAACAAAAACTGTTTCAGGCTATCTTTCAGTTTCGAATGTGAAAAAAGTCATAAGAAACAATGAAAAACTATGTAGAGCTCAATTAGATATATTGAAGAAAGAGGGTCAGCCCAAAATCAGAGGGACAATAGAGTTTAGTTTTGACATTTTTGCAAGCTCAAGCTCTTCCTTCGATTGCATGAATTCATGCATAAAGAGATTCGTTCTTGCTATAGCTGTGCCATGTTAACAGTGTGGTTTTGCCTTTATGATACCATGCTATTTGTAATACTATTTCCAAGTTAATTTAAATTTTTGTGATAATTTTGTTTATTAAATTGTCAGGTTAAAGTACAGAATAATTATACCACACCGTCCTCTCCTCCCCATGTAAAGAATGGCTTTCTAAATAATAAAGTTATTTTAGCACAATAGCATAGATTCACAAGTATCAACATTTTTTAAATCAGTTTCCTTATGTACTCGTAAGTATCTTTGTGGGTTATCTTATTTTTAACTATAATTATAGAAGGAAAAACACTACTTAAAAAGAATTACCCCTATAAATAAAAGAAATAAAAAATTGGCACTAATTTTCTGTAAATAACTTTTATTAAGTAGAAAATCTTTAAATTTTACGTGGTTATGTTTCGTAAAGAATGTGTAGAATAAAATTGTATGGTCTTCTTTTTAATATAAAACTGGAATATTATAATATTATAAAAAAACACACCTTCCAATACAATTTGATGTGAAATATTAATTTGGTACAAAAATAATGTTTGTGACGTACTTTTGAACGTAAAAAATATGACATTATTTCCCCTCTCACCTAATAGACAAACAAATTAAAAAAGATAAAAGAAATATTTCTAAATTCACTGCAGACACTTGAAATATAATAATATATATTTTAAACAAGTCGTTCTCGTTTCGAAATAATTCATCCTGAAAATCACAATGTTTTCAAATTAAATAAGAAACAAACGTTAATTTTCAATGCCAATTACGAGTATGTGTTTCGAACGGTGAAATCTAAAATGATACCACCCCCAAAAGTTCCTTAAATGGAAACAGAACTTTGGTCGCTCTCATTTACAAAAAATAATTTTGTCTTTACAGTTAATAATTCTTTTATTAACTCATTATCCTCACTTATTTTATTTATAAATGTAGTTTAAAACCTATTTTAAGTAAATCTTCCATTTTCTTTAACAGAAAGAATTGATTTGGTGCGGGACGTCCTTGACAATTCGACGAAAAAGTGTTAAAAGTACAAATTTCCAACGTATAAAGTAATTTCCTCGAGCAAAGATAACGAGTTTGAAAAAAATATTCTGTGTAGCTCTTTTCTATGTCAAACCCCAACTATAATTACCAGTGCTTCAGAAAGGAATCTGCTCTCATAAATTTTCGTTGGGCTTTTACAAATGATAGCGAGTTACATACGTTTACTGCAGTTAGTTTTGTGTTGATTGCGAAATTTTACGGAGAGAGAGAGACAATAGAGCATAGCTCACTCGAGCACGTACCATAAAAGTAAGGGCAGAGCAGAGATAGAATCTAAAAAGGAAGAAGAATTTAGAAACCGAAAAATTTCACGTCATCTTAATTTTAAATACCATGTTAGCTACTTGGTGCAGGAAATGTTTTCGCAGAAGTTCCATCACATAGGTGACAACATTATTCGATCCTAGGGCGTGTTTGCCACTTCAACATATATTGCGCCGGTTAGTACGATACCATTTGGAACATAGACCCTTCCAACCCTTTGTAAAGTGAGTTTGGATATGTATTTGATGTAGGGCTTTAATTTCATGTCATTGGTGAAGATAAGTTATTTAGCTCTTTTTAAGTTTATTTTTCTTATAAGTAGGTGCAAAGTCTCGTGAATGATGGCATGCCCAGTGTTGTATTTATGGTCGATCCTATTTAAAGAAAGGGAGCTTTCGGAGTAGACGTTTATTTTATCTTTCGGTATTTATGTACATATTGAACCAGACGTAACTCAGCGTTTGTCTCGGAATTTCTCTGAAGACGATGTAAACAGCTCGATTTTAGCTGGTGTATTACGTACAATGGCGATCAACGATAAAAATAATGTGGCGCATTAGGTTTAAACTGGACGCGCGTGCATGCGCGGGCCTGAGCAACAAAGGAGAATTAAGATACCAATTGGAACAGAAAAAAAAACATCAAGGAAAAAATACATCAATTCTTATTTGCAAGTAAAGAAACGCGGAGGTTGTTATGGAAAAAAAATATTTTACCATCTTATTACAGCAGCTACAGACACCGGAGGCAGTAATACAGTTTTGTCTGCAAAGAAAACGTGATGGGACATTCAATGACGTTTTCAAACTGCGGCCAGGGTTGTTTACTAGTCAAACGAGGAAGCATAACATACGGGTATGCATGGAGATGTGACAAAGGTAACACTCGTCGTTGGAGATCTATTTAGACAGGTCCTAATTTGCCAAATTACGACTGAATATTGCATGCATACTGAAACTGATTTACCTGTGGGCGACAACGACAAAAACCATCCATCATCCAGGGTTGCGCTCATGCCACACAATAGTCGTTTGGAAGAATTTCCTGCGAGACATTTGTCGCGATTATTTTATCAGGAATCCCCGGCAGATAGGAGACCTGCCCATATGGTTGAGATAAATGAACCTGCTTTCAATCTGTCCAGGCATGAGGTCGGTAGACTTCTAACACTGGTCTGGAATATCGGTATTGAGGGTTTCTTTGTAAACGTCCTATATAGAAATGCAATAATGAAAATATATAGTCTGCCGTGGACCACTGCCCTATCAGACTATTGGATGGAATATAGCAGTGGGAGGAGAAGGGTATCACCATTTAACGGTGAACCACAGCCTTCACCTTGTAGATCCTGAAAGGTTGACAACTACTAATCATGTGGAGCAATTATGGAAGGAGGCCAAGCAGCGCAAACAAACAAGAATACAGTTCTAACCGGAGGTATTTCTACACATATCGTTCAGGGCTTATGGGGAGGAACAATTTGGTAGTGATCCTTTTATCTCAATATTACCTCCTATCGCTGAAAGCTACCCGGTAGGTGAGTATATTCCTTACAGATCCTCTATGTCTTCTCCGCCCACGTGGTCGTTTGATGCAGTCGAACAGTCTGAATAAAAAATATATTCCTTAAAAAATTTGTGGCCTTGAAAAATAAAACAAAAACTACTTGCAGAGGTTTGGAAAAAAAACAGACTATTTTTTTATATTTGATCGAAAAATACTTGCTAAAATGTTTCAATTTTTCGAAATTATTTGTTGTTTTTTCCTCCGGTTTTTTTCTATATATCTCTGTTAAGAAAATGCTTGCCCCCTTCCCCCTAAAAAATAATTTACAAATAACAAAAAACAATATTAATAAAAAAATCATGAAGCGTTTGCTTTAAATTATTTCTGGACAAAACAAATATTTGCCAACAATTATTTTTAAAAAAATCGCTTAAAAATATGTATTTGACACAAAAAAACGTTCTTCCAACAAAAAAAAGTTCGCCTAAGTATCTCTTATTTGAAACACACAAAAAAATATTTTCTACGAAATTGCATAAAAAGTAATAATATGACACAGAAAATATAAACTCCTTTCACACTGTTAATAAACTGAAAAAACGGTAGGCTTTTGCGTATTTTCTGTTGATATAACTTACTTTTTTTTCTTTTACGTATCGTTGTTATTATTTCATCGGCAACATTCGGCATTCTTGGGCTGTTGACATACTCAGGAGAAAGCCGAGCGAATGTTGTATTACCTCTGATTTAATAAGTGGTAAGTTGCTATCTTTCTTCTACTCAAATGTTGTCAAGGACGGAATAAGTGTTGATAGATCTCTGAGCCGTAAAAAATATGTAGTGTGTCTTCTTTTTGTTATTCCATGCCAGTTCGCGCACATGGGTTTTCAAGAATAAATCGAATTCTACAGCGAATCTCATGTACAAAATATAAAGTACGGTATTGCGCTGAGATATATTAAACAAAAAATAGAATTCCTTCAGATTACTGTGAGAATAATTAGAGATTGCCTCAGACAAAATGAGTTTCTTTTCCATACTTTATATTATCAAGATTTATTTTCTTAGATCAAGCTACACCAATTATTAAGACAAAATATTAATTGGATTACAATAAACTAATAACAAACGTAAAGATTATTTATTAAATGAGAGAATAAAATGAGAACATCGAAAATTTAAGGTATTTTAATATCATCATTCAAACGAAATTAACTATGCGGTATGTTTTGATCAGGAGCATTTACGCATGATCATCTCGCATAGATCCCAAGGTTCTATTGTTAGAATTGATTTCCTTAATATTTATAGTCGGAATTCTTTCTAGGAAGACACCAGGTGCATAAATGTGACATACTAAATGATAGTGCGTTTTTGAACTAGATTTAAACTTTGAGTTTAACCAGTTTATCCTCGTCATCTTCTACAGCATAAAGTATTTTGCAACAACTAACCATAATTTATACAACTTTTCTAATTTTAGTTAAATAGCGTCCTTATAGTCGAATCTCAGAAAGACAAACTGTTTAAGAGACGATCTTTTTAACTACCTGCATTTTATAGTTCACTGTTTAAAAGAACATACTCCTGAATGGTTATACATGTTTCCCTAGTATATCGAGTGGGTCTCTCGAGATGGTTAGCGGGGAATTGTGGGGTGTTTCGCGCTAATATGTTTGCTTATTTCTATATTATAGTTTCTAATAAATATGTTAATATACGTGTGCACCAGTGGGCGTCTTTGTTGCAAATACATTGATTATATATTTATCTAGTCATTACATTAAATGCATTAACAATTTTGGAATAATACGTGCGAAATCTTTTTTAATGTAGTACGCCATTTTTTTCTTTTCACTATGAAATTCATGCATTTTCCTAATTTTTAATTCGTGCATTTACAAGTCTATGTGAATATAGTGATCTACAATATATACTAACATCGTCTAATGGTCTTTAGTATCTAGGTGCATACATCCAAACGTCGTAGATATGTTATCACAAAAGATGCCGATAGGTGCTCAATGATATACAATTTTGATTTATATGGAAATAGAATAGAAGGAATCACACATATATGTATACACACACACACACACATATATATATATATATGTATATATGTACAGAATGAAACATTAAATACGGTATACGTTTAGCTCTATGAAAACATCGAATAATATCGGAATTTGTTCATGAATATACAATATCATAAAAAATATTCATAAATCACTGGACATTGCGGACCTCACTCGATATATTTGATATTTATTGATTTCATTCATAACACATTTATAAAGACCGATGTTTTTTGAAAAATGTGTACTGTTTTTATTTCTATGAAGCTTTTCAATCTAAAAATAGTTCATATGTCATATCCGTCGTGTTAATTGTCTAGCTATCTATCTCTGCATATGGATATATATATACATATATATATATATAGGCATAAATTAATACATATATACATAAATAATTTAGACTGTGTTAAACGCAAAAACTAGGCAATATATAATTAAGCAAGCATGTGTTACTGCTAACCTCCTTAGATCAGTTAAGTAAAAACTTTACATAGACTTAAAAAACTGTATAAATCAATTCGATTTAATGACAAAACCTTTATTCATATCAATTATATATTATATCGAAATAAAAAAAAATATTATTATACGTTTATGTTTTAGTATTTTCACATTGACGTTGTAGTACACGTTACATTTCATGAACTGATATGTATATATTTAATGAGCAACTGGTAAATTGTAAAAAAAAATCAGTACGAAGAAAATGGTCAATACTTCTGTAGAGCAAAATATGTTTTTATTATCCTTTGCTTGGGTACACTTGTTTCGATTACCGAAATGTGATAATGATCAAGAGACTGAAGACATTATGGGATGGGTAACACAATCTGGTAATTGAAACATGTGTATCAAACAGATTTAAAACGGTAATAAAAACAATGCATATATATATATACATATATATACATATATACATATATATATATATACATACATAGAGTTCTGTGTGAGTATGTATATATATATATATATATATATATATATATATAAATATAAATATTACAAAACGTATCTGATTACAACGATATAACAACCCACTATGGTTTGTTTATTTTTGTATTCATCTTTTCTAAAATATTGAATCTATCAGAATCGCTTGCTTTCCTCCTGGGATTACGTTGCAGACTGAATTTAAAGAATATATGAAAGAAAACCAATCTTCTTTTGAAACAAACTCTCAGGATATTATCCAGATTTGCCGATCTAAATTGGCCCAGACACTATCAATAGGATTTCACTCAACTCAGTGAATCTGAAATTAAATTCTATCCTTTTTTTTGCATTTCTTTCGACTGAAAATTGTTTTTATTCATTCTGAATTTAATAGGAAAACATTTTTCAATATTTAATGGATTACGTTTATCACTTTGGTACTTTATTTCACTAATGTAGATATCAGTCAGACGTTTGAATGATAGGAACATTTTCATTTTGCCAATACTGTGTTCGAGGCAGTATTAGAAACACCACGTATTGCTTCCTAATTGAAATAATTAAAAGATGACCAACTCTTATTTTTACATGAAATCATAGGCAGGTATTTGTCATAAAAATATAATATTCGAATATATACTCATGCAATATCGCATGAACAGAATTGAAACTTAAAATCCATTACTATTTACGTTATAAAATAATGTATTCTTTTATTTTAATCCGCAGGAATGAATCAAGCCGTATTCAGATAAGATTGTTTTAATGATTTTTCTTATGCATTCAGGACCTTAAAGTTTCATCTCTGTTTTGTTGATATAGACGGTGTGTATCTTTGAGAAAGCTTCCCCTATCATACCTTGGGATAGAAGTAATGATGCGTCATCTAATTTTTCTATGCAGAAAAAATTTAACCAATCAACATTCACCGGCGCCGTGGAAATTTACGAGACCTATGCAGTGCATTTTAGTAAAGTAATATGATAAGCTTGTCGATTTAATGTTGATGATTGAGATATTAATAACAAAATAACTCTCGGAAACACAGACTGTCACTTATTATAATGGAACCCTCTCGTCTTCTAACACGTATATATTTAATTTGGTAAGCTTCACAAGACAGGCCATGCTTTTTGGAACGCCGGTGTTTGTTGTTAACCGTATGAAGTCAATTGTATACACATACTAATTTAGAAAATTGTTGTAACTCTATTCGTAATATGAATTTAGCGCTTACAGTTTAATATTAGTCCAGTAAGAAATCTACCTTATATTACATACAAGTTAATAAATTACTTAATATTGAATCGTATTAATTCATTAAAAATCAAAGGACGACGAGTATTAGTCTTATATTACCAAGAAGGTAAAACCAAACCAAACATATTTTTGTGTGATTATAAGGTGAGAAAATTGAAAGTATCATAAGAAGGTTGCAAACGATGGAGGACTGTACAATTCATTGATTTGAAAACATGACCCCTTATCATTTACAAGAAAATTGAATTATGTAATGTTTAATCCGTAGAGAAGTTCTGGTAAATATGGTAAAGATATGGATTTTTTTTAAATGCGTTCATAGAAATTCAGTTTTTTTTATTTTTTTAGTTTGTTAAATGCATAAAATGTGTATTTATATGGTTTACCATGAATCGGCGGTGCAGTCATTTTACGAGTATAAAATTACTACTGCCAAAGAAGACTTAGATTAGATAAACACAACAAACGTTTCATTCAGTGGGAAAAAGGCTTAAATCGATTGATTCACTGTAATTTGATTGCGTAATTGATTGTGCAGGTTTTATCTATCAAAGACCTTCTCCTGTTGTATTGTTTTGACTGCGTAGTTGTTTGGCATTCTATTTATTATTATAATTTAATGATCTCGATTTTTCACCGTAAATGCAGTAATTATAAAATAAACAATAACTTTAAAGTACACCACAAACAACACTACCTATTGTCGATTTCCTGAAAAAAAAACATTATTATACCAATTATTAGCTTGTTTCGGAGACATTACACAACTTTCAAACGTCCTCTAAAAAGAAAATAGCAAGTATAACACCTCCCTATTGAATATCTTCTAACACACAACCAGTATAAACCAGATCACATTTTTCATTATATAAATTTACAAAATCTATGCAATTTCTCCATGTAATTGTGTCCTTTATTATATACTAGCGGATAAAAAAGTTTTGATAGGTGAGTATGAGAATCGAAGCCGAACCCTTGAGGTAAAGTTCGAAATTATTGTGTGAAAAAAACGTGCCACGTTAACCACTGGGCCACCGCGACATACAAACGGAAACACGTTTACATTTTTTTAATTGCTTAGAATTGGAGGCTGCACGTTTTAATGAGTTAATGAGGGCAATTTGATTGCGGGTAGTATTTTATTTACTGCGGGAACGCTTTTTAAATTATATTTCCCAAGATATTGGGGGGGCAGCTCACCATAAAAAAGGGATTGTCCAAATTGAATAACAATATTTCTATATTGATCAAATTTGATTGCTTTTGGACATTTCCGGCGATCGCGACCGGAAAAATACCGCCAGAATTAGTGTCGCTTTTATTATATGAAAAATCCTAATCCACATGCGGCGAGCGAAAAATGTTGTATATTTATCTTCTCTAAATCAAGCAAATTAAACAAACAGTCGATCTCCGTGGTTAACACGTAGATATTATGATTTATATGTGATATAAAAAAGTGTTAAGTAGTTGTGAGCCGACCGACCGCTTCTCTTAAAAAAGTCTTTTGAAGACATACACAAAAAGCGAATATACATACATACACGCATTTTCGCTTATATATATATATATATATATATATATATATATATATATATATAGAGAGAGAGAGAGAGAGAGAGAGATTTTAAAAAAAATGTTTATAAAGAGATTGGTTGTGGACGGTAAAATTTATTAATTTTATAAGTATGAGTACAAAGCACATTAAACATATCTATAGAAATAGCTGATTTCAAACTAAATTTCTGATAAAATTAAAAATATATATTTGATTATTAATGAAAACTACAAACCGTAAGTGCACCATAAGTAAACTGGGCCTCTACAGACTGAGTAATTGAATCTTTATTAAGCTAACAAAGGTATACTATCGAACTGCAAAAAAGGAAGAAACCCCACCCACAAACATACCTATCTTATTCATATTGCCGTGAGCTATGCGACATCTTGTCCGTTCGTACTACTTTGTTTTTGTAAATAGTTGGATGCATATTACATGTACAGATGTTTAGAACCGAAACAATCGAACGATCAATGTGTGTTGCATGAGAATTTCTTTTTCTTTTCAGAATTTTATTTTTTTAGAAAGTCTAATTATCAAGCAATAATTTCACAATATAAGATTAAGAGAAAATAATAAATTGCAAAATAAAGAGTAAAACAACATATTCCAAGCAAAGAGAGCGAGTAAAAGAACATTGATATAAATGTACGGTTCAGTTTTAAGATCATCGAATATAGTTAGAAACTGTCCAATGCAAGCCGATTAAAAATTCCTAGGGGAAAACATTTAATGCATAAAAAGGTATATCAACCACAACGCTCGAGAAATTCGTGCAAATTGCGTGTTTAAGTTCTAGATGGAGATTATACGTAAGGGCAAGTACAAAATTTACCTCAAATCATTTATATTTTGCGTCTTTATCTTAATAAGTGCGGTTTGTCCAACGATGCTTATTTATTTTAATAGTGACTTGTATTCTGCCAATTAAAACAGCAATGCAGACAGAATAGATGGATTCTTTAAATCATCACGTAAATTGATGAATCACTTTTATTTTGAAAATGAAAATTAAGTTTAGTCTATAAGAAAACACGGAAATTCTCGCATAGATAAGTCTAGGATGATTCAAATTTCCGGGACCAGCGTTGTAATGCTGCCGCTTTTACATTAATGGCTTTGTTAAATTTACGTGAGGTTTAACATATCGTATTTCTGTTGTGTGACAGAAGCCGGCAGTGTAAAGACTCTATATTGTTTTCTTTTGTTTTGTTTAATCTATGAATACAAATGCGAAAATATGTGTTTGTATGTATGTATGTGCGCTTTTTGTGTATGTCCGCAAAAGGCTTTTTTCCGGGAAGCGATCGGTCGGTTAGCTCCTTCTTAAAACTTTTTTTTGATATTAAGTCGAAATCATAATATCTACGAGTTAACAAAGGGGGTCGTCTGTCTATTTAATTTGCCCGACTTTGAAAAGCTAAATATTCCACATTTTTTATCGCCGCGTGTGGATTCGGCTCTTTCGGATAAAAGCGAAACTGATTCGGAGCTTAAAACATCATTCCCTGCGCGATCGCCGGGTACGTCCAAAAGCAATCAGTATTGATCAATTCGGAGTTTCTCCTTATATAAGATAATTGATATTAAATATGAACAATCCCCTCTTTATATCGTGAGCTGGTTCTCCTCCCAAATCGAAAAATAAACAAAAAACTGCCCACAGTAAATAAAAACAAACTGCTCCGCAATGAAACTCGACCTCATTAACTCATTAAGTACGGGCACATGTCAATTCTTAATACTTAAATAAATTCAAACATATTTCCGTTAATATTTCTTGCTGGCACAGCGGTTAACGTCGTAAGTTTTTTTTTTTTTTACACTTTATTTTCCAACTTAGCCTCAAGGCATTTAGTTCGATCCTTCCTACTTCCCTACCATAACTTATTTTACCCCCACCCCGGACACAAACACCCAGGAAAGAACTATTCGCTTATCCTTTTGATTTTATCTACCCTAAAGCACACACACCTCTAAACACCCGGGCAGCGCCGGTTACCTCCGCTAACCTATATATGTAAAAGCCAAAATATGTGTGTTTTTATGTCTCTCAAAACATTTTGACAGATGCCACGGATTTTCGCCCCATAGGTATCATTTTTAAACTCGAACTTTCGGCCGACAAATATCGAAAAAATCGCCAAAAACACTTTTTCTTCGCCCAAACCTTACCATTTTTGTACAGGGAAGGGATAGCAAAACCCCGTTCCCTCATGTCTAAATAGCTTGTCCGTATGTGCAAATGACGTCAGAACTTGACTTTTTTTAATATAAAAAACAACCCAATATTGTCAACGTCGTTATTTTTTAAGATTTTTTAAAGAATTTTTAATATCGTTCGTTTTGCATCATATTCGTTTTTTCCATCATATTCGTGTTTTCTGTTTTGTTTTTGTTTTTCGATTTTAAGAAATTTTAACACCGTTCGTTTTCATTACGTTCGTTTTTTTTTTGTTTTTTTTTTCGATTTTTGAAGAATTTTTAACATTGGTTTTTATAATATTGAAACGGGGTTATTACTTCGCTCACTCTTTTGTTGAGAGTTACCCCCCCCGCTCGCCCTAAGCACACACAACTTTAAACACCCGGGCAACGCCGGGTACCCCCGCTAGTTAGGTATACTTCTAAAAATAAAGGTTCGTTTCATTTTCGTTGCATGTCAATTACATTGTGTGGAACTTTTTTATTTTCTTCAATTTTTGAGCGCAAAATAAAAAAAATATGTTGATTTTACATGAAAACCAATTATATGTACTTTATTCCCATGCAAATATTAATAGCGTATCTAAAATATACGAAAAGCTATAAAACCGAATTTGTTTTATTAATAAATAGATATTTAAAACTTATGAGTTACTTCAAGGTTGACAAATTTGTTTGTTTTTTTTTAGTAAATTTCGGGAGTTGACTTTGTAAATAAATAAAATTTTAAATACAACATAAATCTACCCCCTGCACATTGTGAAACATGATTTTGCAATACGTAATCACCTCAATGTTTATTATAAATTATATATCTTCTTTGATGTCAAAATTAGAGATCAGGTAAAATGGAACATTATTTTTCTTGTATTCTCTCCTTTGAAATACATAGGACAAATGTCGGCATGTATATGAGCTTTTTTTTTTTGTCGAAGTACGACGTAAGAATAAAAAGTGCATCATATTAAAATTTTTATTGCCTTCAGCGATGCATCTTCGAAGGTATAATATATAATATTCGAATAAATTATAATGGGTGAGCTAAAAAAGTAGAGTAAAATTTGGGAGGAACAGAGTAGAAGGGACATATTTCGTGATGTCCAGGAAAATGCAAGAACCGTCAGCTTTTTCGATGGAATTCAAACACGTGTCAAACTTGTGAAAAGACGATAATCACGGTTAATTTGTTTTTCCCTAATATTTCTTCTACAATTTAACAGAATTTGATTCACCATGTCCGTTACAGATAACAATAATATAAACAGCCAAATATGTTAACTCATACCTACTTGAAACGTATCTTGATATATTTCCTCGACAAAACACAAAACCATTATATCTACTATCACGTTTTAATGAAAACAAACCAAAGATAATAGTTACTATAAAACTAGAAAAAGTAGCCTCGAAAGAAATCTCATTACGTCCGTACTGTTCATTTAATGCGATGTAAAATGAATCAAAATATTGTTCAAATTACGAATTGTGACAAATAAACTCTGTACAAAATATTTGCCATACATATTTACACTCACTATCACTATTTCAAGATTTCAATGTATCGGGCGTTTACAAAACGTAAGAATATTTGTCGAATAATAAAATTAATTATAGGAGAATGTTTTTTAAATTGTTATCTCAATTCAAACGGTTTTGTGAATTTTTGCAAGATATTAAAAATGTTGTGTATTAAAAATTAAGTTATGAGCATAGCGAAATAACACATCTTAATATTTTATGTAAATTTACATAATAATAATAATAATAATAATAATAATAATAATAATAATAATAATAATAATAATAATGAATATCATAATAGAAATTAATCCATGAATGACTAAACATAACTCGGTAAAAAAAAGAAGAAATTATGCTAATTTATTTAGAGGACATGAAAACTTTATTTAAGTACGATACTTAATATAATCAGCCATCGAAAGCATTTTTTTTTAATAAGAAAATAAAATAACGTTAATAAGATATCAGTGGCCCCCCTTCCTTGTAAACTGCCATTTCCTTTCCGGACACCTGTTCCGAACCTATGCTCTTGATCCATCATTTCATCAAAATACGAAGATTAGGGGCTCCTATGTCTTACACAACAATTTATCAGCCTGTACCATTGTCTATGAACTGATATTATCAAAATTTAGATAAGCTATTTCAAATTTCCTCTCTTGACAAAATTGCCAACCGAAATACAAACGGATTTTCCTTTACGATAGAGGAGAGAACTGAAGCAGTATACTTAATATGAACAAATCGTGCGTACTAAACTAAACCACCTTTGCTAAGTATATATAATCGCCTATACTGAATCCTCATCAGCTCTCAACTCTCTGTATCCCCAGACTCTTAAATTCTCAAATCTTATATCACCAAGACATCCTTCTGAATAGATACAACAATTCTCCTGAGCAGTTCAACATCCAGTGATCATATATCTATTCCTCATGAAATTGCTTATATCACTCTGAATATTACCTTAAATGTTCATTTTATCCCTAAGCTAAGTAGAACACCTAATAATACTCTATTCAACTACTTTTAAAATTAGATAATCCCAGTTGAAATATTAGAAGTGCTTCGTCCTTGACCTAGACTACGGACTTGTACAATAAACCATGAAACTATTGTACCTAAACTTCCTCTCAAAACTGCAAAATACCGCTGCTTGTATACTAAGTACCTCCTATAGATACTTTTCCTCCAAGATGACTGCCTTGTCTGTTTTGCATGAAAAAACTTTTTATTTTTTACTTAAATTCTCTTCCTCGTGATCACTAACAAATCAAACTGCTCTATTTCCCAAGTTGCCACTAAACCTAATCCGTTTCATGTAACTTAGATGGGGCCTTGCTCTCCGCCCTTGACCCTAACAGATTCGTAAATCGATACTCATCAACACCTAAAATTTCCTAGGCATGCTCCTGATTATAACTCCTACCCACTAACCAAGCTTCTAAGTAAATACTTACTAGCCAAAGCCTAGGCATGCTCCTGATTATAACTCCTACCCACTAACCAAGCTTCTAAGTAAATACTTACATAGACTTAAAGTAATCTATAATGAACAGCAACCATTAATATTTCTTTTTTAAGAGATAGTATTGCAATAATTATTACACAAACTAAACCGGTACTCATGGAAATAAAAACTTCCGGATATTAAGAGAAAGGCGAAGTCATTCTCCTTAGGTGTAGTCTAAAGGCAACTTACTCAAATTGTCTAAAATTCCATGCATTCGTATACAATACTACTTATCCATTCATCTATATTTAACTATACTTACAGAATATGCAACAACCTATATCTATAAGGTATAACTGTACTCCATATCAAATGTTCTCTTGTATCTATATTGAGCATATCTTATCTTTCAGTCTTACTAAATATTCGGTTCGGGCACCAAATCAGAATTTCTAATAGGAAGTAAATCATACTCTAACACTTTATCCTAATCCTAAACCTACTAAACCATAGCTAACCATACATTCCTAAACCTACTAAACCATATCTAACCATACATTCATAAACTTACAAAACTATGTCCAACCATACATTAACTCGTCTCTCTCCATCCAATGCTGTAGCAAATTTAGCTGCTTCCACTGCATGCATTTTTTCTTATACGCTCTCCCAGTAAAAATGAAAATGGAAGCATAGTAATGCCCTTTTTTTAAACCACGTTTGAGGAGTGAACATTTTCTGTAGAAGTTAACCTTAATGCCCGATTTTTTCAGGAGACATTAACCTAAATAACCAATAAATAGTAACTACCCATGCGGGGTGGCAGAAATACCTGGATTAGGACCCAGACGCGGGGCGAACCCCTTCGGAGCTGATAGACCCGTAGGTCTTCCCAGGTCATCCGTCTAGGAGAAGGAAAACTCTGAAACTAACCTAGGGGAGGGAGGCATCTTCAGTCCTGGACGATAACCTTCCTAGAGCTGATATCTGAAACAAATCACCGGTTGGCAAACATAAAAGTGCTTAAGGAGGAGATAGACTATCTATCGCCCGGCTTTCATACTCCTTCTTTGACTATTGGCCAGGCGTAGAGGTACTATCACAGGGACTCGTCTGAATCACCCAGTGGTTGACATTGTTTCCGGACTAGGGCAATGAATGCCGCTTTTCCCCGCTTCCGCCACATCCCATCCCCCTAAACTGGACACAGTGGGGTGCTTCAGTGCCATATATGTCGGTGCAGTTGGACTGGGCTGGCTTTGCCTAATGGATTGTGGGTACGGGATTGACAGTTCCTGGCTGCTGTTTCCGACTGATAATACAGGAACCTAACTTTTTGGTAGCGCTTAGAGCGGCTACTCCATCAACGGTTGTAAAATATCGGGATGTTTGTAGTGCCATGACGCGCATGGAAAGGGGCCCTGCATTCATCCCCGGTGGGCTTTCCTGAGGCCACAATCCTGTGGGTTAGGACAGCTGATGGTCTACTTGTATTGTATGTCTGGTATTCTGCACAACTACTTGTCCAGCACCCCCTCACTCATCCACCCTAACTGAAACGTTTAAATAAAATAAAATGAAATGACAGCTCAAGCAAAGGTTACGTTTAAACCAGGACCAAACTCAAAGAAAACCAACCTGTCTCCTCCCTTGAGGCTTGCATTTACTAATATCCGCGGGCTTAGAACTGACTTAGATGATGTTGAGTCATTTCTACTTGTAAACACCCCGGATATCTTAGCATTAAGTGAAACTAACCTTCACTCCTCCATTCCCTCTAATCACTTTAACATGCCTGATTATCTCCCACTCTACCGTAAGGACTCGGACAGACATATGCATGGACTTGGAGTCTATATTCGTAACACCCTCCCCCTGACTAGAGAAATAAAACTAGAATCAGAGGACCAGGCCTTTATGTGCTTCAGACTAAATACACAACACAATATTAGCTAGTTGCATTTTCTCTACCGCTCTCCCTCAAACCAAGGCTGTACCCTAATAAACAAAGTCTCAGACAGCATAGATATAGCACTCTCCCTCGATACTAGCGCACAAATAAATGTATTTGGTGACTTCAATGTTCACCACAGTAACTGGCTAGGATTCTCTTATCACACAGACGTAGCTGGTAGCGCAACACGTAGCTTCTCTATATCCCATTCCCTATCTCAGTTGGTTACATTTCCGACACGTTTCCCATATCAGCAAAATCATCATGCCTCACTTCTAGATCTCTTCTGACAACGGTTCCCAATACCTGTAAAACAAATGCCCACAGCCAACTCGGGAATGCTGATCACGCTGTGATAATGGTAGAAATCAGCCAAAATTCTCGCCCTAAAACTGAAGACCCACTACTCAAAACAACGAAGTATTACAAAAAGGCTGATTGGGAAGCCATCAGGGAGCTTATAAGAGATGCCCCATGGCAAAATATCTTTACTCTTCCAGCGAAACCGTGTACAAACGAGACAACTTAATGGTTCAAAACTGCTATTGAAGCACATGTTCCCGCACGGAAATTCTATAGCAAGCCCCACTCTCCCCAATGGGGTACTTCTGCTGGTGCAGCTGCCATTTGTCGAAGGCAGCATGCGTTCCGCAGATTCAATAAACATAATCCCAGCTCAAATAAACAGAAGTTTATAGAAGCTAGAAATAATTGTAAAAGAGTGATAGAGACAGCTTAGACAGATTACTCTGAAACCACCAGAAAACGCATCGAAGCACAGAAATAAGGAACACGGGATTTTTGGAAAATCTACAACAGCGTAGTAAATAATGGACAGTCAACAATTCCCCCACTATCAAACAATCATGAGGTTGCTTGCACGGCAACTGACAAGGCTAATCTGCTTGCCAATCGGTTTGCCTCAAACTCCACACTGAACTCGGTACACCACTCACTCCCTGATTTTCCTCTGCGAACAGGCGCCACACTAGACGATTTGAAAATCACCCCTTCTCAGGTACATGCTATTATAAAAAAATCTAGACACCTCCAAAGCATGTGGACCAGATCTCATCCCGGCGGTGCTATTAACAAAATGCTCTGCCGAAGTTGCTCCAGTTCTGTCCAAACTTTACAATAAATGCCTTGACGAATCTTGTTTTCCCGACTGCTGGAAAACCGCCTCTGTAGTACCAGTCTTCACAAATTCTGGTGAAAGAACCGACCCACTAAATTATCGCCCCATTAGCCTCCTCCCACTTTTCGCCAAAATATTTGAGTCCTTAGTTAATCAATCCCTAGTCCAGCACCTAATAGCTGCTAAACTCCTGACTGACAAACAATATAGATTCAGGCAAGCCCGTTCAACAGCAGATATCTTAACTGTAGTTTTTGAACGTATATACCGTTCATTGGATAAAACAGGGGAGGGTAGAGCGGTGGCCCTTGATATATCTAAGGCTTTTGACAGGGTATGGCACGATGGTCTTCTAAGGAAAATTAGATCATATGGAATCACTGGAAGAATTCATAATGTAATTAAATCCTTCTTAAGTAATAGAGAAAAGTTGTCCTCGATGGTCGTACATCCAAACAATATGACATTAATGCGGGAGTACGTCAGGGGTCTATCCTTGGACCTCTATTATTCCTGATATTCATAAATGACCACCCTGATAATATTGTTTCGGAGATGGGTATATTTGCCGATGACACCACTCTGTATTACAGATATGAGGGGAAAACACATGAACACATATCCAAGGAAATGGCAGAAACTCTAGAGGATGACCTCCAATCCGTAGTGGAATGGGGACAAAAATGCTTGGTCACATTCAATGCTGCTAAGACTATGCTTATTTCCTTCAATAACTACAAGAAACCTTCTCTACCACCAATAGCAATGCCCAAGAACACATTGCCTGAAAGTACTTCTTTTAAACTCCTCGGCCTAACGTTTACAGGGAATATGAACTGGAATAGATACATTGAGAGCATTGCCAAGGCTGGTGCAAGGAAGGTTGGCTCCCTCTACCTTGCTAGAAAACTACTTACGCCTGACAGTATCCTATACCTCTATAATGACACCATTCGCCCATGTATGGAGTAATGTTGTAACATCTGGGCTGGTGAATCTGCTGCTTGTCTCTCGCTCCTGGACAGGGTTCAAAAGAGAGGCGCTAACCTGATAGGTCCTTAACTGCCATCTAGGCTTCAGCCTCTGTCCCATCGACGAGATGTTGCATCCCTCTGCCTGTTCTACAAATACTTTAATGGTGAATACTCTAACGAACTGCAAATACTTGTACCTCCCCGACGTAACTACCCCCGACAAACCCGACAAGCTACTAAGTCTCATCCCTTTACAGTAGAGATCCCTAGGTGCAAGAAAGGCTTTTACTCCAATAGTTTCTTCCCCAGAACTGCGGGTCTTTGGAACTCCCTTCCGGGATTCTGCTTTCCCAACTGCAATGATATGCAGAAGTTCATGTGAAATGTTAACAAACATCTTTCTACTCATCTCCATTCATAATACCCCACTAATTAAGTCCCTAATAGTAGCCCCCTGCTTCAAAGTGACACTGTGCCTGGTTTGGGGTGAAAATTGAATTTTTTTTTTAAACTTTAAAAAATTAAATAAAACACTTTAAAAAATAATTAAAGAAGTACGAGTGTAATTGCTTAGTATCACAAAAAGAAACTGTTCCGATAAAAAGTGTTTGAGGTTTTTACTCTTCCTTTTAAATAATAAAAAAAATATATTCAAACTAGTGCCAGACAAGATTATTATTCGACACTCCACGCAGATAGATTCCCATATATATATATATATATATATATATATATATATATATATATATATATATATATATATATATATGAATATTTTTAAGCGAAACCACAAAATGTTCGTTTATTGTATACTTGCATGCATTACTTTATTATATATAATAATTTTACGAATTTATATTTATTATTAGATGGCAATTCTTTTTAAAATTACTAGATGCAATAAGAAAATGTTACAAAGTGAAATTCCCAAGGGAAAATGTAAAACATTCTCTTTAAAAGACCAAATTGAAAACTGAAGAACATCTTAAATATATAAGCTAAGGAGGCGAAATAGAAAATAATATTTTAGCTTTTTAAAGGGATTCGTGATCATAATTATGGGAATGTTATGTATCATTGATGGTTACAGCTTTTGAATATTTAAGTCGTTTTGATATTCGGTAAGTCATGGTTTCAAGACAGCCGTCGATAGGATTCTAATGTATGTCATCGTAAGCTTCTAATATATGGCTTTGCATATTATTATCAGTTCTATACACATGCGCAAAGGAGCAATTATGATACATGCTTTAATTTACATATTCTTAAGACCACACGGAAGAGTTTATAAAACATTTGAAAGTATTATTGTTTATAATTGTTTAAATCTAGTATATTAGTACTCTCACTTTAATTGTACTCTATTTAATTATAGTAGTTTATTGTTCATTCATCCACCAGATCGCATGCAAAATGGTAATTAATTCTTATAAAGAGGTTGTATATTAAATTGACATCAATTAATAATAAATTTCATAAAATCAACACGTAAGGTATGTTATGATGTGTGGATTGGAAAAGCATTTAAAGAAGATATTAAAGATTTTATTGGCGGGCTTTAAAATACTAAGAGCTCATGACTGAACCTGTTCACATAGTAAAACACCTTTTAAAATAACTACTTTGATTATCCACGAGTATCCACGTTTAATGCTCCGCATAAAGGCTTTCACTAAAAATGAATACGAAATAGTTCATAATGTTCAACTTTTATTTCATTCTTTAAAAATTCCAAAAAAATGTTTTGAAGAGTCCCCTGTTTCGAAAACTAAACAAAGATATCCAAATTAATTGACTGATACGAACGGGTATGGAAATAACTAGCGTTTTTTTCACTTTAGGAAACACAATACTTCTTTTCTATTTTTAAATTTTATTATTTGAAAATAGTATTGGAAAATTAATGATTTTTCGTTTATCGTAAATAATGTTATGCCCATCGAAAGGGTAATATTATAAAACTCCAATTATCATAATAGATATATTGGCTGAAGAGGCACCAGCAGTAAATACTGTTTAGGTATTGGCTCTTCATTAGAACAAAGTTTACATCAACACTAGCACTTATCACATCACTAATTCCCAGTTTTAATTAAAAGAACAAGGAATGTTTGATAGAATTTTACATTATTTATCAACGTTGCTTTATTTTTTTATGAAAAACTAAGACAAACACTCCGCTAATACATTTAAACGTTTTTCTCTAGAATAATCTGTCTTAGAGATAAAAATATGCCTTAGTGTCCGATATATATATTTTTTTTTAAATTGGAGCTAAATCGTTTTTCCCCTTGACGATTATTTTGAGATCTGTAAACATTAAATAATCACCGCTTGCCAGCCAGATCTGGGAAAATAGGTCAGTGCGAATGAAATTTAACGTCCACTACATGTTGTCTATCTCTTGAACGATTAATTTGTAACACGGTGTATTGCGTTTATAAAAATCATTTCATACTACATTCATATTTATCGTTTCTGATACGTCTTCCCCACATTACGCTCTAAAATAGTTGATATGCTCATTTATTTACACTAATCGACATTTAACGAACTACATATATCGTACTTTCTAATTTAAAGGACAACACACCTGGTCTACAAATAGGTGTGTCTTTATTTAGCTTTAACCTGGTAATTTGAAGATGAATTTTCAGATGTTAGTGCAAAAATTCGATATGTGTCATTGAGATAGTTGCAAACAATGCTTTTAATTGTCAACGTGCTATTTTTCAGGTCCATTCTGACCAGATGCTGTACGCATTTTCGTATTAATAAATTCGCGTGCAAAATTGTAACATATTTAGCCCTTCTTCTACCCCATTCAACTACAATTTATGATCAAGCCGATTACAATGTACTTACGTTTTTATGTTTTTAAAAACACCTGTTGAACTGGGATGACCAAAGCACTCAGCAAATTTTGGGACGCATTTTAATCCAATATTGCAACCGCGATTCATTGTGTTTGAGAAAGCAAGTCAAACTAACACTTATCACGCCATTGGCATCCTTGAGATCTTATTGCTTAATCAGAATAGGATGTTAAATAAGTTAGTATAGAAAGAAAAATTTTTAAGACATTCGAACACATGTGCGCATCTAAAACAGATATTTAAGCAAATATGATAATGAGTGATGCTGGAAATAAAAACGCAAAGCTTTAGATATCAACTCACATAATTAAGATTCCTTTTTGTTTTCGTTAGACACCTTACACATACGTTAACATGTTAATTAATGATCGAATTAGAAATATGTTTGCGCTCACATTTCGACATGCTATATTTTCCGTAAGTATTTAATAAAATAATAAAGTTTTCTTATTAATATGGTCAGTTATACGTCAGACCCTGTAGGTTTGCACCATCTGCTACAGCGCAATCCAATTTTCACTAAATCGAAATATAAGCATAACTTTTTTTTTCCATTGTACTCATTCTTAACACTAAATTACACTTCTAGTTAAATCACTGGAAGAAGCTAGGACCTAGATAAACAAGAATACCCACACAAAATTCTTAACACAAACAAAGCTTTCTCACGCATTGCCACTGAAGGCATATATCAGTGTGTCTCTATATAATCTCTACCGCACACTCATGCACACACACACACACACACACACGTTTAACAATTTCTGCATTTACACGAACATAAACACACATGGCGTTTGCTGAGTAAAAAATACATTTTTAAAATTTTCTCTTTGCTAAGAAACAAGTAGTTTTTTTTTAAACCTTTCCAGAATTTATTAAAACTTTCAGTCTTAATAGATATTTAATTAATAATTTTATTGCCATAAGATTTATTATCTCTCCTTTCTATTGATAAAGACACATGATACCCAATGCTATTGGGCAACTAAGGTAATGATGAAGTTTCGAATACAAATATCAACATTTGGCTTGGAAGTGATAATACATATCATACATGAAGTTTCATTATGCAACATACGTGTTCCTATGTTTGTCTTTTACATTTAATTTGAGTACATATGTAATAAATAAACAACTGAACGAGTTTACTTCATAGTTTCTCTTCTTTTCCTTTGCTTAGTGTAGTTTACAAGCTATGTGTTTGCTACTAATAATATTAGTACTCGAAATACTTGTATTCCATTTTTGTGGCAGTTATGTAAAGACTTACTAATATCACACGTTCATATTTTCTAGCTTTAGCGGAATGTATCAGATGATTTTTCTACTCTTAGGTGTGAAGAGCAAATTGATTATCTATATAATACGACAGCCTGTGATATTTTCTGTGTAACGCTTACATCCTGGTCGTTCCATTGTTGTGCACTTCTATTTCTTGTAAAGAAAAACAATTGCTTCGAATTCTTCATAAGTTTTGGTTTCAATTTTTATTATAGATGAAGGAAGTAAACTTACTTAAGCTGTTTTTCATAATGTTAAAACCTATTTCGATGACCAAAAGTGATCTGGCAATTATTTAAATAATCTATTATATACGAAAATCTGTAAGAATATATATACGAAATCTGTAAGAAGTAAAATATCACTTTACACGTATTTTAGAACCAGGCTACGCTGGGGTTGCCTGCTGGCTTGGATAAATACTTTTTAAGTTTTAACAAAATAGCTAAAATAATATCAGATCGTCTCTATTTAGGCTGAATATTTACAGAGACTTAAGATCAGTACTAGTCCACTGTGTTATTTCCACAGGTCGCCCTAATTCATTAGACTTTCAAGAAAACACACCCAAATATGTAAAAAGTCTATATAATTATAAAACTCACATGACCTGGTAACGAGTGATGTAAACCACTTTTCGGTTTACGACATCCAGTTGCGCATGCGCGCATAAAAATTTACCAATAAAAACGTAAACAAATAAACACAAATCGCTTCTTTTGCAGATTTTGACCTGCGCACTGAAATATTAAGGCTATTATTTCGAAATTAGTATTTGAATGGGAAGGGTGAGGATGTTTTGCAACTATTCTGTAGTACAAGTATACTCTCGCAATTTTCTTCATCAACTCTGACCCGTTGACAACTTATTGTTTTACCGTGTACGTTTTCAGCGTACCAATTTTCCCCGCGTTTAAATTATCTAAACAATTGTTAATACATTTTGCATTTTTACATCATTCATTTCCGTATTACGTTTAAGTTATTTTCTTACAAATAAATCTACTTCAAGCTTTGACAACCATAAGAGCATTTTACAACGTATTGTTTTACTGTGTACGTTTTCAGCGTCCCAATTGTCTTTTCTTCGCGTTTAAATTAAACGCTATATCAAAATTTTGATAGTGCAGATTTTTTTATAAGTATGGCAAACCACTTATAATTCAATGGCTATAAGTTTTTTTTTAATAAACAAGTATAAACAGAACGACTCATAGAGATCTATCTATATACTTTTTTCATTTTAATATACTTTCATAGAAATGTATCTGTTATATCACAAACATATTTTCTTTACGTCACAAGTGCCACGCTCATACATTAATTCAATAGCTAATATAGCATACTTACCCAACGGGTCATGAGTAGTCTAGTCTATTATATTGCCTTTGAATTGTTTTTTTTTAATAAAATCAATTTTAAGAAAATAAAATGTTTTTTATAATGTTGAATCCAGTTTAGGTGACCGAAAGTGATTTGACAAATATTTAAATAATCTAGTATATCAAGACAAAATGTGTGTGTGTTTGTATGTCTCGCAAACCTTTCGACAGACGTATCAGAACGTGACAAAAACTATATCGTTTTAAAGGTTAATATTTTCAAATATCGAAGAATCGGTCCACCTCATTAATACCTTAACACTTTATTGGGTAGTTTTCAATAGAGAAGGTCGTGTTTTCATCGAAATTATTGCAAGACACAATCTCTTTCGATTTACTGCACTTAATTCCAATGCTCGCAACTTCCTGTTTCGCGATGGACATCTCAGCTAAGACGTTAGTTTTTATTTTACATCTTCTTTTGCTCCTTTGCGCTACGAGTTCGAATCTGCCTGTCTACCATCATTTTTTTTAACCCGGGCTGCTTACTGGTGATTTGATCACTCACCGCTACTACCACTTTTTAACCCCCATCCAATTTCCTTACTACACTACCTCTACACATCCAGGAAACGCTGGGTTCCCCTACTAGTTATTATTATAAATATTACCTTGTTATATTTTGTAAGATGAGATATGGATAGATGGAATAAAATTAATTTTACTAGGAATTATCCTGGAACAATAGATGTAAATTACAATATTACATTTAGCTCTCGTAGAACCATTTCTTTCTGAAATCCAATCTTCCTATTACGGCAATACGACTGAGCCAGAGGAACTAATGTGTCTGCCATTAAAGTCGGCATTTTGCTCCGTTGTATTCTTAGTTGTCCTCAAGCAATAAATATGAAATTAAGGATTACATGTACAAGCGGTAGCTAAGGTAAACCAAACATTTTTGCATTACAACACGAGTAGGAGATGGACAGTGCATCCAAAAAGTTGACCGTGGAGACGTGTTTATAGTGGAGCATAAGGGCAGCTTCAGAGAGAAGTTTGTCCCAGTATGATTTCACAGATTAACTTACAACGTCATTTGTTGGTTTACAGATTTACAAAACGAATTAGTCCCGTCATTAGATATTTATAAAAGTATATATATATATATATATATATATATATATATATATATATATATATATATGATATTATATATATAAATTACAAAACAAACATACACGCACACACAGACACACACACAGACACACACATACATATATATATATATAATTTAAAGGAGATTAGAATAATAGTCTAAAGAGCTAAGTGTATTTTAATGTAACAGTGAAATTACTAGTTTAATTAAAATACAGGAAATAGAAAGTGCTCGTTGTAATTTAGATATATAATAAGTTCGATAGTTAAATGTCCTAGAGCTAATTCAATATTAAGTAATGTGATTTACAATTTAAAAATTTAATTCAATTTTTTTTTTTAATTTTTAAATTGTAAATATATATATATATATATATATATATATACATAATTTTATGTAGTGATGTGAGCATATTAATATCTATTTGGAATTATTACTTAGAAGTTGTTGGTTTGTAAGATGTTTAAGAGTTTGAAAATATTCCTTAACTTTATTAATATATATATATATATATATATATATATATATATATATATATATGTGGGGGGTATGTGGGTGTGTGTGTATCATCCTCGCATTCGTTTAGTCTCATAAGATAATCGTTCCTCCTTGTGCAATACTCCAGCACGTTTTGATTAAAGGTATACAGAATTGGAGAAATATTAGAAAAATCCAAAGTTATCGGAGAGCACATACAACACTTGGTATTTCTTAAATTGCTTGTGAATTATATTACTTATTAAACTTTTATAATTTAAGGGAAACCAGTGTGTCATTGTGACTATATATATATATATATATATATATATATATATGCATGTATATATATATATATATATATATATAGACTCGCATTTGTCACGCATATACACACGCGTATATATGTGTACAAATACGTACACACACGCACATATATAGGAGTAACGCAGTAAACATAATATATATATATATTTATATATTATCTAAACATAATATATAAATATATATATATGTATATATATACATATATATGTATATAATGTAGGTATGTATATTATGTTTACTACCCACTGTACCATTTGCACGTCAGTGTTTTACGGTATTTTACATCGTGTTTTGGGGTGGTTGACTTAATGTCACGCAAACATTCTCAAGTGCATTAGAAAAGCTCTTAGGCTATTTTGATTTCTGTAAATTCTAAATTTGCCGAGAATTTTTAATTAAGACCACCGATTATTTTCAGCAAATTGCAGGTGTCCGACAAACATAATATTTTGCAGGATATTTTTCGAAGTGTTTAACATCAACAACATACACGGTTGATGCTTCAGCAGCCTAAAACCAAATTTAACGTTGTTATAAATACACAAGAAAAGGAGAGCGAAGAAATAATAATGTAAAAAGGAGGACTTGGATATTAAAAAAAAAGAAAAGAAGCAAGTAGAAATTGCAATCAAAATTTAATTCAATCTAATTTTTGTACAATGGGTTCTTCTGATTTGTGAATAAACACTAAAATCCCCAAGCACTTACATTTAATTGGACGCATAAGTTCCGTAATAAACGAGAAATTCCTTGTAGACAAGGTTAACCTTTATTTTCTTTATGAATTACGCAAACCTATTATTCTCATTTCCTTCATTTTCATGTTTACCTCAACGTCTAATACATATATATATATAATGAGGCAAGTCAGCAGAGCTACATATAACGCGGTTCATACACCTAAAAGTGAGTAACGTCGGCATTTCCCAGTGAAGGCAGCTTCGGCAATGAGCGATAAATTTTCTCCTTCCGAAAGCCGTAGGAAAAAGCTTTAGAGAGTTGCCCTCCTAATGCCTCAAAGATCTTTTAGTATCTATCCCACAGCAAAAAAAACAAAAAAACATTGAAATGGCCTAGTTACTCTGAGACTGATTTTCGAGATTGGAATCTCGACGGGTAAAACGGAAAGACACTAACCAATATTTATCTCTTTGCCACCGAGGAAGGATGTGGCACAATGTCCCGAGGTAGGAAAATAATAATGCCAGAAGAGAAGGAGCAATTAGACGCTGCAAAAATATGTCTTAGTAGCCTTGTCAACATTCCGCGGTGAAGACGCCTCCGGCAACAAGCGATAAATTTACTCCGTCCGAATATCGGCAGGCAAGGCCTGACAGGGTGGACCTCCTATGCCTCCACAAAATGCATTGCATTAATCCGAGAGCAAAAAAAAAAAAAAACACCAAAATGTCCAGATTTTGTCGGACTGATTTTCGAGGTTGGAAGCTCGACGCGTACTACGAAATTACACTGATTGGTAGTTAAATCTCTCCCACCCCGAGAGGCTGTGACAGAATGTCTGAATGTTGGAAAACGAGTCAGTGCTCCAAAAAGAGCAATTCGGCCCTGCAAAAATATGCTTCAGTGGCCATTTCGTCATTCCCAGATTGGGGAACTTAAGGCAATATAGGAAACACTTGCTTCGTTCGAACGCCGAAAGACTAGACCTTGGAAGGTAAGCCTCATAGAGCTTCACAGAACATGTTTCATCAATACGACAGAAGAAAAGCCATCTAAATGGCCCAGTTTCTGTCAGATGGATTGTCGAGGTGGGAACCTCGAATTAAAGATATTACGAAAGTACATTGACCATTTCTAGAGTAAGAACTGCAAGGTAATTCATAGAGATAGGAAAAAGTGCATATATTTTACATGGGGGCACCTTCAAAACACTTATCGACATATTTTACCCGTAATATGCTGGATTTTCATAGATAGTATTCTATATTTTTTCTATTATTTATCACTGAAATGTAATATTAATTATAAGCCTAATTTTACACACTTATGCAATATTTACTATTATGAATACACCACGAATACAATGGAGGCGAAATATTCTTCTCCGTACATGGATTTTCTTAGTGAGAACCCTTTTATTTGTGTTTTTTTAGCATTATATTTTATACGCTCCCTACCACACAATCTGATACGCGGACATGTTAGTGTTCTATAAAAGTCTCAGTCTTATTTATCCTCGTATGTATATAGGTGTGTGCACGTTTATAGGATGAATAAGATTATGGAATAAACATGTCGTAGTCAGATATTTAAGATTCTTCCTGGGATTCTATTATTTTGGAGTGGACTCTATAAAAATTTCGAAGGGATTTTATTTTTACTTCCGTTATTACATATTTGACAGAGACGAAAAAAGAAATTCTTAGAGAAAGAAAAAGAAAGAAGATACAATCGAACCCCGGGATAAGTTTGCTCTAGGATACGTTTTTCACAGGTTATCATGTGGAATCCCATGTTTTTCCGGCCACTGGCTTCGGTAGTTTCCAGGTCTTACGATGTAATTATAGTTATTTGATTATATAATAAGTACCCATTTACTAGATCATATACGTGGTTGGTTTCTGAAATATGAATATATATATATATATATATATATATATATATATATATATATATATATATACATATATATATATACGTAGATTTAATAAATCAACTAGACATTCTTTCATGTGCCTAGTTTTATTCAGCCGTGACAATATTCAAATACCTTATAGTCTATATGGCTAAAACCTTAAAGGACACTGCTAGTTATATTTTATTATGATACATACTTGTCACGGAAAGGGGCTGAACAGATGTTAATACACTTTGAGTAGATAAATCTGAAGGAATTTATTAATATTAATGCGTCTTATCATCGACGATTGGAAAAGTATAACACACATACTTGCATATTGGTTAGATGTATAAAACCATAAAAGACAGTATAGAAATAAAGAAGTTAGTACACAGACATGCGAAGAGGTGATTGTCCATTTTAATCTTTCTTTCCTCTTTATTCATCTGATTAGTAAATAAAGTTAAATTCACCTCTATTCCCCACTTTTTAATGTATATATATATATATATATATATATATGCATATGTATATATATATATACATATATACTCTTTTAATTGCTGATTATATATACAGTATATAAAATGTTATATGTGTGTAGGGAGTCCATTTGTTTCGATACATTAAATGAATAGACGAAGTTTTTCATGTTATACAATGTTTAATAGCTTAATCAGCGAAGTTAGTTGCCAAGGAAATCCAATAAATTTAATTAAAGATGAATTAAGGGCATATATACTATATAGAATTAAGGCATATATAAACATAAAATATAATCATGCTTTCCTTTTAACGGTTAATTTAAATGAAAAAAATGTTGGAACGCTGATATTTTTAAAACTAAAACGTTTATCAACAGTTTGCATTCTGGAAACAAATCTCTTTATTTTTATATAAGTTACTTCTATATTAAACTTTTTATCTTTAGATTCAAATATTAATTAACTACATTTTACTACAGTATTTAATGGATATATTTATTTTCTGATTGTTTTATTAAATTCTAGCGTTTTTTCGTCCATAAATGTTGCTTATTACATTTCCAAAGCTGACTGCAAAAATAGATTAGGAAATAGTATTCATTATTTGTTCGTAAAAGGGGAATCTCTCACCATAATTTCCCTTAAACACAACAGTCGGCCTTTTATATATACAATACTTAATACTTTTTTTAATGGAGAGTAGAAAACCTATTTTCGATGTGTTATCAGCAGCTCCCGTTACTCTCGCTTCTCTTTATTTACCATCAGTCCTCATTTTTTAATGAGTGATTTTTTGTGACAAAGGGAGAAGAAAAAGCTGTATTCTACGTTGGCAGTATTTTGCGCGAACCGTTGGCAGAGGTGGCGGAAATTTTCTGTTTCTATGGCTGTCCTTGTAGTCATGTCACTAGTAAGGGTGCTGGAGGTAAACGTTTTATCTGGGTTGACATTATTCGCCTGAGTGTCAGGGACTCAAACATTGGATCAACCACAAAGGAGGCTGTGCTATCATCAGGCGCAAAGTACTGGGACTGCTGTATTTCCATTTGGTGAATGGATTCTGGACTATACAGTAGCTTCTGGTGGTGCCTCTCGATGCCATATTAATGGGTAATTGTTACGGCTTTACCTCATCATGTTCTACAAAAAAATTCTTCTTTCATTTTCTCTCTTAGTTTCCCCTCTCTGTCCTGCTCTAAGCAATTCTGACGACTTAGTCCACAAATACCAAAAGTCCATAATGGCAATTTTCATGAAAAAAAATACACGGTTAAACCTGGATCTCCAACTTCCAACGCAGACGCCAACTACCATGTCTCCTTTATCAACATAAGGGGTCTACATTCTTACCTTCCAGAGGTTTAAACACAATTACAGGAGACTAAACCTGACTTTTTATCTTTAAGCGAAACTGGCATTGAACAGACTATTTCCCTAGATGAGTTTGTAAATAAAGGGTACTCTCACGTAACTTCTAAATTTTACCCCAAGATAGTCATGGGCATGGCATATGTGCCTATATTAAAGATGGCTTTCCATGTGGTAGGAACATCTCCAGAGAAAAACGTAACTTACCCTATATGTGCTTCTGAGTTGCACTAGTTCACAGTACTGCAGTTATATTTACTCTCTATCGCCCCCACAAGAGCGGAGTTACTATCTTTTGTGCATATCTGAGAAAATTGGCAAAGTCCTATCTGATCATCCTCCAGCTAACATTCACGTATGTGAAGACTTCAATGTTTACAACGTGGAATGGTTGACCCACTCAAACAAGACCGATAATGAGGGAAGGTTCTGTAATGATTTACCCATTGCTTATGACCTCACTCAGATTGTTCACGAACTCACCCGTGTGCCCGACAATGAGGACCAGTATGCGAGTATCCTAGACCTAATTCTCACAACTTGCCCTGAACTATGTTCAGTTTCTCTTCAGTAACCTCTTGAATCTTCCAACCACTATGTTCTATCAATTAAGATAAAAATGAAATATAATAAGTTCCCAGATGTACCTCTCCATCGTACAGTATATTGATACACTATCGCTGACCGGGATAGTTCCGTACATTTATACCTGCTCTACCTCTGCGTTCCATGTTTAAAATGGATGTGCCCTCTATTTTATCAGACCTGACGGAATGGTTAATTGTAGGTAAAGACCGTTTCATACCTCAAAAAATTCCAGCAAACACCGAAGAGCCAGCCATGGTTCTCTGCAGAATGTGCTACTGTCATTGCGAACAGAAATCACTTTTTTCCACTGATTTCAACGTAACAGATGTATGGAAAATAACGCCGCTTTCAGGACTGTCAGCAACAATTGTAAGAAATTAATAAAGTACGCAAGAGAGGTGTATTCTCAGTCCGTCAAGTCCAAAGTAGCTGAGTAGCGGCTTGGTTCCCGCCAGTTTTGGCAAATAGCAAACGGAATCCTTAACAGAAGCGTGTGCTCTATCCCAACGATCATCAATGGACCTGAGATGATCCCGTCAGCATCAGACAAACCAACCTCTTTGCCAAGAACTTTCCAGCTAATTCTACCTTTTGCGACCAAGGCCGCCAACCCTCAATACGTCCTCCTGTTTCAGAAAATACGCAATTAGGTATACATATATCTGTACGTGATGTTGCCAAGCTAATCAAAATCTTGATTCCAGTAAAGCAACCGACCCTGACGGTATTCCAATTATAGTACTCAAATAACTTCAACCAGAACTAGCGCCCATACATATAAAACTGTTTAAATGTTGTCTTAAGGAGAATTGCTTCCCATCACCCTGGAAAATCTCATCAGTATGCCCTGTATTTACGTTCTGGTGATTGCTCATCCCCCTCTCACTACAGGCCAATATATCTCCTGTGTGTCATGAGTAAGTTGATGGAATCTATGTTAAATACAGAAGTAATCAATCATTTCAGAAAAAAAAACTTCTAAGTGACACCCACTATGGTTTCCGATTTCCTAGATCTACAGCAGATGTGCTTACAGTTATATTTCATAGGATTAGGGAATCTCACGACGGAGGCAACTTTTCCAGGGCAATTGCTCTTGACATATCAAAGGTTTTTGGTAGGGTATGGAATAACGGTTTACTTCACAATATCTCTAACTGTGGTATAGCCAACACATCTTCTATATTATTTAATCATTTATTTATGACCGGGTCATAAGAGTAGTAGTTGATAGGCAAAAATCAGAAGCTCTCAGTATTAATGCTGGGGTCCCTCAGGGGTCCTTCCTGGGGCCAACTCTTTTCCTGATCTACATTAATGATCTTCCAAATAACACCCTTACATCATTTGTAGATATTTATGCTGATGACACTACCATGTATTGTAGCACATTTATAAGATTAAACGACCAAGTTCTCTCCGATTCTCTCTCCTCTGATTTTGAGCACGTGGTACAATGGGGAAAGGAGTAGCTGGTTACTTTTAATGCATCTAAAACCAAGCTTTTATCTTTACACCATCAACGTTCTGATCCTCATCTGCCATCAGTTGACAGTTTGACAACTTTTCACCTGATCTGAAATGGAACAGGCACATCAAAAATGTTGCCAAGTTTGCTGGAAAAATGGTGAGATCCTTCTATCGATCTAGTATATATCTCAGTGCTGATAATATTCTCTACCTATATAAGAGCCAGGTACGTCTAAGGATAGAACACTGTTTCCACATCTGAGCAGGAGCTTCTAGGAAGGACGGGTCCTGCCTTGATAGAGATCAAAATAGGTTTCATCGCCTCATAGGTGATATCCTTTTCTCTTCACTGAAACCTTTATCTCACAGAAGAGATGTTGCGGGTTTGTTTTTCTTTATCGTTATTTTCATGGAAAATGTTCGACTGAGGTTCAGTCTATAATCCCCCCTCGCCAAACTTTCACAAGAAGCAATCTTCTATCTTAAAACACTACCAGTTGATTATAATATGGTTGTCTTCAAGTCTAACGTAAACAAGTTCTTGATGGGCCGTTCCACGTGTTAACAAATTTACTGAATTTCCATTAGTAACGATTACTATATTTTCTAATTTCTACTGTACACTCTTTATCCATTTCCCTCGAGTGGTCTCTTGGCCTTGATAAGTTGTAATGCCCGTGTAAAAAAAACAATACTTTCCAATGCGCAATTTAATTATCACAGTTTAATATATGTATACATATATATATATATATATAACCATATATTTATAAAAGCGCACGTTCTGTATGTCTGTGTGTCTGTTTGTCTGTGTACATTTTCCTTCGTAATAACTCTGTCAATTTCCAGTCAGTAGACTGGAAATAGTATATACATAGACTGAGATTTGTGAAAATCTATGTGATCAGTTTTCGGCCAGAAATTTGGCTGTTAAGAGGTCAAAGTTCAACGAGTAGACTTTTGAGAACTCTACCAAACTCCTCCGACAATTTGGGGTCTAAACACTTGAAAATCTAGATACATGATCATTGGAAATAGATCTAACTTAATAACTCGATTTGAGCCCGAAACAATAAATTTCCACGGGCATAATAGGGATCAAATTTAAAAATATTTACCATTTTTTGTTTTGTTTTTGTTTTTTTATTTTTGCTCAGCAAAAACCTCCAAACACCCGGACAACGCCGGTATTAAATACGAGTATATATATATATATATATATATATATATATATATATATATATATATATATATATATATATATGTGTGTGTGTATGTGTGTATGTATGTATGTATGTGTGTATGTATGTATGAAAACAATAAAATTAAAAATAATTTCGAAAGAATATTTGATGGAGGAAGATATTAATATATTTTGCCTAAAGATTTCGAAAATAAAATAAAAGTCTAGGTACTCATTACGTAATGATTGTTCATAAAATTAAGAGAGGATTTAATGTTGAATTGTTGAAATTATTATAAGTAGCTTGCTGATGTGTATGTAAACATTACAGTCATTTGTATTTTCCCGAATAGCATCGGCTTGTTTCAACCTTTTGCAGTTAAATAAATAGAGCATATATAACCCACATTGTCGCAGTAACGAATAAGCGATTTTCAAAAAGTCCAAATGTTAAACAAATATTCATGTGTGAAGAAACGTGTACGCCTATAAAACTCGTAAACGTATGTTCATTAATATACACTATTCTCCCCATCATGCCTATCCATTAAATTAAAACAGTTCAAATTAATATTATTAATATTTATTTTCACAGTGATTAGTTGAGGTGTTACTATATAGCATACAAATTTGTTTCGCCAGAGGTTTATTCTCTTACAGGTGCTTCAAAATATCTGCATATAAAATAAAAATTATAGGATTAAAAAAAAAATATTGGGTTTAAACCAGAAATAACAGACTAAAATAATTTGCGTAGTACTTTTCTAATTCCTGAATGTAATTCTAACTACCAGCTTACTAATTCTCCTAAAAAACACAATGATACTCATCTGTTCTCTTGTAAAGTTTCTCTACTCGAACTTTCTTAGCTACTTGTGTATTTTATAATGATTCGATTTAGAATCGACAAATTTGATATCCAGAACAAAATAAACATTAAAAATGTTTATAAAATAAAAAAAAATATATTAAAAAACACAATATATATGCACACGTATCTATATATATATATATATATATATATATATATATATATATATATATATATATATATGTGTGTGTGTGTGTGTGTGTGTGTGTTAAAAGTGGAGTGTTCTCGCTCCGATATATATATATATATATATATATATATATATATATATATATATATATATATATATATATATATATACACACATGCGTGGGTTTGTGTGCGCGCGTTTGTATGTGTGTGTAAATACTAAGAACTTATATATATATATATATATATATATATATATATACACAGAAAATTACTATATATATTTGTATATATATGTATATATATATATATATATATATATATATATATATATATACACACTGGCGAATTTCGGCATTAATTTTCATGATTGATTAAAGTTTTAAAATTTACATGCAACAAAATACATTATGCACAGATTAATTTTCAAATAAAAAAAAATGTTTAAAAATTATTTAATGTCTTAAGATTTCTCAGTGTTCCTCCCTTCAATGTTTGTGTAGAGTTCGATTAAGATTACTTTAAAACATAAACACTCCCTTTATTCCTATTGTATAAATTATCCGTTCACGTAAAAATTTGCCAATTGTAGTTTTGCAACCAAGTGTCTTTTTATACGCACTTTGAGACAGAAATAAAAAAGGAAAAAAAAATGTTCCTACAAGATTCGTAATTCAGACCTATTATATTCTCTTCCAAGAAGTTTACTGTCCTGCGTTTCACTTCGGGTTTGATTTCATGTAGGCTTTTCCGGGCGAAATCTTGATGTACAAAACTATGCAAATAAAACTATATACCCTCCATGATCTTTAAATACCATTTCACATAACCTCGTGTCGATGTCAGTGATCACATCAACTCTAAACACAACTTGACGCTATTAGCCTTTCAACCACCACTAGACAATAATTGCTTTTCAAACACAAATAGGTCAATCGAATCTTAATCTCAATTAAACGACGAGGTTAAGAGACAATTCTAATTTATATGAATCAAAATGTGGATGAAACCAAACGTCTAATTAGAAACAATAAAAATGTCAAAGTAAAAAAAAAAACTCACATTTTAAAGAAATGTATGGAAATTAGTAATTCTTTAATAGGTTGCTCACATATTCAGTGTGTGGTATATACTACTCTGTTTAATGATAAGGTTTTAGTGCTTATATCGAAGCGGGAAAAACAGATTTTACGTGCACATATATATATATGTCTATATATTATTATTATTATTATTATTATTACATTTTCTCCCAAAACAAGGCACATTACCACTTAGGTGTAGAGGGCTATTATCAGGAGCAACAACTACTGGGGCACTATGTTGGGATTTGGGCAGCAACATGTTGGTTCATGTTACACTTGAACTTCTGCATGTCAGTGCAGTTGGGGAAGCAGGGACCTTGAATAGGATTCCAGAGTCTAGAGGTTCTGGGGAAGAAACTATTGGAGTAGAAACATCTTTTATATCTAGGGATCTCTACTCTGTTGAGGTGGGATGTAGCTGCCTGTTGGGTTTGTCGAGGGTATGTACGTCGTGGGGGCACAAGTGTCTGCATTTCGCCAGAGCATTAACCATTAACATACTTGTAGAACAGGCAGAGGGACACAACGTTTCGTTGATGGGACAGAGGATTCAGCTAAGATGCCAGTTTAGGGCCTATCAGATTGGCGACTCTCTTGTCTAGGAGCGAGAGACTAGTAGCAGATGCACCAGCCCAAACATGACAGTAGTACTCCATACATGGGCGAATGGTGGCCTTATAAAGGTACAGGATACTTTCGGGTGTTATTAGTTTTCTAGCACGGCCCTAGCAATGCTTTCAATGTAATTGTTCCAACTCATTTTTCCTGTGAAGCAGTTTGAGAGATGTGCTCTCAGATAAATGCTATTGGTGGCAGAGACGAATTCTTGTAATTATTGAAGGAAACCAGTTTAGTCCTGGCAGCATTGAATGTGACCATTCATGTTTGTCCCTATTCCACTACAGATTGGAAGTCATCCTCTAGTGTTTTTGCCATTTCTTTAGATATGTGTTCATTTGTTTTCCTGTCATGCCTATTACAGGGCGGGGTGTCATTAGTATATATACCCATCTCAGAGGCAATTTTGTCCGGGAGGTCATTAATGAATATTAGGAACAATAGAGGTCCAAGACTACATCCGTGAGGCACTCCCGCATTTATTTTATATTGCTTAGATGTACGGCCGTCGATGACAACCTGGATTTTTCGCTAATTTAAGACGGATTTAATTATGTTAAGTCTTCTACCAGTGATTCCGTATGGTCTAATTTTCCTGAGAAGACCCTCATGTAATACCCTGTCAAAGGCCTTGTATATATCTAGAGCTATCGCTATGTTCTCTCCCGCTTTGTCCAGTGAATGGTATATACGTTCAGAGATGTTGTAAGGTGACAGACTAGAGCATGGTTTATTATGGTCTCAAATATTTTGGCAAAGAGTGGGAGGAGGCTAATGGGGCGATAATTTTATGGGTAAGTACTTTCAAGGTTTTTTTATTATAGCATACACCTGAGCAGGGGTGATTTTTACATCGTCTAGCGTGGTGTCTGTCCGCAAAAAAAAGTCCGGCATGGGGTGGTTGGAAAACCGACCGGCAAACAACCTCGTGATTTTTTTTACACAGTGATCACCACTTATCAAGGCCCGGAAGCCACTCAGGGATAAGGGTTATTGCAAGTACATTACGTTAGTGTGAAGTTTTGATGAAGTGTTTACTTAAGGGGGCGGTTCATTAGGAATTTGTTAACATTGGACTTGAAAACATCCAAGTTGTAGTCCTGTGTGAAGCAGGCAGACGGAACAGAGTTTCACAGGCGTGCAGTTCTAAGAAAGAAGTTTTGTTCATAGAATCCGCGTTTTGATTTAGGCACAGATATAGAAATTTTTCACAATGGATTCAGCCAGACGGGTGTTTTTCGTGAAAGATTGGCGAGGGGGGACCAGAGATTGGAGTTCAGCCGAGCACCTGCCATGGAAGTAACGATAAAACAAGGACAGGCTCGCAACGTCTCTTCCGTGGGAGAGAGGTTGCAGGGTAGAGAAACGGGCATTCCCCACTAAACCACGAAGTCTATTTTGTATTCTGTCAAGGTAGGATAGGCCTTTTTTAGCAGCTCCTGCCCAGATATGGCAACAGTTTTCCATCCTTGGACGTACGTGGCTTTTATATAAAAGCTAGAAGTTATTGACTAGTTGGGGAATTGTTGATTGCCTATTATTTACTACGCTGTTGTAGATTATCTGGAAGTCACAAGTTCCTAATTTTTGTGCTTCGATGCGTTTTTTAGTGATTTCAGTAAATTCTGTCTTAGTTGTCGGTATTTCTTTCTAAGTGTTACTTCTAGCTTCTATATACTTCTGTCTGTTTGAAATGGACTATAGTGGTTAAATCTGCGGTATGCATGTTGCTTTAGAGCAATGTCAGTTGCGCAAGTAGAAGTAAACCATTGTGGAGAGTGGGCCTTGCTATAAAAATTCCGCATGGGAAGATGTGCTTCAATTGTTGTTTTTAGCCATTCACTGGTCTCATTTGCGCACTGCTCAGCAGGAAGAGAAAAATATTTCCCCATGGGGCATCTTTGATAAGATCTCTGATGACTTCCCAGTCAGCCTTTTTTTTATAATATCTCGTTGTTTGAGCACTGGCTCTTCAGTGTTGGGTTTAGAGTTTAGGGCGATTTCGACCATTGTCACTGCATGGTCAGCGTTCCCGAGTGGGCTGTCAGCATTTTTTATACTATCCTTTGGAACTGTGGTCAGAAACAGATCTAGAAGTGATGCGTGTTGTTCTTGCTGGTCAGGGAAACGAGGTGGAAACGTAACAATTTGTGATAGGGAGTGGAATACAGCGAAGCTATGTGTTGTGCTGCCCGTTGCACCTGTTTAAGTAGAGAATCCAAGACAGTTTTTGTGGTGGACATTAAAGTCACCAAATACATGTACTTGTGCGCTAGTGTTGAGGGAGAGTGCTTTGTCTATGCTGTCAGAGACTTTGTTTATTATGATACAGTCCTGGGTCGAGGGAGAGCGATAGAGAAAATAAAAGTCGCTAATGTTATGTTGTATGTTTAGTCTAATGCACATAAAGGCTTGATCGTCCGATTCTAGGTTTGTTTCTCTAGTCAAGGGAAGGGTGTTACAAATGTAGGCTCCAAGTCCGTGGATATGTGTGTCATAATCCTTACAGCAGAGTGGGAGATAACCAAGCATGTTAAAGTAGTTAGAGGGGATAGAGAAGTGTAGGTTAGTCTCACTTAGTGCTAAGATATCCGGGGTGTTTTTAGGATAAATGCTTCGACATCATTTAAATTAGTTCTAAGCCCACGGATATTCGTAAATGCAAGCCTCAATGGAGGAGTCACGTTGGATTTGTTTGTCCCGAGGCCTGGTTTAAGCTTTTTTATTGTAATGTCATCATGTTTTAAAACAGTTTCAGTTTAGGTAAGGGGGACTGAACAAGATGTTATGCAGGGTATCAGGCATGCAAAACAAATAGACCATCAGCTGACCTTTCTTCAACTAGGACTGTGGCCTCGGGGAAGCTCATCGGGGATAAGGGCAGGGCCCCTTTCAATGCGGGGCATGCCACTACAAATATCCCGATATTATGCAACTGTTGATGAAGCAGCCGCTCTAAGCGCTACCAAAGAGTTTGGGACCCTGTACTACCAGTCGGAAACACAGCCAGGAACTCTCAATCCCGTACTCTCAACCGATCAGAAGAAGGTTAACCCAATCTAATTGAACAGGAATGTGGGGTACTACAGCACTCCCAAGTGCCCAGTATTGAGGGGGGATTTTAGGGAGTGGGGAAATCGGCGTTCATTGCCCTAGACAAGAAACAAAATCTACCACTAAGTGTTTGGTCGAAACACTGTGATAGTGTCTCTGCGCCTGACTAATAGGCAAAGAAGGAGTATGGAAGCCGGGCGATATACCGAGCCTATCTACTCCTTAAGCAGTTTATGTTTGCAGACCGGTAATTTGTTTGAGTCATCAGCTCTAGGAAGATTGTCATCCAGGCCTCCCTCCCCTTAGGCTTAGTTTCAGAGTTTTCCTTCTCCCAGACGGGAGATCTGAGAGGATCTACTGGGTCCATCAGCCCTGAGAGGATTTGCCTCGCGCCTGGGTCCTAAACCAGCTATGTCTGCGATCCCCTGGTTTGTTAATATTACAGTGTTAGTTTTAGAGGTTATATATCTAATGAATAGTTACATTCCTCAACGTTTTTAGGGGCATTGCTATATAATTGTTACTTAGAAGCAAAAAAAAAAAAGAACAAACTCATACAGTGGAAGCGACTATGTTAGCAGGATTGTTAGAAAGGCCTTAGTGTGGATTAAGACTTTTAACTTTAGATTTTTCCATATATATATATATATATATATATATATATATACATATATATATATATATATATATATATATATATATATATATATATATATACTAGCATGGGTGCTTGGCGTTTCCCAGGTATTTGCAGATGTATGTCGAGCAAAAATAAAGATAAGTGGCCAATTTTTTAAAATTTGACCACTATTATGGCAACATAACATTTAATGTTTTGGGCTCAACTTGATTTAGAAAGTTAGATCCATGCCCAATGAACCTATATCTATAATTTCATTGTTTACACAGAAAAGTTTTCGAGGAGTTTTGTAGAGTTCTCAAATGTTAGATCGTCGGCTTTGACTCCTTAATCGCCTTTATTTCTGGTTGAAAACCGATCACATCGATCTTCCCCAATCTCAGTTCCTTGAATATCAAATTCCGAGTATGTAAACTTAAAATTGACAGATATATGTCTTAGGGAAATATACACACACAAAAACACAGATACACAGATACACACACACAGATATGCACTTTCACGTTTATAGATATACTGGCATTTCAGCCCGGCGTTGCCGGGTAGAGGTGTATTATGAGCACAAAAAACAAAAAAAAAACGCTCAATTTTTTTAAAATTTGACCATTATGACCCTTTAAAATTTATTGTTATTGGATTAAATCAAGTTATTAAGTTAGATCCATGTGCACGTAACCTATATCTATAATGTCAAGTGTTTAGCCCCAAGATTTTTGGAGGAGTTTGATAGATTTCTCAAAGGTCAAATCGTTGAATGTCTGACCGCAAACCGATCACATAGATTTTCCCAACTCTCAGTACCCTGTATTTCAAATTTCGAGTCTGTAGACTGAAGATTTACAGAGTTATTTCCTATGGAAATGTACGCACACAGCCACACAGACACACATACACTTTCACTTTTATAGATATATAGATATATACGTAAAAATATATATATATTATTACAAGGAAGGTTCTTAGTATTTTACCTGCCACACAAAAACACCTGTATATATATATATATATATATATATATATATATATATATATATATATATATATATATATCGGTGTTTTTGTGTGGGAGGTAAAATACTAAGAACCTTTCTTGTAATAATCTCGGTTCTTGTTGTTGATCACTCTGAAGCTGGATTATAAAGTTGGTCACGTAAGCTCGCATGGATAGATAATGATGTTATAATCATTAGATCAGTATGGCCGGATGTTATGACATTTAACAAATAAATATTCAAATTTCAATCATATTTCTCGCGTTTAAAATTGGCCGTAAAGTGTGTCCCTTTAAAACCGTGAAGGAGAGTGTTTCGTAGCCGTGATCATGTCTCCTGACCGATAGTTATCCTTTTAACCTGCACAGTATTCCCGAAAGGATGAAACACAAGTGGCTTTTAATAAATATGTACTTATTATATATATATATATATATATATATATATATATATATATATATATATACACATATACATATATATATATATATATATGTATATATATATATATGTATATTAGTGATGGACGATTCTAAAATATTTCTTGATTCCGATCCAATTACCGATTTTGTTCTAAATTTTCAATTCCGATTCTAATCTCGATTTTAATTTTGATTATCTTAATTTTTATGAATATTTAATTGCATATTTTTTTTGTTTTGTGTGTATGTTTTAGTTTTTTGTTTTTTGTTTTTTTTGTAAATGTTCAAATTATTACATAGACCCGCTGGTAATTTCCGAGTATATTTTTTGCGCGAATGATTTCCTTGTAATGTATTGCAAATAGAAATACAACAACAGATTTGTTTTTTAAACAAAACCACACTATATCAGTTAGTGTACAATATGTTACTTGAAAATTTAATAAACAGTTGAAAATAGTCAACGAGTTGTAGGTCTAATGAGAAAATGATGTAAGAACAAAATATTAACAACGCTGCCTTCCCATTGTAATGAAGGGATTTCTAAATAATAATGTTACTATTTAGAAAACAGGTTTTAACATAGAGAGGGCGTTGGGCTTCATTAACTAATATGTGTCTTCATTCTATGAATGTTTAAATTTTATTTTTATCATAAAGTTTGGTGGGTTCATAAATATATATGCTTTGCTGTGAGAAAAGTAAATGCAAATAATAATAACAACTAGCGTACTTGTGGAAACTCCGCAGGTGACTCATCTATATGAAATATATTGATGTTGGTATTCATGGCGTTTATAGAAATGCTCTGATATTATTGTAGCTCTTCTTAACTCTGTAAAAGTGTTTATCTAGTCTAGCGTATCCAGGTCGTAAAATACTCTGTAATATGATATTTTAATTATTGAAGAGTTCGAATATATTCTTATAAAAGTAAGTTTCTATCGATGTTTCGTATTGTAAAGTTGCGATTACTAAAAAAATATAAGGTCCTATGACATGGGTGCATCAGCTTGATTTTCTTTAGCTATAATAGAAACTGAAACAAAATTTATGAAGAATTCTTGAGAAAATATTTCATAAAAAATATTTAAAAAATTGATCACTGGAGTTCCATCATCTATAATCGAAATCGAAACCAAGGCTTATGAAGAATTCTTGGTAAAATCATTTATAAAAAAAGTGACATCAGCTATAATTAAAACCGAAATCAAAATGTAGAATTATTTATTATAAGAAATGCGAATCCATAAACATCAAACAACAGTAACTCGGATGTAATCGTACACATAAAATAAATAACGCACATTCTAACATATCAAAATATACTATTGTATTATGTTTTTATTCTGAATACAAACTCTAAGACCGGATGGCAATACGAAAAATACAATAATTACATGTGGTTTTATGATTTTGCTGATCGACCTTAGAATTATTGGTAAAAATTACTTAACTGTCAAAAAACTGTAATGTACCGAAATAGGATCAGTTGACATTATATTTATATGCACACCTGAACCCTCATTCTAAATTCTTAAATTACGTTTCAGTGTGCTTACACATTATCGCTTAAACAAAAAATAATCTCATAGGTTTTGCCTATGTTAAATGTAAATTACAGTTTTGTTAAGTTAACAAACTTATCGATGTTTGCTCTTCCAAAGTTTTGATAGACTTGTGAGATTTTCATCTATATTTTCACCTGTGCCAAAAGCAAACAATATATAAGGAAACATGAAATATGTCAAAGGATCACACAAAACCAGCGCCACTAAAAAACTCAAAGCAGGTTATATCTTTGATTTTAAAGTTTAAAGTCTCTAATAAACACCGTATGACCATTTATCAAATAGCCGCGAAAAGCTTTTTTTAACATCTCTGATATTGAATAGACAAGTAAACGCTAGAATATTTACTGTGCTTACAATAAAAACTAATCCAAACAAATTAAATTAGATTTGGAGAGTCTACATCTGGGAATGGGTTTTCAAATATGCTTGGAATAACGATTGCCACAGCCGAGAATGTGTCGAAAGTGGTGGCATAAAACTTTAATTATTTCAGAAGGAAGCCGATGGCAGCCACTCAAATGTACAGCTGGCGCCAATGAAATATAACTCATTTCCCGGTCAGAGCATTTAACATTTTTTTAGTAATCACGTGAACTCCCTCAGATGAGGGAACATAAATATTTTGGCGATTAGATGCAAAGCGATTACTAAGCCTATAGGCAAGTTATATATTAATATGTGACCAATAAATAAAATAAATTAAATTTGCTAATCAATGTTTATTCTGTAAATGGGATTTATAACTCCTCCTGGGGCTCTTCCAAGTCTTATGTTATAAAGGCACAACTTGTAATAATAAAATAAAAATCTATGCTGGTTTCATTTTTTATTTTTTATTTTAAAGAATCGGTTTTAAATCGGAAGTTAGACTATAATTTTCCGATTCTGATACCCATTCCGATATTTCAAATGTTCCAATTTTTCCGACTCCGATGAATCCTCCCAACAAAAAAAAATGTGTCCATGCAAATACGTATATGCAAATACCTACTAAGAATGCGAGAAAAACTGAATCGAAATATTAAGAGACGAAATTCCTTGAACTATTTTTCAATCAGTACACGAGTTTAAGTTTTGAGTCTTCATTTGATTGACAAAGCTTTTCGATTTTTCCTACTGCTTTAATTGACAAGAATTTCTGTGCAAATGTAACGATGCATTTTCATTTTAAAACGCATTTCCCTGGATTATCCACTCGAAACGGAAGATCGTGTGGAAGCATTACTCTATAATCCTATGAATGGAAAATAATTAAACTCTTGACAAATTGAATAGATTGAAATATGGCCATTTTTAAACAAAAAATATCGGCTCTTAAGCACTAATGCTTTGAAACAACACAATTTTTAACAATTATTGAATGAGTTTATTACATTGACTAATTATATGACCGTATTACAATATTCTTCTAGTATAATTAATATAACCTGGTGCATATTTTCATGATGTCTGACACTTTTCGCCAGGTGTATACCACATGAAATACTGATATTTTGAATTATTCCATAACGAACGTTATACTAATTCTTTTCTCTTAATCTAGTGTAGAGTCAGCGAAACTTTCATAATAGAGATCTGAAGGTGATCTACAAATATCCGCCACCTAAGTTCAATGTCTTCTGGGCGATCACTTAGATTCTAGTAAGCGAATTAGTACTAGTTGTTTAATTGTGAATCTATGAGTGAAAATGATGAAATTGCTTCTGCATATTTTTTCGTGTAATGATCTGCACCTTCTCCAATTATGTATTGTATTCCGTGTTAAGTTATATCACAGATATCATTTATATTCCTTCAAGTCATAAATAGCCGAGTAATTGCTGAAGTATTCATGCAAACATCAAAATTTACAAGCACACATTTTTAACGGTACATGCATGTACGCACACTAAGTGACAACAACACAAAATGTATTGATAATGTATATAGACGTAGATAACCGACATAATGTACTATTCTTAATTTGCGTTAAATTATCCACGTTCTGATAATAGTACAAGATTAAGCGAAGTAAAGTTTCTTTAGGGAAAGGTCCAAATTTCTCGGATAATGGCAGGGACGACAAAAAATAGTGTTTCGATAAGAATTAATTTTAAAAATCAAGAGATGTTTAACTTGTATATCACTGTAGACTATTAATCAGCATTCTTGTTAAGAAATGGCGTGTTTTGTTTGTAAAATAAAAGTATTTTTTGTAAATATTTCTTGTTTTTAATATGATTTTAAATATTGACGCTAACAAGGTTCAGAAACGTATTTGTCAATTTGATTCGACCTAGCTATTTTATTCTATACAAACAGTTTTCCATGCCGCATGATTTTAAGTTTTCAAACTACTATTTTTATGAATGCTATTTTGTATACGTTTTTGTCGATATAAACTCAACCTTTCTTCGGATGCCCCTTGTCGAACACGAGAATATTTCTGTCGAACTCCAGAATTTGAGCGGAATTTCGAACAGGACCACTTTTACTACACGGGTGGAGCATGCCCTCGTTCTGTCAGCTATGACTTTATAATACAAATAACTAATTCACATTTCAAAAATTAAGCAACGTAATAGTCTTCCATATCTTTGGAACTTGTTGGATGTGTCTATTACTTATTTTGATAAACGCGTTTTGCACTGGAAGACTGGATTCGACAGATCTGTTGTTTCTATTTACTATGCCTCCACACGGGACAGAGTTAGACACCAGGGTCGTTTTTTAATGTGGTGGAAAGGAACAAAAATAAACATTGTCTCAGTTGTGAAGGATTTCTTCTCCGCTGACGGAGAACAAGAAATTTAAGTGCAGCATCTAAAGAGCAGATACTACACTTTCATCTTGCCCCGAAGGCCAAGGATAAATATGTTGTTTTGACATCTTATAATAAAGATTTCCATTCAATAATTTATTTTCAGAAAATGCAGACTTGTCGAACTCTCTTTGTATTTACTGCTTCTACCTTACATTTAGGTTAGGTATATGTGAAACTGAAGCAATTAAATGCGTTCTGCATTAGATGTTAGCACCTTTTGCTCTTATTATTTCAAAAAAAAATACCAGCCTAAATGTTAGGCATGAAAGATAAAATAATGTCATCATGTTCAGGGGGTTGCCTGACAGTAGACATAAATTTAATTTAGTGTTTATATTTTGCAACGGTGTTAGGAATATTTTCATCGCTATTTTGTAACTTTGTTCAACAGATGATATGTTTCTTATAACGTACTGGTATGGAATGTTTTTCCTGCAAATAGACTGACATAAATAACTAGTAATAGCCATGCCATTATTAACACGTATTTAATAAAGAAAGTATTAACGGAGATATAATATCAAAATAAACTATTGGATGTACAATGAAAATTCGTAGCTATGAACCAAATTTGAACGGAATCACAGAAAAATAATAATTTGTCATCCAAATGATTTTGCGTAAAAGTAAAGAGGAGTCTTTGTAATATAATCGTTAATGCAATTATATTCAGTCTTGTAAATAACGAAAGAAATTCCTTCAACTAGTAAAATAACATATATTATAATGAACCATAAAATACTACTCTATGTTTTCTACTTCAGATATTCTGACATACATTTTCTTGTAAATGCCCCATGTGCTTATAGACGTGGTTTTCCTGGCAGTTACCAATGCCTGCGTCAATAAATAAAACGCTACCCAGAGGTTTGATAAATTGAGTAAAGCAAATTTACAGGAAAAAATAATGGCCTTCTGGCAATCAGAAAATTGCAACGAAAATCCAGCTTTAATATAATCATATACACAATATATATATATATATATATATATATATATATATATATATATATATATATATATATATATATATATGTATGTATATATATGTATATGTATATGTATATGTATGTATATATATATATATGTATATGTATATGTATGTATATATATGTGTGTATATATATGTATATATATGCATACATCTATCTATATATATGTATATATATAGATAGATATAGATATGTGTGTGAGTGTGCATACACCTTTATATATATATATATATATATATATATATATATGTATATAATAATTTATATAGATTCTTATATAGAGAGGTGCTGATAGTGTTAAAATTTTCATTGATAGGGCAAGTTTATAAATTGCAATGTGGTAATTAAATGAATAAGCTATGGTTTATTTCATAGAATAGTGACAACAATACAGTTATGCTTTTTTCTAAGTTTACTATAACGTTCACGTATTTAACAATGTATGTGTTTGTCTATCTTCCTGTGCACACCTCCCTACCAAACAACTCTGCCAATTTTCGCTCTACCGACTCGCGATTTGATGTAAGGATTTGGGAAATCTTCTAAATATTTATCGGCCAGATATTTTGCTGTTAAAGGGGTCAACGTTCAAAAACATGATTTCAGAAAACTCTACCACATTTCTCCGCCAATTTTTAGTCTAAACATATTAAATTGTAGATGTAGGTTATCCGGACATGGATGTCACTTTATAATTTGATTTGAGCCTAAAACAATAAATTTTAGGGGGTCATAATTGGGGTAAAATTTTCACAATTTACCTCTGCGGTTTAAATTAAATTACTCAGCCAATTTTTAGTCTAAACATTTGAAATTTTACATAAAGTTTGTTCAGACATAGCTAAGGTTTTTCATCGCTTAGACTTTCAAGTTGGAAAAGTTTAAAATATTTTACTTTTGCGGTCTCTAGTAAACTATATAGCCAAATTTGGGGCTTAACATTTGAAATTTTACAAAAATGATATACAGACATACAACAAGCTTTTTAACCAGTACATATTTACACTATTTAATATACATATGCAGATACATTTATGAACAGTAGATAGGGCCTGAGAAAATCCGGGCGAAACTGCTATTATATATATATATATATATATATATATATATATATATATATATATATATATATATATATTCTGCGAGTTCTTGTGTGTGTGTGTGTGTGTGTGTATGACTACGCTGTCTGCGTTCACTTCCATGCCAAATAACTTTAATGTTCGGTCTACAGACTCGGCATTTGACATAAGGGGTATTGAGATTTGGGATTTTTTAAAAAATGGGTGGTCGGCCAGAAATTGGGCTATTAAGGGTTCAAAGTTACAAGGTTTGACCTTTGAAAACTCGGTAAAACACCTCCGCAAATCTTGGGACTTAACATTTGAAATTTTACATATAGGTTATTCAGACATGGATCTAACTTGATAATTTTATTTGTGCCCAAAATGGTAAATGTTATGGGGTCATGATTTTGTCAAATTTCGAAGAAATGGATCTCTGCGATCTCTAACAAATATGTCAGCCAATTTTGAGTCTAAACATTTGAAATCTTACATAAAGTTAATTCAGACATAGGGCAACGTTTTTAATTATTTTTCTGAAAATTTGATATCCAACAGGTCAAAGTTCAAAACATTTGACCTTTGCGGTTTCTAGCAAACTACTGAGCTTATTTTAGGGCTAAACATTTGAAATATTGCATTCAGGTTTTAGCAATCCTTTTAATCTGTTTGTTGGCGAAGATTTCTCTTTCAAGAGACCAAAGTTTACAAAGTTGACCTTGATTTTCCAAAGCTCCCCTAACAATTTTGGTTCGAAACACTTGACATTTTAGATGTAATTTACTTGGATGAGTCAGACATTTCAATTTGATTTAAGCCAAATCAAAAAAAAAATGTTAAGGGGTCAATAGTGGGGCCAAATAAAAGAAAATTTGACGTCTGCGGTCTCTTCCAACTATTCTCTATTGGAGTTAAGGAAGCCTATTTTATAGTAATATATTATACATATGCACACTTCTTAATATATACATATGCATATAAAATTATTAACCTTACATAAGCCCGAGTTAAGCCGGTCTGAACGTGCATATGGGCATGTGTGTGTGAGTGTGTGTGTGTGTAGGTATGTATGCATTTACATATATGAGCATAACATGTAGGATGTGTTGTAAATTTAAAAAAATACAGATATTACATATGAATATTAAAAAGAAAAAAAAGTAAGAACATAATGTAAAAAATGTAACCAACTTGTTTACTGGTATGATTCATCATAAAAGCAATGGGAACTGAGATACGAGTCAAAATCATAAAGTTTAGCAGTTGAGAGAGAGAGAGAAAGAGAGGTAGAGGCGGGAAAGAAAGAGAGAGAACCTGAGAAATAGAAAGTTTTCTGGGACGTAAAAAAACTACATTGTGCGAGTGTATTTTGTATCTCGTCTTGGTAAATCGGGTGTATTTATAAATAATATTATGAATAAGTAAAAGAAGATCCATAAAAATACATGTAATAGGGGCACAGATATGCCGCGTTTTAGCGGAGAGGCAGACGTTTAAACGTGGTTGGTAGCGCTTCTTCGTTACTTTTTATATGAAAAACCTGGCTATAATCCACAGATTGGTGACTGATGCACTTTCCCACAGGTGGAATCAATACTCCCTTAATAGTCTAATTGTGGTTTTATAAAAAAATATAGAGAACTCCCAGATGGTAGGAAATTTCTAACACAACAGAGAAAAGTAACCTTATTTGCAAGAAGCCTGCCAACGTTCCAGTATTTTTTTCCGATTAATGTTTTTTGTGCTTGTTAATCAAAGAGATATGAAGAAGCAAATTTCTGATAACTTATTATTAGTTATGTTAATCTGTTGTTGAGAAAATGTTTTCTAATTTTGTAATTAATAAAGCAAGAGAAAATTTGTCTTGTTTATATTAAATGTCAAGAATCATTTACGCACCCATTCCACAAACGGCTAGAGGTCTTCCTCTTAAATTTTAGCCATTGCCTGAAATATGTGTACCTTCATTCATCATTCGAGTCTGTTTGCGTTAGCAGTTAAAGTCACTAACCTAGAACGAAGAATATCGTAAAATTTGTGATAATGTTTTACTTTCAGAATTTATTACCAAACAACGAAAACATTGTCAATTTTTTCTTCTTATTTTGTAACCAATCTTCTTAATTTAATCTTTCTATGTCTGAAGCAAATTGTTGTAAATATTACGTGCGTCGTGTTCGAATGTTCACGGCGCTGAACGAATCCAAACCACAGTTTCATATATATCTATATATATAAACATGTAACTGTTGGTTCGTTCGGAATTAATTTTGTAAAAAAAAAACCCGGACGGATGGCTTCCACGTTTTGGTATAATATGTTTACTATATCCATGTTTTTATATATTTCGTTTTAATTATAACATTATACTTAATTTTTCTATGATAAATATGTGGATTTCTTTGTACCGAGAGGCCATTTTTTATTTAGGGATAATTATTTATTACCGCTTCATGTCACGTGACAAGTGTTACAATTTAGCGGTTTTCCTGCTAGATCTGGGGATTTCGTTTACAATCTAGCGGGAAATTCTAGAAAATCTGGAGGTATTTGGCACCCACACACCCGCATTAGATTATTAAAAAATAAAGAAAAGCGCTTGAAAATACTTTAAAACATAAAATAAACTCATTCATGTAAGTAAAAAAAGTAGCATTTATTGCCTTTGGTAACAATTATTTATTGATTATTTGTTTTGTTTTTCACCTTTTTTTCGACTAACCATTCTTAAATCTCACTATAAAATCGATTTTTCCAAGTACATTTTAGGTGGGGGGATTCCAACCTCCGAAGTTTAGTTTAAAATACGATCTAAAAGTGTAAAAAGCAAGAAACAACAGCAAAAAAAAAAAAGATAGTGAGAAAACACGGAACATTATGGAGTTTGTTTTTTTGGGGGGGGGGATTAGCGATTTTTGAAAATTTCAGACAATAAGTTAAAAATCTAGCGATTTTCTGGCATTTCTTTCTCCTGATCTCGCGGTTGTTTTTTTTAAATCTCAGTTGACAACATTGCATTACTAAAAAAACACTACAGGCTTAATGTAAACAGGATGTGTTTACAATATCGGTAAATTTTCAATGGGTTTGATTACATGATTATTGATAATTTAACCATGTGATAGAACGGTAATTTAAATTATCCACACGTGGTCGCAAAATGAATGCCGACGCTCAAAGTGAATACACATTTTGACTCTTCCCTTTACTTGAAAATCCACCAAAAATCAGGAAATTAACGAATTTAATGAAAATTGCAGTATTTTTCAAATAATGATCGCAAGATATAATGAACTTACTATTTTTACTTAACTCTTAGTGAAAATGTTTTATTTTGTTTTAACAAAAAATACCTTTACTAAAGTTATGGTTTTCAGTAGTAAATAAAACATGCAAGAATTTATTTTTGCTTCTTTTAAAGCATCGTAATTTGTAACAATAAACAATAATTTTTACAGTAACATTACGAAAAAAGCTCCTCTAGTCCGTAATTCTCGCATACTATTCAGGAAATTAAAGATTCAATTAGATTCCTATTTCAGTCACCTAAATTATTTAGGGTGAAATGAGTTTAGGAATTTATAGCCAAACCTAAATATTTTTTGGTAAATATCCAGATACGCTACTACAGAACACCGACCACTCTAATTTGTTTGAGAGGGTGGTGATGTTGGGGTTCGCGCCAACATCACATCCGCCCCGCCCGCTCGCGCCCCCAATGTACAAAGTAAAATCTTCGGAAAATGTTTAATGGTGTTCTCATTGGTAAATATCGGTGCGTTACTTACGGAAAATTTGAAAATTCGATGTTCCAGTTAAAAAAAAACAGATAAATTACGCCCCTACTCCAACTTGGTGTGCTTTCCTTTTCTTATTTTATTTCTTCTTCAGCTAATTTTAAATTTCCACCCAAAAAGCGCTATAATGTATTTTTGAAAATTAGAAAATTCTATTCATGGAAAAAAGTCCCCTCCCCCAACGTAGTTTGCTTGGTGAAGCCGTCGTTTATGCTACATCGTGCATGCGCGTAGCATAAACATAAGCTGCAAAATGGTGGAAAGAAGTTCGTGGGTTCAGGGGTAAATACCATGCAAACGTAAATTTGCCCCAAGTTTGACTATCAGATTCGTTGTAAGCGACCTCAATTACCTATAAAAAAAAAACTAATTAGAGTGGTCGGTGTTCTGTAGTAGCATATCTGGATGTTTACCTTTTTTCCTGCTTAAAAAAATAGCAGTAATACAGTAAGTTAGGTAAACTTAATTTTTCGTTTAAAAATGGAATTATTTCCCTTTCGTTATTAACTTTTAAAAAAACAATTTTTTAAAATAAATATTGTGTGTTTTGTATACATAAAGTACAATTGTTGAATGTTACTGTTTTGATTATATTCGTTTGGGTGGGGCACAATTAAAAAATTAAGAAAGATTAAAACGAAGCGAAATTTAAGTGTCCATTCCATTTTTACAAAAACCGTAAAACAGTGCATACTCAGCAAGTTTTATCGTAATTTATAAGCATATTGAAACACTAAATCAACATTTTATTTATTTTTTTGCATAATTAATGATGGAAGTATTTTTCTGTTTATTTTCTTAACATCTGTTTAAAAAATAATTTGTACATTCTCTTGAAAAAAAAGAATGACACTTTTCTCTACTTTGCCATGTGTTCCACTTTAACAAACTGAGCCACAGCAACGCGTGGCCGGGTGCAGCTAACATATTTATATATATATATATATATATATATGTGTGTGTGTGTGTGTGTGTGTGTGTGTGTGTGTGTGTGTGTGTGGAAATATGATTGGAAAAGGAACACTAAAAGTATAAAAGCTTAAAGCTTATAACTTTTCTTTATTCGTTTTCAATTGGTGACGTGCAGGAATACAAAATAATATTATGAAAAAAAAAATTAAAAAACTTATTTTTACAAGTACATAATTTTCGACCGATTCTTCAGTCTTTATCGGGGAAAAGGGGAATGGAAAATGAAGGAAGGAAGAGGAGTAGGAGAAGAAGGAGTTATATCCAATGAGAAGGTGCCACGTCGGTTTTAAATACATACACATATAAGTACGCACATACAGACATGCACACAGTACATATACACATATAAACGAAAAATAAAAAAAATTAAACTGTAGGTAATAATGAGAAACGCGCCTTTATCTGCCCAATCTTTTGAATTCTAACGATATTATTTATTCCAAGAGAGAACAAGAATTCAATATATATATATATATATATATATATATATATATATATATATATATATATATATGTATATTAAAAGAAGGGGGTAGTAACCAACAATGTGTATGTTTTAACATTATTTTATTATTCCATGTCTTGGTTTTTCATTGAGAATTATGTTTATATCATTGTAATAATGTGTTTAAATCATTGAAATCGTTTTTACGCGTTTCAGACGTTCTGTGAAGCGTCTTCGTCAGAAATTATTTTCAAATGTGTTGGAGATGTAAAAATAGCATTTTCGTAGTTCATTTGGAGTGTTTCCAAGGGGTTGAAACATTACTATTAATAGGAATGTTTAACTTTTATTACTCTTTTATTGGGATGTTGCGAAGCCGCCGACCTCGGCTGTGGTCACTCCTGTGTTGTGTTTCTCTCTCTCACTCTCACTTTCTACTTGTGTATTTTTTTCTTTTTCTTTAGAGTAGGGCGTGTGTGTGTTTGTGTTTGGGTGTGTGTGTGTGTGTTAGTTTTCTTTTATTGGTTTGTGAATGTGTGTACTGTTAGCAGCCTATATAGCAATATCCCACACATCCTAGGAAAAGAAGTTATCTCATATGTGATTGACAAACATACACACACTTTACACCCCAGATTCAATAAACAATTCGTGATTGATAGCATCGACATAATCCTCAATAACAACTCCTTCCAATTCAATAAAGACAACTACATCCAAATACTAGGTACAGCAATGGGTACTAAAATGGCACCGACATATGCCACCCTTACACTCGCCTCCCTAGAAGAGACCCTTTATGAAAGGATAGAGAAAAATTACGTGCACAATATAAAAACACTCTTCATAAAATCTTGGAAAAGATACCTAGACGACTGCTTTATCCCCTGGAAAACCACATGGGGGGATATCAGAGAACTCCACACTTTGCTACAAAATCTGCACCAAAAAATAAACTTCACACTAGAACAACGCCCCACATCCTAGTAACAATCAAAAACAACAGCATCATCACATACATCTACCACAAACCCACATACCCTCAACAATATGTCCACTTCAAATGCCACCATCCTAAAAACTGTCTAAAATCAATACCCTACTCTCTAGCACGTAGAGTCTGCACCATAGTAACAGACAGACACCTCCGTTCAACTAGACTGAATGAACAACAAATTACACTGCGGAAAAGAGGATATCCATTACCACTAATACAGGAAGGTATTGAACTGGCTGAAAAATTCCAATAGACGAACTAAGAATCCCACAAGAACACAACTAAGAACAGGTTTTAGCATACGTCTCTACACACAAAGCAAACAAGAACACAACTAAGAACAGGTTTTAGCATACGTCTCTACACACAAAGCAAACAACCAAGAACTATTCACACAGATAACAAAAAATCTTATCCTCCTCAATCAGAACGACAAACTAAACAACATACTTAAAACAACAAAAATAATAAAAAGAAAACGCCAACCCAAAAACTTAAAACACATCCTAACTCCCTAAACACTCGTTCCACACACTACAATAGGGGTTACAAAATGCAGCAAGCCGTGATGTGAAGTATGTCATATAATAATAGAAGGAAACACATACACATTTATTTAAACACCTAATAATTTTCATTTCCTGCCAAAGATACTCCTTATCATAAATATGGAAACGTGGTCATTTTTAAGGTATGCACGTGTCTAAACCCTATACACAGTCACGTGTATAATAGCAACTGCAACTTTAGTTGCCTTCCCTGACTGCCTTTCAAAAACTATTGTAAAAGTAAAAGATAACGGGAGCTCGATGAATGTTTTGCTAGATACTAGGAGTTAAGAAAATATTATCAAACAACAAATTGTATTTTGTACCCTACCACAGCAGAGTAACAATGGTAAACGCGTCATTGTCTGCACAAGTAAGTAATTATTGTTTGTGGACTTTCAATTTTTGGACTTACAATATAAGGAATGTGTGTTCTCGAGAAAAAAAAAACAAAACACTGTTTGATTTCTAACATATGAGATAAAATATGGGCTGTCCAATAGATAATAGACCTTGCAACATATAGCTTCGACTGTCAACGTTAGTAATTACAAGCATATTTCACCCTGTGTTTTATTCCCTATTCTTTACGGATGTACGACTATATTCCAGAATAAGGTAATTTTGGCTAATTATAAACTTGTAAACAAAAATCGATGCGTGAGTCAGAAATGCTGGTAATATTTTCAGTTTATCAAAATCTTCATAACTATAGAGACACGGCAATAGCTTCACGCTCGGTTCGTTTAGAAGAGACCATTTTTATGGGGAAGTATACCGCCCTAGCGAACTTTTACAGTAGCATTATTTTAGCATCATTTACAATGGTATTTTTAAAATTATCTAACATAAACAGTGAATTACATAGCTGATGGTTCTAAAAACAATCGATGACTTCTTTATTATAATTTGCACGACTGATCTTTTGCAAATTCGTAACTACGTACTTTGTAGCCATAAGTCACATTTGTATCTGATTTGTTGTTTGCCCCAATGCCTAACGATGAAATGCAAATATCGAGTATCTTCACATTCAATTTTCAATAAACTACAGGCGTTATGATGAGTAACGTACTGTGCTTTTCTATGTTAAAACTAATTTTGCATTATCAGAAAAGTTATCCTTGATGAATGTTATAATGTATGTAACAATTTTATATTTATAATGAAAATATTTGATTTTTCATATTATTCCCATTTTTTAATTAAAACGATATATCAGTATATTCTTGCTACAAAAGATTGACTGTGGTCGATGGGAAACAATATAAAATATAGAAACAATATAAAATAATTTATAATTAATTAAAACTTTGAAATACATTTTACCAAAATTATATTCGAATATTCAAAAGTAAATATCTGTATTTTAAATGTATTATAAATTATTGTAAAGTCTGTGTCTAGTATTTCCTTATTCTGACTTTTGAGTGTCTGATTGATTGATCACAGTTGAATTTGTTATCCCGTTTTTTGCCTAATCCATTATCTTTATATCGGCCTATATCCGTATTATGTATATAAATGTTTAATTGAAGAAATTCCTCTGTGGACAAATTTAGAGTAGTTATTGCAATATCAGAGACAACCATCAAATATATTATGTCTAATCTATTATCTGCCAAATTAGTAACTTTAAAATATTGTTTCATACCCATTCATTCGTTATAATAACATCTACATTTAGTCCTAGGAGAAACATCATTACGATGGCGTACACCTTATAAGGAAGTAGTTACTCATTTTCCCTCATTACTAATGCACTTCTACCACCACAAGTCTTGAGTAGTACAATTATACCCATTATACATAAACATTTTTGTCTGTATTCAGAACTGACAGATGAATTGATACACAAACTATTACCTTTCCTTTCCCATTTACAAAAAAATAAAAATTAATTCAGTTCCAGGTATTCTCATTGGTTGCGAGTTCAAATATCACTTATTCCAGTATACAAACCTACATAATGTGTGTATGTATTTTCTGGTAAACTTGTTCTTTTATTTATATAAAAGAACAAGCTTACCAGAAAAAAACATTGCCACATCATTTCAAATGATTGTCTATTCCTTTACGTCTTTACTATAATACTATTCATACATTACCTTATATACCACATTTATTATGGTATAAATGGCAAACCATTTTAGCACACACAGACATACACACACATACACACACAGAGTCACACACCCACGCACATAAAGGGAGACAGAGACGGAGGGAAGAACGGATGGAGATAGATACCTGCAGAAGGTGGGATAGAGATTATTCTTCACTAATTTTGTTTTGATCACTAATTTATTCACACCCAACAAGATCTATGGTATTTCGAAGACAGCAAAATGATACTTGTGGCCAAGACAAAACAACTGTTTACTTTATCTTCGACCTCATTTTCCACACTGGTTCTCGTTCAAGCCTTCGCATTGACGGTAACATTTTTTTCCTTTTTCGTTTGCTCAACACGGTACTTGATACTATTGAAATTTTCCATAGGGGTTTTAATTTTCTTTAAATTATATGATTACCTGTGGGCTCCAAAGTATAATAACTTATATTTGATGTTGAGCTTCTTTTTACACACCCACGTAGGTCACAAGAAAAATGCAACTGTAGTTAGCTTTTATGTACATTGGAAAGATAACTGAGTGAAATTTAGGTACTTCTAATTATGCTAAAACGTAAATACGTTAGTGGAATGGAATTCGTAACCACCCCTCAAACGAGTAACACAGTGTTCACTTGCTCTATAACTCGGCCGACATGTTAACTTCAATGCTCTGAACCAATAAAAACATGAGTAAACATCACTTATGCAAAGTAAATTTGTGAATTTATCGCAAACGGGTATTTATTTTTCTAAGTTAGAAGATAAAGTTTATTCCCCCTCCAACAAAAAAATAAAACTAAAAATAAATAAAATTAACATGTTATACACGCATGTGCGTTGTGAAGTGTAAAGTAAGACAAATATTTTCCATAACCAGAGGGATACGAGCGCACACAATATCCGGGTAAAACGATTACTCCTCCTCACCTCTAAAATACGACAAAATATTTTATCTGGCCAAGCAAATACGAGCTAGAACACCGATGTGTCTAAAACAAACGATAAGTGTTAATTTTCTTAAATTCATCTTAACCCTGACAAATGCTAACATGTTTACTGCCGTAGACCCGTATTAGGGATTACAAATGAATGTAACCACAAGTAGTGTAAAGTGTATAAAATATAATATGTATTTATCATAAAGAATACAGACACCACTAAAGTGGTATGAGAGGAACGTGTTCGGTTAAACATGACATTATTTTTTTCCGTTTAGTCTCTGAAACCAATGGTATTCATAGAACTGATTGGTTAAATAGAGGTGATTTGTACCCAACAACACCTCCCTCCTGAGATTTTCATTCCCCTGGGATGGTCGTATAACTCTTTTTCCTGGAGTTGATCTCTATCGGGTCGGCCATTTTCCTTTTACTGGCGGACTGGCGTCGTCCGGCTGCTTGTGGTGTTACCAAGTCGCACGTGGTATATATTCGGCCCATTACTTCTCGTTCAGCAGAGGGGTGTCTTTCGTCATCAGTTATAAGTTTCCGAATTTGGTTTAAATGTTTCTTGCGCGTAAATCTTGGGTCTTCGATAATGTATACCATCCGCCCGATTCTTTTCTGGACCTTTCCTAGTCCCCACAACGTGCTATTATTTTTGTGTACATGGAAAGTACATTTACACCAAGTTAATAAATATTTTTAGGAACTATAGTATTGGTGGTTTCACCTGTTTTGGAAAAAGATTCTCGAAAGACCGGCCTAATTTTACTCGCGGATATTTACTCTGCGGACGACATCTTTGATGGAGTCCTTTAATTTTGCGTAATTCGGTAGACTTGTAAAAACTGTTGAAACGCCTTTTCTAAGGGCGTTTCTTTAGCCTTATCCAGGGCTCTTTTACACGTGTCTACAAAACTCTATGCCTGACCGTTCGATCGGGGATGATAAGTTGGCGTCACATGTAGCTAAGCTGGAAATGCTCGCAGAAGCTTTTAAAATCTACTGAAGTTAATTATCTGCCATTGTCTGACACACGACAATCAACCACACCCAAGCTAGCAAACAATTCGTGAAAAGCACTGATTGTAAACTCCGTTGTTGGACTTTTACATCCAAAAACCTCAGCCATTTTGAAAAAACTGTCTACCACTATTAAATAATAGTTGCCACCCAGCATACCTGTGTAATCTATTTGTATTCCCTGCCATGGGTGGGCCGCTTTAGGCCACGTGATAAATTGCATTGGGGGCACTTTGCAGCCAATGCGCGATTTAACTGTGCCTTTATATCAGTGTCTAAACTCTTCCAGGTAACGTAGGACCTCATGAGGGTCTTCATTCGCGTAGCCCCAGAGGGTCCCTTATGAAAATCCTTTAAAAATGTATTTGGTAGCGCAGCTGGATTACTACACATTCTCGGTACAACAGTATCTCATTGTACATAGAATAATCTTACACCGCCGATTCATCCGGTTTAATTTCTTGCTTCATTTCTTTGATTAAACTATCTTCTTCAGCCTCTCACATTATATCTTCCCAAGTCACTAGTAGTTCCTTGATCGTATAACATAATATTTGTGTTTATTCCTTTTCAATTTGTAGTGACAATATTACTCTATCTTCTTGTGGTTCCCTTGATTTCGGGATTTATCATGACAATCTGTCTGCGTGACTTAACTTCGCAGATGTAAGAAACTCCATACTGAAACCGTAATTCAGTAGAATGGTTCCCCCATCTTTGAAGTCTGTAAACTGTATCAGTTTGCAGACTTTTTTTAGAGCCAAATATGGTTATAAGCGGCTTATGGCAAGTTTGCAATTTAAACTTACGACCGTGTAAACATCAGTGGGATTTTGTAACACTGAATATGATCCGCAGTGCTTCCTTTTCGATTTGGGAGTAATTCTTCTCAGCAAGAAGTAAAATTTTTGACGCAGGGGCGATCGGCTTAGTGGACCCATCAGACATATTGTGTAGAATGCACGCCCGATCCCATAAGAAATTGCGCCAGTTGCGACAATATTCCCTTGTTCTGGATTGAAATGAGTTAGAAATAAATATGGCGTTTATACATCTTTAATTTCTTAAACGCTGCCTGACACTTTTCTTCTCCTTTTTTAATAATACGTTCAATGGCGCACGCAATTCATGCATGTTCTTCATGGACGTTTGATAAAATTAATCGAGCCCTAAAAACTCTGCAAATGGTCGGATTATGAGGTTATGTCTTTCATAGCTGAGGACCTGTTTGGAGCGGGCCTCCTCCCGTCCTTATTTATGATATGGCCCATGTATTTAAGCCGTTCAAATAATCGAATTTTGCTTCCTTCAATGTGAAACCGTTTTTTTTATTCTGTCAAACACTTGAAGTACATGAACTCTATGATGTTCATCATGTTTACTACGCATGAGAATAACGTCAAGATAGCCTATTGCGAAATCCACACCGCTTAGCAAACTATCAGTTACCTATCGGAAAATTGCAGGTGGTGCTTTTATACGAAATGCTAATGTATTGAATTTATAAAGTCCTTTGTGCGTTGAGATACACGAAAGTTTCAAGCTATCCCCCTCTGTTAGTATTTTTAGGTACGCATCGCTTTAAGTCTATTTTGGAAAAAAAATATTTTCAGCCATTTAACTTAGCGAATATTCTGTATGGATTTGGTAGTGGATAGTGATTGTCCTTGCGCACCGCATTCAATTCGGTCGAAAGATCCGCGCATATCCTAATCTCTTTAGATATATTCAGGGATACTGCCCACTCACTATAGTTAAGAGGGGTAAAAATCCCAGTGTTATCTAGTCGTTCCAATTCCTTTTCTTGAATATTGGTTTTGCTTCGTCCAGCAATTCTAATCTCGCCTTTATTTTGTGCAGCATACACGCTTTTCGGAGAAAACACTTGGGAAATAGTTTTTGAGATACTTTTTTAGTTTGTATGCTTCGGTCGTTAGGTTTTCGACATTGTGACCAGAATCACTCATTGGCGAGTCCGATAATTTAAATTCATGAATCCAATCGGTCACGAATAAGTTCGATGCATTCCTTAGAACGAACACGTTTAGCTTTGTTGTCGTTTTTTTAGTGACACATTAATAACTAGCTCACCCTCAAAATGTATTTCTTCACCAGTAACCGATCTTGCGGCTTTATTCGTCTTTGCCATCGTGTGATTTTCTATTCGCTTCCACGCGTAAAAATTTATAACGACCTCTCCTTGTAGAAATGTGCCCAGTTGAAGGTAAAGAAAGTAATGTTTTTACCCAATTGTTCGATATTTGTCGTCTGAAATGTCGAGCTTAAAATGATGCTGATCTTGTGAAAATCCGCCGCCTCTGTCGAAAGTTCAAGCCAGACATGGAAACATACATGCACACATTTATATATTTGTAGCTCACATTTTTTACCCAAACCAATTAAAACGCTTGCCTTGTTACTGAACACTCTTTATGTAACATTTCAAATATTTAGACAAGAAATTGTCTGAGTAATTTGGGAGAGACCGGAGAGGTATTTTTTTTTACATTTGACGCCTATCATGACCCCTTAACATTTATGTTTTTGGGCTCAAATCAAGTTATTAAGTTAGATCCATGTCAAATGAAGCGATATCTAAAATTTCAATTGTTTATACCCAAAATTGGCGGAGGAGTTTAGTAGAGTTCTCAAAGGTCATATCGTTGATTCTCGGCCACTTAACAACCGAATTATTTCTGGCCGAAAACGGATTACAAAGATGTTCCCAAATCGTCATACCCTGCATATAAAATGTTGAGCCTGTAGACTGAAAACTGGCATAGTTATTATGTAGGGGAATATACACAGACAGAGAGACGGACATACACTTTCACTTTTATAGATATATAGATATGCTGATTTATATATATATATATGTGTATGTGTATATATATATATATATATATATATCAAGACATTATAATTGCAATGCTAATACTTGTTTGAATAGAATATTGTAATTTCTCATTAAGAAAGGAAATTGCCATTTTAATGACATTTAATTTGCTTAGCTAACTTGTGTGTTCAGCATTATTTGCAATTAATTAGTAATATCGCGCAAGCGAATCTGTCTTCCCGTTTTTGAATATCATAGCAGTGTTATCTAAATTATTATGAAAACTAAATAAAAAATAGTAATGGATTTTTTCCTGAAACAGCTTGGAAACATATTCTTTAAAAAAGATTTAAAGCGGTAGCATCGGTCATTGGCTTGCGTATCAGTTGGTGTGTATTTGCGTGTGCAACTCATTATATATGAGGGTTGTGTAGGAGTATTCGTGTACGCTTACGTCCACCAGGCAAAAAGCAGTGCTTTATATAAATACAATAATACAATCTATCCTGTAAGTTAAAACACACAGCATTGTAATTAGTTAATTAATATATATTAAGTTTTTTTTTTACATAGGCATCACAACTTATCAAGACCAATAGACCACTCGAGGATAAGGGTAAAAGAGTGTACAATAGAAATTGGACAATAAAGTAATCGTTAGTAATGGAAATTCGCTAAATTTGTAAACTTTTATCGAACGACTCATCAAAAACTTGTTTGCGTTAGACTTGAAGACAACCATAATGTAGTCAGCTAGTGAACAGAAAAAGGGAAGACAATTCCATAGGCATGCAGTTCTAAGAAAGAAGCTTTGTTCCTGGAATCTATGTTTATGTTTAGGCACAGATAAAGAGTGGGGGTAATTATTGATAGTGTCTTCCAATATAGTTCTACCAATATCATGATTTATGTGTCTACAGCCATGATTGAGTAAAGCGGGCCAATATTGCCTGGTCGCTTGCTCCCTTTCCATGTCTTAACAACACTATTAAGAGAAGTATCTAATATTTGTATACAGATGATACCTCTACTGACAGAAGCCTGCTTTTGGAGGTGTGTCAAGTTTTATCATTAGCCAGATTGGTTAACGTGTTAAAGATTAGACAAATTGAAACACCAAAAAAAAAAAAAAAACCAGACACATTTTAATAAGGATACCTTGGCAAATATGTGTTTGTAAGCTTATAAGTTTCAGCCTTCGGTGCTTAATTCACATTTAAACTTTAGTCTAGTCGAATATGTATGACTGTTTATACTGTTTGTCTTCCGATTTTTCATTCATAAGCACAGAATATACATTAATATGTCCGTTAATGTTCGATGAGCGTTGAATTACTACATATATTTTTTTTTAAAATAAAGTAAATGAAATGTTCCGGAACGAACAAGAAACTTTCAATATTTTGCAACTTATTTGACGAAATGTCGTTCTCCTGTTTTTAAATAGTCAAATGAACAATTCTGAACGTCATGAAAACATCACTTCAATTAAAAAATAAAAGGTGTATGAATTACGTTTATATGCCAATATACAAGGCAATAATGTGAAAATTACAATATATTCATTGGAATTAATATTTCGGAAAAAGAACCGATTTTCAGAATTTTATGCATTTTCTTTCCTTTCTTCCAGCCATGATGGTAAATTGAAGTTGATAAAGAATCCGTGAGGTGTCTGTTTACGGGGTTATTTTGAAATGCCAGGAGAATACGCTTTGAGCACCAGATAACATATTGTTGTGGAGACGCCTACTAATTAACATAGGCGGGTGAGTGAGATATATAAAGGTATCAATACCGGGGGGAGTCCGGCAATGACTGTCAAATAGGCAAGACGCTTATGCTGCCTCCAGTAAGACATGTAACTCGCCACATGCCGGAATATCTCCAACTGAAGTATATCTGAAGACATGTAAATATGTATATAACTTAACTTCCTAATATATTATTGTATACGTTTACTTTCTGTGTTCTTGTTAATTATTGTTTTGTATTTTTTCTTATAAACGTACTTATGCGTATTTTATTTCAAAATGTAAACACGGATTCTGTCAGAGAACACACAACTCTGGTTTTTCATTCGCTTTATTCAATTAATCGGTACATTTATTTATGGTGACTGGTATTTTTCGTAATCAGTATCGTGTCAAAGAAAAAATGGTAAAAAAAACTATTCGCACCAATTAATAAATATAATATTCATAATCATGAACTAATGTTCCTTTAATGTTGTACCTGTATTCATTTATTAACTCCAGCTGTGTAAGATGTTCTTTGTTTTTTTTTTCATTATAATTTCAGATTTAATATAATTAGAAAAGCATATTGTATTACTAGCATATTAAATGCGCTTTTCAGAATATACATGTTATATATCTTTACGTTGTTGGATGTTACTAACCAATGAATAAACATTTTTCACTCATAAAATTCTTAATTAACAGCCCCGTTAACCAGCGTTGCTCGGTAGTAGCATGCCCCCCCCCCGCATAACATTTTTAAGTATAGTTGTTGTTGTCGTTGTTGTTGTTGCTGGCTTATCCTCAATTTTCTCATATTAAGGACGGCTTTCGCAATAGACACCCCCAAGAACTGTATTCGGAATTGACATGCAATTTTGTGAGATGGTGCAGTGTCATTTTGCTCATGCGGACTAAGCTGTCGGGCAGGATATAGTTCGCCGTATTTTTCAGGATATTGTTAAGAGTATTGATCAGTGTATTCTTAAGGTCATGGTATTTTCTTTGCAAAACTGGAGTTAAGGTGGAAACAAACTATCGAACCGTCTATCGCTTAAAAGGGAATTAAATTCCAGTAGTCACATGTGCGTAACAATTTGAGAATGTACGCTTTTTTTCGTAAATTGACAGTTTAAGTAAACAGAAAAAAATATACCGTATAGACTGAACAGTTCCTTTATATAATAACAATTATTTTTATTTTCAGCAATAGATACAATTCCTGCTATTATGAACAATATAAGTAGAACAATTATTAAATTATAACAAAGTATACCTTTTTAAACGTTAAGTGTTATACAGCAGAAACGGAAATGTTGATTATATATCTACGAGGAAATGAATTTGGGAGATAATAGGCCCCATCAATGTGTTATCTTTAATTGGCTATTTCGTGTAAAAAAATTATGGTGAATTAGGAAAAAGCAATTTATTTCGGTATTTAACATGTATGCGTGTCTGAATAATATAGAAAAAAAAATCAGGACCTCACACCTATTCTAATAGCAGCGGCAAATTAGCCGAAGAGGTCAGGATCGAATGTCCAACGTTCGTTATAAAAGGATATGAAACAAAAATGGAACTCGGTTTTCGACTACGATACGACGAACGTACGGCAGTTTGACCCTCGAAATATCTACCTTATACAAACTTCAGTTATGTTATCACTGACAGTGACTGGGTCGGTGGCCACCGGTAAATCGCGTAATGTAAACAGAAGTAAATCTACTGTAAAATAAAGCAACCGTTTATTGCTGTTGGTAAAAGTCCATGAAATATAATTATGAGACAACTCACATGTAATTATTACGAAACGTTATTGTGGAATATTAATTTTTAAGAACAAATAAAGAAGAAATAGTGACTATCAGTCTGTGTCGGAAAACACTACGTACGCTGTAGACAAACACGAAATATGTCTTACGCTATCGTAACTGTACATGAATGCATGTTGTATGTATAAATAGAAGCAAAATTGGTTTACAAACATTAACCGATGTCATAATAAGTTTTTAATCGAGGTGTTTAATCTGTAATGGTTGCCTAATCCAACAAGGGAAGCCATGCTTGATTTAATCTCCGGGCCGTTATTTGTTGAATGAGGTGTCGTTCATTCGATAAAGTGCGAATATGTAGTTTTCAGCCAATGAGATTTTGTGAAATATAAGGAGGTCATTGTTTCTTGGGATCGGGGAAAAGAAAGCTTATAGTATGTGTATGCGTATCTTAGCTAGAAAATTAAGGTGAAACAACATATATAACCATTATCCAGCATAACTCCTGGAGTCGACTGAGAGCAGGAATTGCACATTTTATTTAGAGGGAAGACTAACAGCTACTTCCATTGTACATATTTGCGGTCGTGATCATGTTTCTCCAAAGATAGAATGTAAGATTTTAATTTAGCGGATACATGTGTGTAAGATAGTGGGAAAAAGTTCAATAGTCAGGTTAATAGATTAATATGTAGCCTATGTTGGAGCAAACCTATAGTATTTTGGTGCAGAAGAGGAATTCATGCAATCAAAATATTATATACAGCATTAGCTACTCTAAACAATTGAGCGTCGAGACATTAACAGATTCGTAAGGAAAACATTAAAGTAAGGTTTTGATAAGCCCTCTTTTTATTTCGGACTCATGAGATTTACATAATTATGTATGTATTTAATTATAGAAAACTACTAAATTAGCTAATGAATATTGTAATACACATATCGCAATGAATTATTAGCCGAACATGTTATGTATAAAACACTCAAAACATCTCGTACATTTCCCCCACACGTTACTGGCATTCCCCAAAGTTTGATATAAACAAGATCTATTACTTTCAACATTTTAAAATGTTGTATTTTTGACAGCTATTTACCATGACAAAAAAATAAAAATAAAAAAGTATGATTTTATATATATATATATATATATATATATATATATATATAATTAATTTACTCACATAAAATTAATATACGAAAGTATAAATTTATTCGTAATCTTTAAGTATTTACTTCAAAAGTGCTCAATACGTAGGTAGAGCTATTTAGTAAGTTATAAAATATATATGGCATTATAGCTACACTGAATATTCGTGTTTCATCCACTCTATGACTCTTCAGGCTTAATCGCCATATATATTTTATAACTTACTATATATATATATATATATATATATATATATATATATATATATATATATATGTGTGTGTGTGTGTATAAATCCAAGATGGCGCATTATCATAAAACGCTATTGCAATTACTCCTCCAATGTTTTCTGATTTGTGTAGTCATACTCATATTTTAAACCCTTTTGTAAGTTTATGGGTTTTAATTTAACTGATGAGTTTGCATTGATTTTTTTAATAAATTTACAAAATTATTACAGGATTTTTTTCCCGCTAAGAAACAGAACTGAATACACACAAATCAATATTTATTACCACAAAATCTAAATTAAATAAACCCGCTACAATAGTACAAATGTTAAATTCTGGCATATATATATATATATATATATATATATATATATATATATATTTATTTAAATTGGAAATTTGAAAGTTTTGAAGTGTCGAATATAATGATAAAATCATTTTACTTATTTATTTTTTTGTAAGTCCGATGTTTCGCTAACAAATAGCCTCATCAGTTTGGAAAGTGCGATCCATGAATGTTACTTGTTTCTTCATTTTGGTGTTATGGGGAAGAGAAGAGAATATAGTGCTGGTCCGGTGATTTTAGTGTGTAATGCTCCAGTTTCGAGCGGGATTTAAAGTAAAAGATGGTCACACACTTTTAGAAGACACTTATCTTTAAAGTAAAATTTACATGGGAAATTTGAAAACTGAATTGTCGAATATAATGATGGAAACATTTTTATTTACTTATTTTATTTATTTTTTATATGTCTGATATTTCGCTAATAAATAGCCTCATTAGTGTAAAAAGTCCGGTCCATAAATGTTTTTCTTCTTCTTGTTGGTGTTATGGCGAAGAGAAGAGAATGTAGGTTCTGATCCGGTGATTTCCAGTGTACGCTAAAGTTTCGAGCGGAATTTAAAGTAAAAGATGGACACACAATTTTTGAAGACACTAAAATTTAAATGAGATATGTTACAACTTTGAAGTGTTGAATATAATGATAAAATCATTTTTATTTACTGATTTTTTGTAGGTCGGATATTTCGCTAATAAATATCCTCATAAGTGTAGAAGTCCAGTCCATGAATGTGTGTGTTTTTTTTCTTTTTCTTAATTTTGATGTGCTGGCGAAGACAAGAGAGTGTACGTGCTGTTCCGGTGATTTCCAGTGTACGCTAAAGTTTCGAGCTGATTTTAAAGCAAAAGACGGTCACACAATTTTTGAAGACACTTATTTTTAAAGTAAAATTTAAATGGGAATTTGAAAACTTTAAAGTGTCGAATATAATGATAAAATGATTTTTATTTACTTATTTTTTGTAAGTCCGATATTTCGCTAATACATAGCCTCATCAGGGTCCAAAGTCCGGTTCGTGAATATTTTTTTCTTTTTCTTCATTTTGGTGTTATGGCGAAGAGAAGAGAATGTGCCTGCTGTTCCAAAATGTCGCTAATAGGTAGCCTCATCAGGGTAGAAAAGCGGGAAAACTGAAGTGTTGAATATAATGATAACACGCCTTTATTTACTTATTTTAATTTTTTAAGTCCGATATTTCGCTAATAAATAGTCTCATCAGCGTAGGAAATCGTGGTCATTAATGTTTTTTCTTCATTTGGTTGTTATCTCGAAGAGAAGAGAATGTACGTGCCGATCCGGTGATTTCAAGTGTATAATGCTCCAGTTTCGAGCGGGATTTAAAGTAAAAGATGGTCACACAACTTCAGTACGCTGCATATCAAATTTCGAGTATGTAGATTAAAAATTGACAGAGTTATTGCGTAGGGAAATGGACACACACAGACACGTTCACTTATATATATATATATGTATATATATATATAAGCTATATATATATATATATATATATATAAGCTGAACGTATGTTATATATGGTTGACTATTATAGAAAACTGATCTCATATAATGATAGAGGATGTGTTGAGACAGAGGAATAGTTATGTTTGATTTGGCATAATGATGATTCATTAAAATGGTGGGGTGTGCGTACGAACTTGGTCCACAATGTATGGCAAAAAAATTTTAAAAATAAAAAAAAAACGTCTCCAAGTCTTCTTGATATAGACGTACATAATAATTGTTTGATAAGCATGTTTCTAACTTAAATAGGTATGCTATAATAAAATTGTGGTAACTGCGTCGCGCCTGTCCTCCATAGAACGGAAATAGTCACAAACTTTAATAAAGACTTTTCCTATCTGTGTGAGTATACTTTGATAATCATGTTTCAGTTTGAGGAATATGTTATAATAAAATTATGGGGTGTTCGTTCGCGCCTGACCTCCATATTATAGAAATATATCACAAAACTTAACAAGTTTTTTTTTAAGTGTTTCAGTGTGAACAGATATGGTATAATACATTATGGAGTTTATCTATTTTATTTTTACTTTTATTATATTTTGATTTGGATTTGATACCCCCGAATTCGAAGCTATCTATTTACAACCCTTCCTTTTCATAACCTATCATACTTTCATAAATCATAGTCCAGTTTCTGTAGGCTGTTTTTTAAAAGAGCCCACGACGGCAAATTTACTTGTATATATATATATATATATATATATATATATATATATATATATATATATATATATATATATATATATACAAGTAAAGGCGTATGTGTGTGTGTCTGCGTTTGTATCTGTGTATACGCTATAACGCTATAACCCTGTGTGTATCTGTGTATACGCTATAACTATGTATCTGTGTGTATCTGTGTATACGCTATGACGCTATAACTCTGTCAATTTTCAGTCTACAGACTCGAAATTTGATATACAGAGTATTGAGATTTGGGAATATCTTTGTAATCCGTTGTTTTCGGCCAGAAATTTAGCTGTTAAGAAGTCAAAGTTTAACGATTTTTCTTTTGATAACACTGCTAAACGCCTCCACGAACTTTTGGTATAAAAACTTTAAATTTTAGATATAGGTTCCTTGGATATGGATCCTACTTAATAGCTGCATTTGAGTCCAAAGCGATAAATGTTTAGGGGTCATAATAGGGGTCATAATAGGGGTCATAATAGGCGTCAAATTTTTAAAAAAATTGACCTTTTTTTTTGTTATTTTGTTTTTGCTCGATGTACCCCTCCAAAGACCCGAGCAACGCAGGGCTTAAATGTTAGTGTATTATATGTATATATATATATATATATATATATATATATATATATTATGTTGCGTATACTTTCTATTTTATTCATCTGACATTAACTGAAAGTCGAAATTAAGGTATGAAAACTACTTTATCGTATTTGAAAAGCTTGTATTGCTAACAGCTTCAGAACGTGTATATATGGTGATGTTAGCTGGTAAATAGTTAGGTTTATAAAGTAAACTATACCTAATCTAATATTTATTGACGTCAAAATTAATTGCTTATAGAACAGCACATACCTTACATTTTACTAGAGACATACTTACATATATGTGTGCGTGTGTGTATCAATGCATATATATTTTTGTCATATTTATTATTATACCATATTGTAATAACTCATCTCAACCTAAATTACTCATGTTATGCATTGTTCAAAGAAGTATGGATAATTGATACGGATTGGAATTTAAGCTGTGGGTTAATAATTTTACTAATTTCAAATTTGACGAATTAAGTTATTTGTAAAATATTAAAACATATAAAACTATAGAACCATATGGATAAACTCTATTACGTTTTATTCATTGAGTTTATATTAATTACATTCAATATTTCTTGTTATAATTTTGATATATCATTTAATGTATTTTGGTGTAATTATATATACATATATATATATATACATATATATATATATATATATATATATATATATATATATATATATAACGAGACAGCAAGATTATTAAATGAAGTCACAGAACTATATATTGGTAGCTATAGAATAGACTATTTATTGAATAATGTAATACAAGCAAAATTTGGGTGATAGAAGGGACTCTTTATGCCAGGGAATTTCGAAAGCTAATACTTTTCATCAGAAGAGTAGAGAATGTGCTAGGTAGGAAGGGGAACATGCGGCGTCTAGCGTAGGTTCATTAGGAACGAAAAAGATTAAGAGGAATTATAGAATGTTGGGGGAAGCTTTACTGAATTCTAAATAACTAAAAGAGAAGCTTGTTATATATAGTATGGTATATAAGATTGTATATGGTCTTTAACATAGTGCTGAGTTTTAAGGGTGTATCTTTAAGGATTAAAATTGGGGGTGTATTGTTGCTACGTGGTAAAATTTTAACGGTTTGTTGCGTGTCTATTATCTATGAAATGACATTTTGTACAGGTGCAACATAAACGGAAAATGGTAATATAAAAACGCTTATAATTGGTGGGTATGCAAGGTTGTAATATTGATTAGGTAATATTCGGCAATATTTTAAAGTTGCTTTTGTCATGATATAGGGAGTATGATTTTAAGGGGGCGGTCGGAGGATGGGATGGCAATGTTAATGAGTTCGTTTACATTGATGCAAAAGTTTTAACGATACATACAGGTGGTAATGAGAAAGAGTAAGGGGACATTTACTTCTCATAAAAGGGGTAGTATTACCAATAATAGTAGGGTAATTGTAATAATGAAAATAATAATTATAGTGATAATTATAATAATAGTAATAATAATAATAATAATAATAATAATAATAATAATAATAATAATAATAATGAAGTAAAAATAAAGATAAAAAAGTAAAAAAAAAAGTTAAAATAAAGGTAAAAATATTACCAATAGATGTGATAAAATCAATGCCAATGTTGAACTCGGCATCTTCCCCATGCTACCTAGCACCCTCTCTACTTTTCTGATGAGAAGCATTAGGCTTCGAAATGCCCTGGCATAAAGAGTACCTTCTATCCCCCAAATTCTGCTTGTATTACATTATTCAATAAATGATGTATTCTATATCTACTAATATATAGTTTAGTGACTTCATTTCATACTATTGTCGTCTTATTGTATAAGCTCCAGTAATAATTGTTAAGCTTGCCATTATCCAGAAAAGTCTCCTCTTGTGGAATTGAACTCTGTCCTTTCCTCTTACGCATTAATTATATATATATATATATATATATATATATATATATATATATATATATAGAGAGAGAGAGAGAGAGAGAGAGAGAGAGAGATGTGTGTATGTGGTGTTTATACATTAGTGTTTGAATGCGCATTTTCTTGTTCTCTATTTTTCTATGCATATACTTGGCATGTATGACAATTAATTTAGAAACCGAATAAAGTTTACGATAATGCATTCCACGGAGCATACATTAATTATTTTATTTACTAAACTATATAGCTACTGTAATGGGCATTTTTTAAAATCACTTATATATGTGTGCGTGTGTGTGTTCGATCGCGCTTATGTTTTCGTCTGTGTTTATGCCTGTATAAGTATATGCGTATGTTTTATTGATTTCGCAATAGGTATTGTAATAAACGATGAGCAATTATATTTAAAACATTAGAAAACTTTTTTCCCTATATTGTTAATATCGCTGTCTATGACTAAACGAGTTGCCCATGAATAATGGCTTAAAGCAACATAAATGACAGATGCAAGGAAGAATTTATGAAATAACAAGATTAATTGAAGCCTCCAAACCACTTATGACTCAAGCGAATAATAATCAATAGAAAACGGATTAACGATTCTATTTCATTGTAATTATTCTCACTTCGTGTGTCATATGTATTAGAGTCTTTGTATTCTAACATTTTTTCCAAGATTTACACATTGAAAAAGAAAGAGTTGTTTGCATATCGCATATATCGAGCTGATAAGCTGACTAATTCCTTTAATCGGATTTGCTTACAGAAACCACATGCCTGAATGTACTTTTCAGACGTGTATAATGGTACAAAATTACGCTTGTGATAAAAACGTGTTTGTGTAATGAACGGAGGTAATACTTGAAATCAGTGAAAAATTCTAATGAATGTCAGGTTTGAAAAGAACGATATCAATTTGGAAAACTGAAACACAATGACGTTAGAAAAGAATCGGCCTTGAGTTATAAAGAGCGAGAGAACGGCGTAGTTAGTTACATTGTTTTCATTATTCACATTCGAACAGTTAAGGGCATTATTTCATTCATTGTAAAAAAATATAACATTTTTTGTTCAATCTACGGTTATTTGCTTTTGGCAATTGAGCAATTCATTTAAATGCGGGATTTTTTTCTGATTCTATTAAACTTGTTGTAACCCATCAGATTAGTTTGTTCTCATTGGCGGCTCTTATTATTTTATTCTTTCCCGAACATGAACTTCCAACCTTTTACCTCATTTATACACATTCAACAAACACACACAAGATGCTATAGTTCGAAAACTCGGACGTACACGCAGACAGGTAATACGTGCATATTTGCCCCCACAATAATACATCACATTCATTAAAATGTATTGTCTGTTGTCGATAACTAAGAAACGGAGGGTTAGAAGACAGATGAGAGTGTGTTGAAGTACGATAATCTATACTTATTTATTTTTATTTTAATTTTGCAAAATATTTTACATTCATCATATGGGTTTATCTAGAGTATGTAAATAAAAAATGTTTTAAATTACTGCGTTGGCAGAATACACATAGATCTGCTCATACATACAACGTATATTCATATACCATCCAGATGTCTTTAAATAGTGAACAAAGTGCATACTTCTTTTACATGACTAGCGTAAACAAAATCCCATATGTGTATCAGTGTAACTATGTGTTTAATGTGTGCGCGTGTGAGTGGGTAGATGTTTCACACAACAATAAGCGTATTAGAATTAGATAGTTCTTTTAAACAGGCTGCTTACTTCAGGTTATAAAAGGTGTGTATAATTAAAAGAACAAGACTTTCAACAGTAAACGTTTAAATGAACAAAAATAAAACGTTAGAGGTGATCTGATTAAAAATACGTATTTTTCCTCGCTCACCAAATATCGTCAAACACATCGTTTGATACTATGGCCAAGCAAACATCTCTGTAACTGAATACAAAACCCCTGTTGGCCCTAATCGGCTCTGTCCCTAGAAAAGGTTTTTCCTAAACCATAATTGTGCCACGTTCGATGTTTGTAAAGGAGAACAGTGTTATTGTTTAAATTTTTCACTTGTTTACTTTTAAAGAAAAATCCTTGATATGACGAATATCCTTTTCTAAACGCAATTTTTTTAATATTCCTACGATTAGTAGTGAAAGCTAAAAATTTATATAGTTGTCGTAGATTTTGAATCTCTAACACAACAAAAAATAGCCTCGAGGCCAAAATATATCTGGGGAAAAAATTGTCAGGACAAACTGGTATGAAGATATTTTTCCTCTCAAAGTAAATTCTGATATAGTATTTGAAGTTGAAATAAGATCTCTAGGTAGGAATAACCCATAGTAGCTAGCAGTACAGATAGTAATACATTTTCCCAGTCATACCGCTTCGAATTAGAAAATAAATATTCCAGTAGACTAGAAGAAGTCAATTGTAGATTTCCGTAAAATAGAGAAGTTATAAAAAGGAATTATTTACTGGCCAATCAAAGAAATTGAAAATCCCTGTTCTTACCGAATTTAGTAAGTGAAGTTCAGAGAGATAAACAGGGATACTTAATATATGTTTCGAGCCCATTTGTATGTTAATAAACAAACGTCTGTAAAATCCAATAAGAAGCTTTGTTTTTTTGAGAATTTTAACACATTTAAACTTGAAAAAAATATGTCGCATTAAATCATAATACAAAAATCATAAGTATCATCAGAATTATATAATAGATAATAATTCCACTTTACATTTTAAGAGTATTTTCTAAGTAAACGTTAATATTTTAGTTTTCAATTGTTTTACCAGTGTTAATAAATTTGTCAGAGAGGGAAAATAATAAATCATAATTCTGATAATAAAGGTCTCTATTTACTTGACGCCTGCATATACGATTGGTAATATATTGTACCCAAGGCATGCGTTTAATTTAGGATAATAACTAAGCATTATGCACAAATTCATAAGGTGTAAGTACATATATGTACGAATGCTAAGATCAAAGAGTAGTATCTGTTCTTTCGATGCTATTCTTCAATTTCCTGTTCTCTGTTAGTGGAGAAGAAATCCTTCGCGACTGAGACAATTTTTGTTGTTCATTTTCTCAGCGTTAAAAAACGACCCTAGTGTCTAACTTTGTCCCGTGGTAGGCATTGTAAATAGGGATACTAGCAGTGAAAGACGACTGCCATTGTCTGATTTGCATGTTAAATGAATAAAAAAAGAAAAAAAAAGAGTTTTCTTTCTCTATAAATAAATTTTACTTGAATATAAATTCTAAAACTTTACTCTACTGTATTCTGTAAGTTAATCCTTTCCTAAAAAACTAAGTCTACCCTACTCCCCAAGGCTGTTACTCACACTTATACATTACACGGGCTTAATATAAAGTCATTCTGTAACGGATAATCCTATTCCTAAGCCAACATATAAATAAATACATAAATAAAAAAAATATTTTTCTAATATTAAAGGAAAAATATTAAACCATATCTTAACTCTTTCCGACAAACCTGTTGCAAATATACTTGCTTCCATTGCATGAACTTTTACTCACCCCCTCTCCAGTAGCAATGTAATAGTTATGTCACTTAATCACTTTGAGGTGTTTAATTTCTCAGTAGACATAACATTTACATACTAACCCAGTAACATCACTACCCACGCGGGGTCGCAGAAATACCTGGATTAGGACACAGGCGCGGGATAAACCCTCTCGGTGCTGATGGACTCGTAGATCTTCCAAAGTCATTCGTCTAGGAGACAGAAAACTCTGAAGCTAAACCTCAGGGGAGGGAGGTCTCTCCATTCTTGGATGACATCCTTCCTAGAACTGGAAACTCGAACAAATTACCGGTTTGCAAACCCAAACTGCTTAAGGAGTAGATAGGCAGTGTTTACTGTCTGGCTTCCATACCCCTTCTTTGTCTATTATACAAGCGTAGAGGTCGAGGCACAGGGTTTCGACAGAAATACTCAGTGGTCGATCTTGTTTCCTGACAAGGGCAATGAACGCCGTTTTGCCCCTCTCCCGACACATCCAATGCCCATCAAAACTGGGCAGTTGGGAGTACTTGAAAATCACAATGCAAGTACAAGTAGATTGGGTTGACCATCGTCTGATGGGTTGACGGTACCGGATTGACAGTTCCTGGCTGATGTTCCCGACTGGTAGTACAGGACGCCTACCTCTTTGGTAGCGCTTAGAGCGGCTGCCCCTTCAACAGTTAAATAATATCGGGATGTTTGTAGTTCCATGTCGTGCATGGATAGGGACCCTGCACGCATCCCCGATGGGCTTTCCTAAGGCAAAATCCTAGTAGATCGAAGGTCAGCTGATGGTCTACTTGTGTTGTATGACTGGTGTTTAGCATAAGCATTGTTCCGCACCTTTTACCTAAAATGAAACTTTACACAAATGGCAGTACAATCTAAAATTACGTTTAAACCAGGACAAAACTCAAAGTAAATAAAATTGCCTCCTCTCTTGAGGCTTGCAATTACGAACAGCGATGGGTTTAGAACTAATTTAACTGATGTCGAAGCATTTCTTTTAAGAAACACCCCAGATATCTTAGCACTAAGTGAGACTAACCTACACTCCTCCATCCCCTCTAACTACTTTAACATGTCCGGATATATCCCACTCTGCCTTAAGGACTCTGACAGACATATGCACGGGCTTGTAGTCTGTATTCGAAACATCCTCCCCCTGACTAGAGAAAGAAAACTAAAATCGGACGATCAAACCTTTATGCCCTTTAGACTTAACATGCAAAAGAATATTAGTTACTTTTATTTTTTCTACCGCTCTCCCTAGACCATGAACTGTACCCTAATAAACAAAGTCTCTGACAGCATAAATACAGAACTTTCCCTCAACACTAGCGCATAAGTTCATGTATTTGGTGAAGCAATGTCCACCACATTACTTGCCTTGGATTCTCTAATCACACAGTCGCAGCTGGTACCACAACACATAACTTCTCTATATCTTATTCCCTACCACAGACGGTTACGTTTCCAACACGTTCCCCTGACCAGCAAGAACGACACGCATCATTTTAGATCTGTTTCTGACCACAGTTCCTGATGATTGTGTTACGAACGGCCACAGCCCACTTGGGAATGCTAATCATGTAGTGATAATAGTTGAAATCACCCTCAACTCTAGAGCCAAAATTGAAGAGTCATTTCTAAAAAACAACGAGATATTATAAAAATCCCGACCTCATTAGAGACGCTCCACGGCGAAATATCTTTTCACTTCCTGCTGAACAGTGCGAAAATGAGACCACTGAATCGTTCAAAACCGCAATTGAAGCAAATGTTCTCACGCGAAAATTGTATAGCAAGCCCCACTCTCCCCAATGGTTTACTTCCACATGTGCTGCTGCCATAGGGCAAAGGAAGCACGCGTACCACAGATTTAACCGGCATAAACCCTGTTCAAACAGACGTATATAGAAGCCAGAAGTACCTGTAAGAAAGAAATAGCGACAGCTGAGAGAGAATTTACTGAAACAACTAATCACAGAAATTAGGAACCCGTGACTCCTGGAAAATCTACAACAGTGTAGTAAATATTGGGCAATCAACAATTCCCCCACTATCCAACAATCATGAAGTTGTTAGCTCAGCAATCGAGAAGGCTAACATGTATGCTAGTCGGTTTTCCTTTAACTCCACACTAGACCCTGCTAACCACCATCTCCCAGACTTTACTTTGTGGACAGACGCCACACTTGACGATCTGAAAATCACCCCTTCTCAGATGCATGCTATTATACAATCTTGACACTGCTAAAGCATGTGGGATTGATCTCATCCCGGCAGTGGTATTAAAAAGTGGTCCGTCGAAGTAGCTCCAATCCTCTCCAAACTTCACAACAAATGCCTTAATGAATCTTGCTTTCCTGCCTGTTGGAAAACTGCTTCTGTGGTACCAGTTTTCAAGAATTTTGGCGAAAGAACTGACCCAGCAAATTACCGCCCCATTAGCCTCCTCCAACTTTTCGCCAAAATATTTGAGTCCATAATTAACCATGCTCTAGTCCATCACCTTATAGATGCTAAACTTCTTACTGAACAGCAATATGGATTTAGGCAAGTCCGTTCCAAAGCAGACATTCTAACTGTAATCTCTGAGCGTATATACCATTCACTTGACAAAGCATGGGAGGGTAGAGGGTTTGCTCTAAATATATCTAAGGCTTTTGACAGGGTATGCCACGAATGTCTTCTTAGGAAAATCAGATCATACGGTATCACTGGAAGACTACTTAACATAATAAAATTCTTCTTAGATAAGAGAAAAATGTAGGTTGTCATCGATGGCCGTACATCTAAACAATATGGTATAAATGCGGGAGCGCCTATACTTGTATCTCTCTTATTCCTAATATTCATAAATGACCTCCCTGACAAAATTGTCCGTGAGATGGGTATATATGATGATAATACCACGCTATATAGCAGACACGACAGGAAAACAAATGAACACATATCTAAAGAAATGGCAGAAACACTAGAGGATGACCTCCAATTCGTAGTGGAATGGGGACAAAAATGGATGGTCACATTCAATGCTTCCAAGATTAAACTTGGTTCCTACAATAACTACAAGAAACATTCTCTACCACCAATAGCAATGGCCAAATACTCTTTATCTGTAAGTACATCTTTTAAACTCCTCTGCCTAACGTTCACATGCCTAACATGAGTTGGAACAATTACATTGAGAGCATTGCCAGGACCGCGGCGAATAGGTAGATTCTCTCTACCGTGCTAGAAAACTACTGACGCCTGAAACAATCCTGCATATCTATAAGGCCACCATTCGCCCATGTATGGAATATCGTTGTCATATTTGGGTCGGTGCACCTGCTACTAGTCTCTCACTCCTAGTAAAGGTTCAAAAGAGACTCGCCAACCTAATAGGTCCTGAACTATCATCCAAGCTTCAGCCTCTGTCCCATCGACGTAATGTAGCATCTCTCTGCCTGTTCTACAAGCACTTTAACGGTGACAGTTCCGAAGAGCTGACAGCACTTGCATCCCATCTACGTAAATATCCCCGACAAACCCAACAAAACCGATATGCGGAAGTTCAAGTGTAACGTGAACCAACATCTTGCTGACCAACTCCCCACCTAGTACCCCTGTAGACTGTGTTCCTAATAGTAGCCCCCTACAACAAAGTGACAATGTGTATTGTTAGGGGTGAAAATGTAATACCAACAAAAATGAATGAAACTGAAATAGATGCGAATATTTTATTTATTATCAAATTAGAATAGTGTTTAAAAAAGTATCTTTTCTCATCTCAGAAAGGTTGGATAGCTAGTAAAACAGAAGTGGTACCAGTAAAACGCGGAACCGTTCTTTTTTTAGATTTTATTTTCTGTATCATCAACAGGTTCTAAATGTATGTTTGATACTGATGAACGATATATGTCTTTATTTTTACTGAGAAAGTAAACAATCGGCATTGTTACAAGTTTAAGCATAAAAACAGGCGTTTTTTTTGTTCAGGAATTTATTTTCCTAGTTATGAATCTATTTCGTATTTTTGATACTGAGACCCATCAATTACTATGGAGTGTTTTCTCTGCGTCACACGCGGTGAATATCAGCGAAACGAATCATTTAAGACAAAAATGTTAGGCTAAGCAATTGTAACAATAAAATTTGCAATTAACTCTGTTCAATTTAGCCAGAATATAAACATAAAATGCAGTATATTGAGTCGCTCCTTTAATGTATATTAAATTTCCCTGAAATAATATAAAAATTATTATGAATTAGTGTAAGCTATTCTATTCAGCGACTGTAGAAAGTTGATTGATTTTCTGCACAATGTTTTTCTTACGATAATAAGGATGCCTGTTGTTTTACATATAATAATATATACATATATATATATATATACATATATATATATATATATATATATATATATATATATATATATATATATATATATATATATATAGCGTGTCAGGAGGCGATGAAAAATCCAGAAAGTGCTTGATCGTGGATGTGAGAGCTGAAAATACAATATTTATTACGACACCATATAAGCATATAGCAAGATCGTGCCAGTGGTTTCATTGCGCTGAATCAATCATAAGAAGTGGAGAAATCATCAGCGACATTGAAACACTGAAACAATGCAAAGTAAACAAACAGAGATAAAACAAACATCCACGAGCGTTTGAAAATATAACTTAGTAATCGACGCCAATAGATATTGATTTTGGAAGGAAGAACGCGTGTGTATGTATATATGTACGAATGTGTGTGTGCGTGTGAGAGAGAGAAAGAGGGGAGATAGCTAGTATCTGAGTATGTGTGTGTGCGCGCTCACGCGTGTGTGTATATGTATGTTTAGCGGGAGGAAAAATAAATGCCCTGTTTAACCGAACACATAACCCCATATAAATAAAGGTACTACAATTAACGGAAATAATGAATTATACATCATGAATATATTAATTTAAATTTAATTTAGAATAAAATTACAATTAAAATAGGTAAAGATAAAGATAAAAAATAATATAAAATAAAACTTTAAAGGAGTTACAAAAAAAAAATAAAATAATAGAATAAATCTGAAGGGAGAGTTTAAGATAATTAAAAATAATTAAGATAATTGTTAAATAACTTATCTAATACTAAATGACACGTAAGGACTATAAAGGGGTATCAGCACATATACATATATAGAAAATATAATGAAAAGTAATATATAAATATCTATGGTAAGATAATCCTACTACTTTTACACAATTTACCAATACTGCCATCATAACTATTAACATTACTACCAATCCATTTATAATAATAATAATAATAATAATAATAATAATAATAATAATAATAATAATAATAATAAAAATAATAATAATAATAATAATAATAATAACAATAATAACAATAATACTAATAATAACAACAATAATAACAATAATACTACTAATAATAACAATAATAACAATAATCATGGTAATAATAATGATAATAATAATAATAATAATAACAATAATAACAATAATACTAATAATAACAACAATAATATTGATGATAATATAACGAAGTAAAAAAATAAAGAAATGTAAAATAATAAGGTAAAAATTGTAACAAGGTAAAAAAAATAGAAATTAAGTAATAACAATAATAATAATAATATTAATATTATTATTATTATTGTTATTATTATTATTAATATTAAAATAATAACAATAGATATTACATCATTATTAATCATCAATGTGCGTATAAATAATAATAATAATAATAATAATAATAATAAACCCACATATATAAATAATAAAAATGACAGAAGTACAAAAAAAAAAAATAAAAACTAAAACCACATAGGAGGGGAAGAATAAGGAGCGGATCGATTTTAAGGTATACTGGTACTGAAAAAAAGGTTAAGGAAGGGGGTCGAATTATGTAGTCCGATAAGAGAAATGGAAAGTTTGCAAGGGCGGGGGGAGGTAACAACTTCATAAAAGGGGGTTCCTTATTGTCGGGGGCATAAATAATGATATATATATTGAAATAAAGCATGCATATATTAATTTAAATTTAATTTAGAATAAAATTAAAATAAAACAAAAAGGTAAAGATAAAGATAAAATAAATATAAAATAAAACTGTAAAGGAGTTATAAAAAAAATAAAATAATAGAATAAATGTGAAGGGAGAGTTTAAGACAATTAAAAAATAATTAAGGTAATTTTAAATAACTTATCTAATAATGATAAACTAATGAATCTTGTATTTTAATCCATGTATTCAGGGTCAATCTTTCACATGAAATGGTTGATTTTTGACCCATCCTGAATTGTTGTACTCAACCCGCATAGGCATATACTAATTCACTGTGTTAAGGTAAGGAGGTTAGGTAGCGAGGAAGGCTGAGATTTGATTTCGAAGAGGGGTGGTTTGGAGTTAAGAATAAGAGGTGAATATGGTATGTAGGCGGTTTTATGTCAATTATGGTGTGTATAGGTTAAGACATGCTATTGTTAGGCCACTTCGCAAAAAGAAAGAAGCCTGAAGAATCCTATATTTTTCGGTGGTGCAAAGTGGACAGGTCTTGGAGGTTGAGTCGTAAGATTTTTTAACATCATGGATCGACCATTCTATTTTATACGAAGTGTTAGATCCTTTAAGCGACCAAATCTTGGTGGATAAAGACGTGTCAAATCTCTTTTCAGGGTATTTGTAGGTAGAGTTGTGTGCATACAGCCTCTGCTTGAAGGTACCCTTAACCATTACAATGGAAATTGCTTATTTACTTGGGTTATTTTCAGGAATGATTTTGGCCTGGTAAAGAATGGGTTTAATTTAACACTAACTCGGTCAGTTTTTTTTATAAAACAATACAGTTTGCATTTTAACCATGTTTTTAGGGCCTTTATCATGTAATGGTTGCCAGTGATGTGGAGTTAACCTTTTTACCGTATCTATGGTATCACCTACCCGCTCCTCATTCAAAACACCTACTCCGCCAATTTTAATGATAAACTAATGAATCTTGCATTTAACCCATGTACTCAGGGTAAATCTTTAACATGAAATGGTTGATTTTTAACCCATCCTGAACTGTTATACTCAACCCGCATAGGCATTACTAACATATACTAATTCACTGTGTGCATATGTTTTCAGAGTAAAATATGAATTCAGCAAACGGAGAAACCTGACTTTCGTGCAAACAAGATTTAACGGTGGCCGGCCGTGGTGATTCGAAAAAAAAAAAAGGCGTGAAAGGATATAATCCTGTAAGTATCGAAATAGGCGTAAAATTCTATGATATGCAAATTAAGTATAATTTACATATGAGCAGATATCTCATATTTATAAACCGACACCAACTCAAACTCTTGTTGTTGAACACTTCTTAGCGTTATAAACGACATATCAACAGCGTCGACAATAGGATAATCTCTAATCTTTGAAGACCCGGAATACGTAGATACTTGGATTCGTTGCTTCGCTGCTAATGCGAGAAGCAAAAAGTTTAAAGACATAAAAAAGGGAAGAATGTAATCACCGACTTGTTCATAGCTAACGCTGGTTGTGAAGCAATTATGAAGGCTGATATTATGGTTTACCCTCGAGAACTAGAATAAATGATTTTCGAATAAAGGTTATCAAGGAAAACATGAGGTCAAAGAACAGACGGGTAATTGCAGAAAGGACCAAGATTATGGCAATGAAGCAGGAAGTAAATTAACCGATAGTAAAATATTTACACCGCGTTAAGAAGTGCGAGTAAATACTGTGACTTTGGAAACTTGGAACAGAAGAACAGACAGAAGAATTGATCCAACTGAGATGAATCGACGGTATGCATAATTCAGAACATAGATATAAGCTGATGGAACAGTTACAAATTACAAACATGCCAGTGAATATGTGTCTAGAATTTATACAGCAGCAGGAATTAATACATACATACACCAAAAAATAAAAAATAAAGAAATTGAGTCTTTCTTGGATTTGGTAAATGTTTAGAGTAAATATGTACCAGAATATAGTGAGTTGACAGAACCATTTGCGAAGTTAAGAAAAGAAATGCGGAATTTATTTGACCGCCTTTGAAAACCTAAAACAGATTCTGGTGAAAAAAGACAATAGTACATTTTTTTTTACCCTAAGAAGGGCATAACTCTAATTACTGACGCTAGTGAGCATTCCGTATCCGATATTTTGCCACAAGATGGTCATCCCGTAATGTATTTATCGAGGAGATTAACACCTACTGAACACAAATATTCTAATATAGAAAGGAAGGTACTAACCCTATTGTGGACAACGCAGTAGCAAAACAGTTCTTGATGGGAAAATATTCATATTAGAAAAGTGATCACAGACCACTGGAATTTATTTTCAACCCAGGAAAAGAACCACCGAAAGTTACGACGTCAAGAATATCTCGTTGGGTTATCAGACTGACGGTATTCGACTTTGACATTCAGTATGTTAAAGGGAATACGTTACGTCGATGCCTTATCTAGATTGAGGTGTATAAAACCGCAATCTACATAAAGCATCGACGTGCGGTATGATTGAATTAATAATAGGATAAGGACAAAAACGATAGGAAATTTGAAGGTACATTCCTCCAGCTTGCAGAAACTGATGTAATATCTGTAGAAAAAATTGCTACTGAAACGACAAATGACGCAATGTTAAACGGAATAGTGTTTAAAGAGTATTGTAAGAAATAAGATATAGTGATATAGAAAATGGTGTAATATGTAATGGAGAGTTAATAGTTCCCCCAGAAACACAGAGAAGGCCGGTTATAAAAAGTCCACATGTGAGTGCATTGTGGAGTGGCGGCTACGCAAAGAAAATTAAACTTGGAAGGATGGTGGCCGGGGTACTAAGGAAACGTAGAGGACTACGTAAAGGGATGCACAAAATGTATAGAACACAGGAATTCCAATCAAAAGAAAATGCATGTGAGCTCCCGAGGAGCAGAACCCTGGAGCAGAATACACATGGATCATGCCTATGTCAATGAGATAGTACTGTGTTTATTAGTAGTAGACACATAGCCAGGTTGGCCAGAAGAGGTGGGCCTACCTGATAAAAAGTACCACCGTAAAATAAATATTAAGAGTAATATTTTCGTGAAATGGAATACCGAGAACATTGGTGACGGATAATGCACCAGAATTTGTGGATATCGATTTGCATGAATGGTTAAGAAAAACAGGATGCAGACCTTACAAGACTCCTTCATACCTCCCGCTAAAAATAGCGGAAAGGATGGTTCAGACGGTTAAGAAGGGCATAAAAGCGTGCGTGCAACAGAAAATCGATGCTTTCCTACCAAGAGCATTACTACGTAATAGAACAATTCCGCATGCAGGCAGGCCAGAAATGGGCGGACAGATAAGATCAACTTTGACTATGTCATATGCCATAAATCAAAAGGTGTGGAAAAAAGAAATAAGCATACGGAAGCATGACAACAGAATTTATTATGCAGAAAGAACATAATACGGCAATATAAACTAAAGAAAATAAGAAGAGTGTTTTAGCTCATCCTGACAAAATAAGATCCCAAGGAGAACAATCAGATGAGGAAATGCCTTCTAAGCTGCCCATTATTTACGTGACAGAAGAGTTACTACAGAATGAGATTTCCGAGGAATATGTAGACAGGGAGGAGTTAGAAGAGGAAGAAGTAGAATGGGGTAAGGCAGAAGAGGAAGATCAGAATACGCAGGAGGAACACTACAACAGTAGGGAAAACGTGATAGATCCAGATCACCAAGGAAAATGAGAGAGATAAAAGAGGATGGTCTGGAGGGCATGAGAAGAAGTACAAGAAGAACTCACAGTATAAAACCTCTCCATATATTATCCAGGTGTAGTGATATGCAAATTAAGTATAATTTACATATTTATAAACCGACACAAACTTAAACAGGTGGTTGTTGAACGTTTGCTTAGCGTTATATATGATATATCAGTCCATGTTGAAGCAAGAATTCGAATTCACAAAACGTTTCGGGTAAATCACATCAACAAAGAAGTCATTGTTATTGCCTCCAGCAAAGGTGTTTATATGCGACCAGTGAAAAGGAGCGCTCGTGTTTCTCTGGGACCATATGACGGTAGAACACATTGTTTATTCTCTGGGAGTTTTTCATTGAAAAAATACCCAAAACAGACAAGTGACAAAAGGAGTTTATATGTGAAGACAGATGCATTTGTTCAAACTATATCAGTCCATTGAAACACCAGAAGGGGTGAGTGGGGCACTACTGTTCAAAGCCGGATCGAATATTTTGATGGGAATCTTCACACAGCAGTCTGTGTTAACCACAAGTTATGTAGCGTCAACTTCCGTACAATGCGGAATATACTAAGATTATTCACGTCAACTGAATCCACTAAACGATGAAAAAGTGGAAGATAAAAGATAGCGATCAGGATAGGACATGTTTATGAGTTCATAGAGAAAAGTGATGAATAACAGCTAACGATATCAGATCTTGTCACTAAAATGGGTGAATACATGCATTGTAGTAAATTCAGGGCGTACGGAAATCAACCTCTGTCCCATCGTCGAAACGTTGCATCCCTCTGCCTGTTCTACAAGCATTTTAATGGTGAATGGTCTGATGAACTGTAAGCACTTGGCTGCAAGCTGCAAAATCCCACCATCACTGTAGAGTCCCTAGATGTAAAATATCTTTCTACTCCAGTAGTTTCTTCCCCAGAACGGCTAGACTTTGGAATTCCATTCCAGGTCCCTGCTTCCCCAAATGTACTGACGTGCAGAAGGTCAAGTGCAACGTGAACCAAAATCTTGCTGCCCAAATCCCTACATAGTATCCCAGTAGTTGTTGCCCCTGATAGAAGCCCCCCACCACACCAAAGTGGCAATGTACCTTGTTTGAGGTGAAAATGTAATTAAAAACAAAAAAACCTCAAAGAAAAGATGCCCAGACGATATGGTAATTCAATATTCTTGACTGACAGTCAGAGGTGTGTCAAAAACATTGCGGCATTTAAAAAAAACCGTGATATTCTTCGTTAATTTTACAATTCATCGCAGGGGGACGTTAAGGAAGCACAGAAACGAGCAATTCTGTAAACTGCAGCAAAACTCATCAAAGCGGATATCAAGAAAACAGTTATATCAATGGAGGACATGTATCTCAAAACTGAATAACTAAAACTAGTAGTTGCATTAGATTTATCCGAGGAAGTGGGTGGTTCTTGTCGCAACATCGGTTTGTGGGGACGGACACGTCTACAAAGGTTGCAAGCATCGTTCAAGCAGTGCGCCCAAGAACTGTTATTGCTCTTCTACAGTTTGGTGTTGTGGTGCAAATGCACAACATGTATAGCCACTTCAACCATGCGATTTACTTCATCATATCAAAAGATACAAATGTTTTAATTTAACGTGGCATGTTTACTTGCTCCAGATGTAGTAGCCAGTGACATGGACATTCTTGGTCAGATCGTGTTCTTTGCAGAAGACAACGTTGATCATAACATTTTAACATTGGATAGAAAGAGTACCTTTCATGGAATGGGAATGAGTGAAGCCATTACATTCGGGAAGCAAGTCAGTCATAGTATACTACGACAAAAAATGTCCGACTTTAAACCTTGAAAATATGCAGATCGATATTAAAAGCATGTCAATCGTTCCTTAGAATTTTGCCGGCCCCATACACATCTCATATCTGTGATCGTAAATTAGACATTTTTGTGGAAATGTCTTTTCGCTTCCTAAAAAGTACGTCTAGTTGGCAAGTCATGATGCCACTGCTACATAAGGACTACAAATATTCAGGATAATCTTCGGTAAAATTTCTTCCAATTCTTCCAAAGAGATAAAGCATGTATCCTTTCCATCCTAGATTACATATGCAGTCTATTGTCAAAAGAAAATATGGCGACTATCCTAATATTTTATCAACTGCTATTTTAGAATGCGTCTGAAATCATGAAAGCTGTTACAGATGATAGTTCAATCAGGGATGTGATACTGTTGCTTGGCACCTTCCGCACGATCATGAATGTGTTGGGACGTTGATGGATAACACTGGAGTCGAGGAGATTATGGAGATAGTATTTAGTGGCAATGCTGTCTGACACCTAATGAGCGGAAAGACAGTGTCACGAGCATTTCGTGGAAACCTGCTGGTAGACCAGATTGTTGCCAGGATCATGGAGGATGATCCTGGTTTTATGGACCAAGTGGAGGAACTTGAGTGATTGCATATTTTGATGAGGACTGGCTAGTGGTATTTAGATTCATTAATCGAATCAAATTGCATAAACATACTTCACAACACTTTAACAGAAAAAGGACGAACTGTCAAGGTACACCAAAATCAGCAAGATATGGAATAATTATCCCCTTCAAAATCGGAAAAGACATTGTTAAAAAAAATTACGGAAAATCGTTTTATCAAAATCTCACAACCGAAGTTTGAATGTAAAGACTCTAGCATCCAGCAAGAACGTGAAAGTGTCTACAGATCGTAGCATTAAGCCAGCACTCCTGTTTCAGACTGAATATCTACAACTAGATGATGACATGTGTTATGAACTGTGTTTATACCTGATGTCTTTGTTCGACGGAAACATCACCTGATTCCAGCCGGACAAACCCCAACTTGCCGAAGCAACCAGAAACTATGTTAAAACAAAATCAGACAGTGGTGTGCAGCAAACTATTCTAGCCACAGTGTATAACGTACTAGACGAAAGATATCTTCTTCATAGTCGTAAATGGAAAGAGGGCAGTACCTACAGACTCATTGCAAATGATTATGCCTCATTCGCTATCTAAATCTATAGAATACTGTGGTGCTTCATGGCTATGATATTGGACCAAGTATATAGGATTTTTCACATCAAATGTAAGTAGAATGTTGAATGTTGAATGTTAAGAAGGTGAACATAACCAATACCACATCTTCTGGGAAAAGGGAGGATTTCTTTGCCAAATCGGGTTAAAATGTTGGCACATACCCAACTGATCATAGAACAAATGAGACAGAAAGGATGTGATGTTATTACATTAAAATCAGATGCTGACGTTGAAATTTCAAATACAGCCATCAGTATGTCTGTTTCCAGATCAATAAACCATTATTGGAGAAGACACAGATCTTGTTCTCTTGCTGTATAAGAGATGTTTCCAAATGTACTGCACTATATTTCCGCTCTGACAAAGGAAAATTCAACGTCTATAACATTAACGTTCTCAAACAGGTGTTTGGTGAAGCAGTTTGCAAAGAGTTATTATTATTGCGTTGCTTTACAGCATGTGATTCGGTGTCCAGAGTGTACGGGATTGGAAAGAAGTCGGAGTTATAAGAAACCATCAAAGGAGAAAAAACAATGATAGATTGTTCAAAACCATTTTCTCAACCAAAGCAAACGCAGGATGTTGTGGAAACCGATGGTTCTAAGGAAATAGTATCACTGTTCAACAGAGATCAGAACGACTCGCTAGCGTCAGTTGGATACAATATGCTCTGCAAAAAAGTTGCAGGGGCAAAGATCTTCATTAAGCCAGAACGATTCACTCCAACAGCCTCTACTTTAAAATTGAATTCTCTGTGGACCTTCTACCAGATTATGGAGTTGATGGGTTGTAGTGATGGAATGGCACCATCTGAATGGGGATGGAGGGTAGAAAGAGACACACTTCTTCATATGATGACAGTTAAAAGTGCTGCTCCTAGTGAACTAGTTCAGATTATTCATTGCATTTGTTTGGAAGGATGCATTATCCTTAGATGCACCTGCAGAAACAATAAACTAGAATGTACCAGTGTCTTCGGACATTGCCAAGATGGCAACTGTCACAATATGAAAAGTGATCCAAGCATAGATGATGAGGATTAGGAGGGCGGAGTATGAAAACTTAATAGAAGTACTGACTTATGTGCATAGGGGTAGGTGTAACCTGAGATATTGTAAAAAAAGGGGAATCAACATCACTGGCAACAATTTAATGTGAAAGATTGCTCCCAAAAATCTCCAACAAATTTACGAAGCGGGTGAAATAAGTAATGCCCCTGATAAACTTCCATGTCTCTGATCTAGCTGAAATTTTGTATGTGAAATGATTTATATCTCTACGGGTTATCTGTTAAATTACAGCTCTGAACTAATTGTGGTTTCTGTTTACAAATGTTTCAATTCAGTCAAGCGTCAAATGGACCCTGTTGAATATCGAGCAGTGATCCGGTTTTCGTATTTGAAAGGACACACAATACAGGAGACTTTTGATGAAATGAAAGAAACTGATAGCGATAATGCCCCATCATATGAGCATGTAAACGCTGGCATCGTGAATTCAAACATGACAGGGTCTGTGGAAACTATTATTCATGACCATTTGCATATGAATAAGGTATCTGCTAGGTGGATTCCCAGGTTACGCACACCATTTCAGAAGCGAGTACGCGTCGAGTGCTCGAGGATGAATTTGGAGATGTGCCAGGAAGATGAGTCAAAGTTTTTCAAAAGACTGATTAAACAGAATGAAACCTGGGTCCATCATTATGATCCATAGACAAAATCCCACTCAATGCAGTGGAAGCACTTGGACTTATCACCTCCAAAGTAGACAAGGATGCAGTCCTTCGCTGGCAAGGTCATGCTCACAGTCTTCTGTGTCCAGGACGGAGTAGTGATGATATATTTCCTAGCAAAGGGTACCACAATTACAGGAGCCTATTATGCCTCACTTTTGAGGAAATTAAGAGAAGCTATCAAATTCAAGAGGTGGGGCAAGATCAGCAAATGTACCTTCCTGTTGCAGGGCAACGCTCCGGTCAACAACTCGCATATCACCAGATCAGATGTACAAGCGTGTGCTTACGAATGACTCCTCATCCACCCTACTCTCCTGACCTTGCACCCTCTGACTTTCACCTCTTCCCACCCATGAAGGTGTTTTTGAAAGGAAAGCGATTCCCAGATGATGCAGCCTGGATTTCTGAAACCACATGCTGGTTGGAGGACCAACCTTGGATGTTGTACAAAACGGTCTCCAAAGCTGCATCAAACGCTGGGAGAAATGCATAACTATGGGTGCTTCGTATTAAGAGAAAAACTAATAACTGTATAAAGTTTTGTTGCTCTACTGCTATTGGAAGTGGGGCACTGGCCTTACTTATTGCACGCCCCTCGTATCAAAATCTTAGATACATAATGTATTTCGGAGATTTTCCTAACTGAAAAGGAAATTATATCTACCTTTAAACTTACATAAGTGCCTACAAAAAAGAATGGGACTGGGACATTTATTATCGTAATTAACAGAAAAAGAAAAGGAATTATAAAAATATATGCAACAAATATAGGTGCTGTATATTGGTTTATATTTATATTGTAGGAGATGATATATTAAAACGTGTCATGTGTTGTCTAGTGGATGTAAGATATTGTTATATTAACAGACAGATAATAAACGTATAAATCCTATGTATGTTGTTATCCAGGGGTCCTGATATTTACGTGTAAACTGAATCATGTTGTATCAAACTTATCGCACGTGATATTTTTACGGTTCATATGTAAGAATAATAATATATGCTTCATACCTTTTTCCTGAAGATTTCTACTGTATCTTCCCGCTGCTCCGTGACAACCATGAAGTGATCCGCACCATATAATGTAGACAACTGTTCTTCTTTGTGAAAAGCATAAAACAACTCTTTATATTTTTGTAATATAAATTTATTAAAGTTGTCTCAATTGGTTTTCACAGGTCTGCAGTTTCTACATTTTCTGTTCATACAGCTCGCTCCCAGCTGTCTGTCCATATTGTCTACGTCTGTCTGCTCTGGTGGTCAATCCTGAACTCTCTCAATCTCTCCAAAACTAACTACATCACTCTTACCTCACCTAATTACGTGTCTCCTACCAATCGAATCCACCTAGTTATTTGTTTATTGAAAACCAAAAGAATGTTTACATCTATTTTCTATTTTCGCATTCTTTTTGCAATTCACATGCCAATCATTTATTCCCCAGTTTAAATGTTTATTCTTCTAATCATAGTAACCGATCCAGCGACAATCCGTCGCTCAAATCAATTAATAAAAATAGAATAACAATAATAATATGTTTCGAATATTGTTCCCGCTTGCCACAGTTAACAGGTACTATGCTATCACAGCCTAAAGTGTCATAACATTACATATGTTAATAAAGGGTAGACTCTTCTACAAACCAGAATACATTTATTTGTTTTTAAACTTCTTTTAAATTGGGTTCCTGGATAAAAAAAAACAATTAGTTTACCCTCCTTTCGTTATAATTTTAACATTGGTAACGAAAGAACCATTGAAAACCGCTCAAAATTGAAAATTAAATACACGCTGATATAACCACATGTATAAATGTTCACACTCTATTGAAAATGTTATGCTGTAGACTGTTATTTCATTATTAATTCATTGTTTGTAAATGTAAATTTGTAATTCAATTTTGCAAATTTTATGTATAATATCATACTTTTTAATAAGTAAACATCATTTTGTTAGTAAGCATTTAAAGGCAGTTGCCCCCAGCGATTAAATCTTTAAACTGTTTTCGTGTTTAAGACTTAAAAATAAATTGAATTTAAGTAATTATGGCAGCGGAAACATTTTTTTAGACTTTTTTTCAGATTAATATATATAAATATTCATAATAAAATAATTGTTAAATGAAATGTTATAATTTCTCGGTGCTTCTACAAAATAGGAACCGAACTATAATGACTTTTTTTCTACGCCCGGGAATGTTGCCTAGATCGTATTTCTCCAACAGTTCTACATTTCCGTTGTCAAAGTGGCATTTTTACTTATATATGCATTTTTGTCAGTTTTAGCGGTGCCATTTTTATCGGTGTCATTATTACCGTGCAATTTTTACATGTACATTTTTTACCGAGCACCGTGAATAACGACGTTTATTATACTAAAAAAAAAGAAATATCAAACTTATCCTATCATAAACCATAAAAAAAACACGGATCACCATTTTTAGGCGATTACATGTAAACAGGTTGAAAAATTTAGTGGTAAAAATGAAATAAACACAAAGAAAAAAATTGGAAAAATGTTAAACAATTGGAAAAGAGCTAGGACAGAGGACTGCAAATTAATGATTTAAAATCTTTCACGACTCTAGCACTTGTTATTCCAAGCATATGAAGAAAACCTGAACTAAATTGTGTTCTATGCTTAGATGCAGCATTTACTTTCCAAGACTAATTTAATTTGTTTTTATTAGTTTTTATGGTAAACAATATCAATATTCTAGAATCCACTTGACTATTTAATATCACAAATTTTAAAAAGATATTTCACCTATTTTATAAACTGGCATACGGTGATTATTAGATAATTAACACTTTAATATCAAAAGATTTTAAACGCTTGGACATCTCCCTCTTTCGCTGCTTACCTTGATGTTGTCTGATCTTACACATTTGATGTTTCCTCCTATTTTGTTTGTTTTTTTACACAATGAAAAATATAGGTGCCTGTTTATCAAAATCTTGGATAGAGCATATAAAGAGCAAACATGTAGAAGTTTGTTAAGTAAGGAAAGCTTAGGTTTAGTAATAGGCAATGAGCGTGTTTTTTTTTACTTTTAACAATCACATATTTTATACTTATGTTTGATGTGGAACTTGAATATTCCCAAAATTTAAAGCAAATAATGTTGGTTACATGTCCTTAAAAGATTGTCTTATCAATAGGTATTATCATTCGCATTATATTTATATACAACGCTTCTCGTTTGATGTTTTATTTTATTTTTACCACTCAATTTTTCTAATTGTTTACATGTAATCGCCGTAAAATAATGAATTAGGTTGTTCATTATTAGGTAAATTATAATAACACTTAGATCTTTAAAAATAATACACGTTGTCTCGAATGTAATTTTATGTTTACTGGCTAGGTAAATGTATAATGATTCTTGTAAAAACAAACTTTATTCATATTCTTTCTTTAGAAAAAAAAATCGGTACGCCACACCGAAATTTACCAAAAAAGTTATTTTTGTTTTAGAAGTAAAATATTGACTTCATCTCCGTTATTGAATTTCAAAAATAATAAACGCGTTTTTTCATTTGTAATTGTTTGTTTATTCGCTAGATACATATGTAAAAGATGTGTTTTTTCCTGTAAGACACCTGTTTTATGACGGAATTTAGTGCACCAGCGTACTTTTTAGCAAACCAAAATGGCATATTTAAGTCTTGCGTGCTGGCGTGGTGGCATGCAAAAAAAAAAATACTGACGGTTTATATGCAAAATAAGAAACAATGTAGGGAGATAATAGTTAAGAAAATTCGTCATATGTAAATAATAAAATTCTACATAATAGCGTATTATTTCGAAAAACATTATGTACATTAAGAGGGAGCTCTGCCCCTTTCCTCTTTGAAATCGTGTTTTCTTCTCACATATATGCACATTTGCTTGGTTATTAGATTGATCTGTGTTACTGTAAAAACAAATTAGAGATACTACTACTAATACTACTACTACTACTAATAATAATAATCATAATAATAATAATACCAATAGCAGCCATTATATATACATCTGTTTAGCTTAATCACTTTCCTCAAATGAGATTCTACATTATTAAATTATGAGAGGAAAAATAAAAAATGCAAACATTTATTGATGTAACGTTACATATAATATGTAATTAATATATTGCACATTATTTTACGTTAAGTTTACATTAGGACCTGATCCGCTAGTCTAAATACTAAAATGGTTGCTTTTCTTCTCTTCAAGTTTTAGAGTCTAACACGTAAACACCTATGAAACTAATATTTCATTTTTGAATGGTTATTTCGCTGAAAGTGTTAATCTATAAATGTGTTATTATTATTATTGTTATTATTATTATTATTATTATTATTATTATTATTATTATTATTATTATTATTATTATTATTATTATTATTATTATTGTGTATATCTCGGTTGGTTTTCGTGTTATTTTACAGTAAAGCAAATCAATTTAATAATCCAGCAATTTTTATAATTAATATTTAATTCATAGAGAGAAGGCACAGACTTTTCATTTTGTCTATTAATCGTGCACTATTTTATACAGTTTATGAAAATATTAAAACAGCACGTGGTACACTAACGATTAACAGATACACTTTGCTTTTGTTTCCAAATATAAGAAATCTATTGATGCCTTACCGTTTGTAATCAATTTACAAAGAAAGCATTTTAGAAAAATATACAGGAAAATTCCCTGTGGTTGTGTGTAACAATTTGGAAACAACAAATATCTAATTAAATATTTTTTTAAATTTTAAAAGAATCGGAATCGGAATCGGGAATCGTATCGGAATCGGATATTCTGAACGAAATAGGAATCGGTAAAACATTAGAAATCCTTCAATCATTAATATATATATATATATATATATATATATATATATATATATATATATATATATATATATATGTATATACCCTATATACACAGATATAGTTCGTATAACTATACGATAATTGCTATATGTGCATGTTTGCATATATATGCGTTCATATTTGTGTGTTTATATACGTATATGAATATAAATGTTTTATTGCTTGATTAATCGATAAATATATTGATAGAGACATATAAAATTATTTTTAAGTTTGCCCAGAAGCTCCGAACCGATAAAGTATAAAATACAATATAGTTTCATCTTTTCATGTTGCAACATGCGAACGAATATAATAGCTACGTAATTATAGATTTGTTAGCGCATTCACTTCATTATTTTCTCGTGCATATAAGTGTCATTTTCTGTTATACATCTTAATCCAATATGTCTACAAGTTAACTCGTTATGCTTTAACGCAGGCAAATCTCGTAGGTGATTATTGGACACATTCTTTATCCTGAGAAATACATCTTGTGTTTCATTATTTTTATATTAATCTAGTTTTTCAGTTCGTTATCTGTATAGCAGTTTCTTTATAACGCTATGACTATTGAAACAAAAACAAAACAAAACAGTATCATTGAATAAAATCCTACGACAAGTCCACAGTTCGAAAAATGATAATGAAAAATACAGGATGGAGATTACATTAACGCATGAACGATAATGGTAATTTATATTATTGCAATTGCGCCTATATATCCATAGATCTTTCTTCGACTGATTGCATGATTCCACTAACAGAATAGAAATAAAAAAATATATGAATGATTTATAACTTAACTCCAAATAACTAAGTATTTGGTTTTCATTAATTTGAGATCGTGAGTAGATCGACTATGTACAACGGGGGAAAAAACTTCGGAATATATAGTCAAAATTACATTGATATAATTCGGTCTCAAACAAAATTGTACATATTATATATATATATATATATATATATATACATATATATACATATATATAGACACATATATACATATATATATATAGATACATATATATACATTATATATATATATATATATATATATATATATATATATTATATAGGGAGAGAGATGCGTTTTTGTTTTTGTGTGTGGTCGTGAGTGTGTATTAGTGATGGGAAAATTTTTTTTCTGATTTTACCGACTCTGTTCTAATGTCTCGATTCCGAGGCACTTATCGATTCTGATTTTTTATAATAGCTTTAATATTTTATTTGGGATTTAAGATTTTTAGTACATTTTTACATATTTGGGCAATGTCTATATATATGTTGCAAAATAAATATAGCTTGGAGGTATATTACAAAAGTATATTTTTCTAAATATTTCTCTTAATGTGTTGGAATCAGACAAATTTATAATGTAAAGAGGGAGTAACACATTGCCCCTATGAACAAAGTCGGCTCCCTTTGTCCGTAGTACTAAACTTTAATCTTTTGGGATTTTTCGCACGATGAACGATCGGAAGTGGTCAGTGGAGGGAAAACAGAGTCACTTTTCAAAAGGGCGAGATGAACATAATTTCCTGTTCATGATTTTATCATGTTTGGCCTTCTTACTTTCATCTATTATCTTTAGAATTGATGTTACGTATGTGGGCGTGTCTCTTAATAAACGTATATTGTTATGTAACAGTGAAATAGTTATTTATTTGTTTGTAAGTGTTACGTTTCTTTTCTTATGAGCTGCTACCTACCAAATGAGATGGCTGGACTCCCTGCGATAATATATTTTATGTTATATTGATCTAACTCATCCCACGATATAACAAATTGTTGACGAGGATTTGGAGATACAATAAACAAAAACACTCTTAAAACATGTCTATCTCCGCACAAGTACTTTGAACACATTTTAGTGCATCAACAGGACCAGTTTGAAAAAGCCCAGCTGAATCTAATAACGACATTAACCCAAAAGTTTCAGTTGCAAGGCACCGGGAATTCGTCTAGTGTCGAGATTTGCAACATAATTACAGAATTTACCTATGACGCCGACAACAACTGCACGTTTAGCTCATGATTTTCACGACGGAAGGACACATTTTACCATGGTTTTTCTAACAAGAACGACGACTGGGAAAATGGTTGCTGATACAGTATATGGGTACAAAAGAAACCGAAAGGTTCGTAAATTTTATTTTACCCAAATAACCTTCTGATTTTACTTTTACTGAGATTATCAGCATCTTGATGGACATTTTTGGGGAACAACAGTCCCTATTCAATATTCGTTACAACTGTTCCAATCGTTCAAAAATAGTCTGACGATTTTGTCACTTATGCCGGACGTATGGATCACGAGTGCGAGAGATTTCACCTCCAGACACTGATTGAGGACCAATTTAAATGTTTAATTTTTATAGCAGATCTACAGTCACGAAACGATTCAGAATTACGTTCCCGACTGCTAGTAAAGCTTGAAACAGATAAAAACGTAACCGTTCAGGACCTGACAACTGAGTGTAGCAGGTCGTTAAACTTACACAAGGCCACAATGTTAGTCCAGCAGCAACACAGATTAACTTCACTAACGTCACACATCAACTGAAATAATAGACCTAAATTTTTGAATAAAAAAAACACAGTCTTCAAGCTGGTCTTGGGGTTAATGACATTATGCTCGATTTTGTCCCGTAAGAAAACACAAGTGCCAAGAGTGTCATAAATGTGGCCAAAAAGAAAATGTTTGTCATCTCTTTAAGCCAAAATCCCCTACTTACAAAAATTACAAAAATAAAAAAAAACAGCAGAGAAAATCAAATGCAGTGTCTGCCTAATTTAAGATCGATTACAAATATTGCTTTCTTGGTTATGCAAAAATATTATTATTGCCCCCTTGCGTTTCGTATTTTTCCTTATCTTTTAACCCCTTTATTAATGTGTGGAGCGATGATTGTGTTAGGCAGGGATATAGAAGACACCAACCTAAGTCGTACATTTTCTGACCACGAAAAATTATATTCAAATTAAAAGCATCTTTATAACTGAATTAAATCTGAAATCCACATTAGCATAGATATTTCATATCCACATTTTTTTACTGTTTAAACCAATACACAGTAGTACGTTTACGATTAGGGAGGGCTATCAAACATTGATACAAATACTTTCATTCTAGTCTTCCATAACCTTAACCTTTACCCCCCCACACACATGTACCCATTCGTCCCATATCTAAACACGGACATAATCCGCACCCCTATTGGGTTTTATGCACATACTACATATTATTTTTTTCACATCTGATCCAACCCCTGATATTAACACCCTGTGATGAGGAAGACCTGATATTCTCATTGCCAACTTTTCTTTTGTATAAGTTGCATCGCGTGAAGAAGGCTCTAGTTACTGTAACTAGCTGACTGAAACATGCTCATAACTGTGTAGCTAAATAATGCTGCTTATTTAAAAATAAATAAAGAGGGTTTATATACAAATATATATATATACAGTCTTTTACATTCAGGCAGACATTGTTAAAATAGCAAAGAGCTTTTGTTTAGTGATACCATTTTTATTTTTTCAATTTTTTATATATACATCGAACGTACAGATGTAACGTCCAATCATTTTTTCCTTGCCGAAGTGTGCGCGGTTTTAACTATTCGTGCAAGATGGACGAGAGAGAAGGGGTTAGGCTTCTTACCATGGGCTCCCGATTTCGAATCCTACTAGGTTCAGATACTCTATTGAGTCGTAGACGATTAAAAACATGTCAGTTGATAATTATATTTTAAAAACAATATATATATATATATATATACATATACATATATATATATATATATATATATATATATATATATATATATACGAGCAAACAGTTAGTAAAACATGTTAAAACACTTTGAAATGAGTTAAAAACATATTTAATCTGAAAAGGAAACACTAGATAAGTCTAAGACAAGATATACGTAAATGCATATATATATATATATATATATATATGTGTGTGTGTGTGTGTGTGTGTGTGTACGTGTGTGGTGTGTGTGTGGTCGTAAATGAGTTTCTGTGTCCATATTTTATATTTCAAGTGTATAATCTTACATGCCCTTCTTATATAGTATCGTATATGTTGAAATATTCATATTCCCGGCGTTAACAAGGGCACATGCTGATAAACAGTATTAATATATGCTGACATTCAGATCAAATTTCTAACATTCACTAACACATTCATGCGCACGGGAACATCGGATGATCAGCTTCCCTGTTTCGATTAAACATTATGCGCATATGTCCACTTTGTATTTAAATATCTCTAATATAAATTCATATTATATTTATTATTATTATTATTATTATTATTATTATTATTATTATTATTATTATTATTATTATTATTATTACTTAGTCGTACTCTATGGAGATGTATCTACATTTACATCTATCACGCACTGTTCAACACTACCTATTTATTGAAATGAGTCGAGCCTGTTTAGAGTTATACAGAATTCAATAACAAAGTTTTTGTTACTTACAGGTTTACAAAGTCTTATAGCTTAGAACTTTGTAATCTGTGGTGCTATATAAAGCAGTCTATAATACAAATATAACGATACGTTTTATTGTCAATAGCATGGATCTATTTCGGAGTCGACGGAATGGTTTGAAATTACTGATATCTAACTTTCAACTTGCAAAATTTTGTTCTGATTATAGGCGCTTGCTGTCAGTGTTGCTCTGTTTTTAGAATCCTTATTTAGAAACTGCGTATTCAATTTTACATCAAACTTTTGGATAAATGTATTGAGTATATGAATTCTTCAAATATGACAATCAATCGTTACTTATTACTTGGTGCTAGAAATATCAGAATCAGTAATTTTATTTACCCCAGGGTTAATCTATCTTGTGTAGAACTTCTATTAAATAGATATTGTATGAGCAATATATAGAGGATTTAGTGAAATTAACGCAGTCAACATTTTTTATATGAGGTACGTGATTTTAAGCAGTACATATATGTTAATATACATTTCTTGTTATCTGCTTCTGATGGAAAAGTATCATTTCTCGCTCTCCTTTACTCTCTTTTTTCTCTCTTTCTGTAGCTTCTCTGTCTCTCTCTTCCTCTCTCTCGCTCTCTCTCTCTCTCTATATATATATATATTTATATATAATTCTATACTTGTATATATATAAAAAGAAATGTTTACTGCTTGTTTTTACATATTAAAATGATTTTTTAATCAAGTAATCGCATTGTTGAGTTCTACTAACCAATCAAAGGATTTACTCTATATTGTATTCTAAGTACTTTATGTTAATTTATTTCCATAATACTTTCCATCAATGTATCCGTTATGCTAATGTCTTTATTTAAAGAGATTGTTCTTCATGTCTACAATATAATCCCAATATAAACTAAGAAAAATAAACCGGGTAGCGCGTTTTCGTATATTCAGTTTTTATTTACTTCCCTAAGATGAAAGAAGGTAATCTATTTTTACGGAATAGCGTTAGATTGTAATTAGTTATGTTACAGTGATTTTATTTTGAAAAAAATCTTCTAAATAGACAATATTAAAGATATTATTTTAGGGTGTTAGGAAAACAGAAAAAACTCCACCAGAACATTTATTAAAATATGTTCCAACATAAACAACTTTTTAAAATCAATAGCTAGAAATAGAAGAACGTATACCAAGGCAAAGCATGAATTACTTTTCATATGCCTACCAATAAACCTAACACATACAATGGGTTCTGCAAAACGCTGTACGGAACACCACGGAGACGTTCACGAACATTGTTGTTAATGCATTCTTAGGAGATATTAAGGCCTGTGTAACCTCGATTGTAAAGATTAGCCTAATGAGAAAAATGTTCGTCTGATTTTAGGAAAATTAACAGGTGCTAAGAACACTACATTTTACTTAAAACAATCTACAGGTCTGGAATTCTCGGAAAACGGTTAAGTAACGATCAGATCTGTTCGATATCAATATATCTCTTTCATAAAAATATCGCGATGCTTTCATTTAGCTATGTAAGACGAACTAGTTAGACTTTCGCATCGGTCTTAAAACGAGATAAGTAAGTATTTAGACGAGCAAAATCATTGGCTAATATTTCATTTCAGGTAAATGTCTAATATTGTCAAAAATGGTTTAGTCAGACGGACATTATTAGCAAAATTTACTAAGTATTTTGTTTTTCAAATTTCTCACAAGTGCGTGAAAATCTTCATATACGTTACGTCTGATTCAGATACAAATGCTTACTCAGCTATGCGTAGATTTGTGCTGACTAAACGGTCCTATTTGATCGTTCAAATCATCCAACAGCTGACCACTATCATAAACCTCCAAACTCTCGTTGCCAGGAAATTTCTTAAAACAGCATAGTGTTCTCGATCAAATAATTCGGTGGTATCCTGAGCTGTTTTGGAAGCTTTTCGACCTAGCTTTAATTGAAATGAGAAATCCGCGAAATTTGCTTTTTCCGTCTAGTGTCCCACTTTCTGAAAAATAAAACGATTGACATTTACATAAAATTATGAACTAAATTTATTATAAAGAATTCTATTTGAAAATACATAATTTTACATCAAAAGTAAAAATTTCGCAGTATTTTTCCTCTTCAAATTAATGTTTTTGGTAAAAGTTATAAGAATATCAGATTATCTGATAAACCGCGGAAATAGTTCATTAAAATGTATTTATTGTCATTTTTCTGATGTGCTTCCATCGATTATGTGTTCTCTGTAAGTAAGCCGGGCTGGTCTTACCACGTGGGGATTTATAAGAAAATCCAAAACTATTAAATACAAACCAATGTGTTAGAATCCTTTGACTTGTTGACTTGAGATGTTTGCAGTGGTTTTCCGAATTTTTCAAGGATTACTTGCTTATAACTAGTACAAGTTGAAAGTTTTTAAAAAGCTAAACGAGATATTGTGATATAAACGTTGCACACGCAATAAATAAATAATAATAAATAAATGCGTAAATAAAAAATTAAAAATACACACGTTTGAACACTGCAATTTTTGGTTGTGATAAGAATTTAGTTTATAAACATAATAATTGTGGAAATAAAAATTATAATTATCCTAGCATTCTCCTGCAGCCACTTAATAGAATTCACTACGCCATATGTAATGTTCAATGTAAAATGGGTTAATTAAATATAATGTCTTGGGAAGTTTGGATGGAACAAAATCTGCTCTCCCAAAAGTCATAGATGGTCAAGCACACAGAACGGGTATGTTTAGGAAATGGCGTGTGTTATACACACCGAAACTCTTGGTTAAAACGTAAATATTATATTTAATTTGAGATCCATCTGGTCCCATGATAGCTTGGAAGAAATTGGCTAATCAATTTCAAATAAAAAAAACATGCGATACAAATTGGGTGTAAAGGAGATGTTGAATAAAAACAAGGCGACTGTGTTAATGAACACCTCAACACGATGGTTGAAATATTTGATGAGTTGACAGCCATTGGTGAAACATACATAAGGCTGATAGAGGTGTGCATCATCTGACAACACTTCCACGTAGTTACAACATATTGGAGAGAGCAGGTGCAACAAACCATGAGGCTCCCAAGTGGATCTTTTTAACTGAGTTACTATTACAAGTAGAATTTAAAACTAAAGAAAAAAGAATAACAACAAAACACTACGTCAAAGAATGTGACCTAAGTGTTTTTTAGTTTGGAAAAAAAGAAACGTGATTGTAGATAATAAGGAGAATTTAAAGCAGAATTATCCGAAAAAGAAAGTGTTCTTCACTAGGAAAATACCAAATAATTAAAACATTGTCGGAGTTTTCTTAAATAATGTGGTGTCTAATAATAAAACGACACTGGATTGTGGACACTGTTGCTACGTGCCACATGTCCTATGATATGTAGGATTCTATTAAGTTTCGAAAATCGGATGTGGCAAAAAATAACCCCTGGAAACGGAGCCTCAGTTGAAGCATGAGAAATAGAAACAATAGACTTGAATGTAAATGTACAAAACAGAAAATATCAAAGATGCAGGTTCACAGCCACTATATCGTTCCATGTGTTACTATAACTTATTATGTGTGTCGCTAAATCTAGGAAGACCTGCATATTTACCAAGACAGCGAGTAAAAACATTGGACAAACAGAAAATACCAACTAAAAATTAAAATTCTTAATTGCAGTGGTATAAGCAAAGCAGTCCATGCAGCAATTACAGGTGTAGGTAATGAAGAGATTTAGCACATATCTTTTGTCTATTTTGCGAAAAGAATTTTCAGAAACTAATAAAAGACAATCAGTAACTGTCTTATCTATGCTTTTACTGAGAATACCTTTGTAAACCAGGCTTGGATGGAAAATATCTCCATTCCTGTTATAAACCATCTAACTGAAGGCGAGTCATTCATCTTCTTCAAATTATACATAGCGATGTTTGAGGAAAAATACAGGCAAAATTGATTGGTGGAGCTTAATATTTGATGACATTTATTAATGATAAATCAAGATTTGTGTGGATTTATGAACATAAAGCCAAGAGAGATGTTTTTAAAACATTTATCGAATGGAAAACAATAGTTGGGGAATCCACTATACGAGTGATTCAAACTCTACGCACAAACGTATAACGAATAAATTGAACAATGGTGGAAAAAGTGCAATCAATCGGATTCGACAGTATTTTAAAGAAATCGGGAGGAAGCTTTATCCACTGCTTCCTATGTTGAAAACCGGAGCCCAACAAGTCCCTACAATGTATGCCACCATATGAAGTAAGAAATAGGTGCAAACCAAATACAGAGCACTTACTTACTCTGAAACTATGAAACGATTATAGTATATTAGAATAAGGGGTATCACAAAATGCTACAAGAAAATCAAAAGTATTACATAGCAGACATGTCATATTCAACAGATCGAACACAATAGATGAACAAAAGGGAAAAGAAGTTGTTAACCCATCTAATTTAATAAATGGACCCTGATGATGATGATGATGATGATGATGATGATGATGATGATGATGATGATGATGATGATGATGATGACGACGACGACGACGACGACGACGACGACAACTTACAAGAGAAGACATGACCTCATGGAAATTCGCAGGAAGAGATACTACCTCGAAGATCTGCAGGGATTAAATGATGAATGGTCTTATATAACTCACACTTTAAACGATACGTTGACAATAGACGATGCATTGCATAGTCCTGGCATAATAGACGGATGAATTGAATGAAAAGTTAAATGCCTTCCTTACTTTCCCAAAAAGTATGGGACCTTAGAAAATTGAACAGTGGAGAAGAAGGTGTTCATAGCAAGTGGGTATTTAAGCTGAAATTTAATACTGAAGAAAACATGGAAAATCACAGTGTTCACTCTTAACTCTTGGTTTTTTCAGCACCACTGAGTTTACTACGAAAGTAACCTTCTGCCCAGTTATGAGATTTGAATAGGCACGATCTCTACTTGTGCAAGTAGCACAACTCGACGTAAAACTAAAGCCATGAGCATAAACACTCATTGTTAAATAATGAGCTGAAAGAAATAAATTCCATGAAACAGCTGGAAGGATGTTTAGTAACAGGCAAGGAACTTATTGTGTGTAAACTGAACAGACGCATCTATGATTTGAAAAAATTGCTGAGATGTTGGAATGAAGCACAAAACCATCAACTGAAAATATGTATTTCAATCAGTTTCAGAGTTACTCATGTATCTACATACAATCTTGACGAGGGGAAATATTTATGGTGTTATGTTGAGAATATCAATATTGCAAGCAAGTCTCGGGCATGCATCCAATAATTCATTAAAACAATAGTGCAAAGTTTTAATATGAGGCCTATAGGGAATTTCAAAACTCCCTGGGTGTAAAGAGTACATATAGCAAATCAGTTAAAATAATTAATCAGTTGTGTCGCAATTGGAAGCCTAATGTATCTGTCAAACAGGACGCCGCCTGATATTCCTTAAGCCATTTTAAATGTTCCAGCATTATGTTCCCAGTATACAAGGACACATTGGAATTTTGTTAAACATTATCAGCGTTACCTACATTACACGGGAGTATGGTATGTTTTATGACAAGGGGGCAGCAACAAAACACTTTGCGTACTCGGATGCAGACGATGCTGGTGATCTAAATGATAAGAGAGGAACCTCAGGTTATGTATTCAAATTATGTAGAGCGCATCTCAGCCGAAGGAGTAAAACAACATGGCTTGCATTATCAACAGCTTAACTGGAATACATGTCAATGGCAATTTCAGCAAAGGTAGCAGGCTGGATGCAACGGTTTCAAGTAAACTTAAAAGAAGTTTCATTCGAACCAATATTCGTGTATATCGACATTAGTCAACAATATGTATGGAAATATATTAAAAAATACCATGGAAGAGAGCAACATGTTGATATCAAGCATCACTGCAGCCTGGAATAAATGGAAAGCAAAACTATAAAACTAGAATATGGTCAAAGCAAAAACATGTTAGCTGAGATAATAACAAAATGATTTGTGAGCTCAAAATTTGCGAAAAAAGGACTTCCGTTAGGCGTTATAATATAAACGCAATAATATTCTTACAGATCCATGTGGAGTATTAATATTTACAAAGTCTTAAAATTGTGCTCCTTTAAGTGTGTGAGTAGATGCATTGTCTTGCTTGCGAAATGATGACGTATGTTTGTAGAATTAGATGACTAAGTTTTATCTGCTTTTTGTCAGCATTTAAAAAAACGCGTGTATGCGATGTGCCCTTTTCTTTTCGAGTTGTAAATATGTAAAACAAAAAAACGTTGTTAATCAAATTTTTTGTCATCGTCAATAAAGATAAAATAATATTTTTAAATTATTAAAGGAAGAAAAATACGTGTTTTTATTTACTTTATAATTAACTTTAAACAATTATTAATACAACATGTATAATATAAATATTGCCTGCCTGTAGTAATATATATATATATATATATATATATATATATGTAGGTATGTATGTATTTATGTATGTATGTATGTATGTACATCTAAAACATTCGGAACAGACGGCGGATTTTCACGAGATCGGTATCATTATGAAGCATGACACTTCGTACGACAAATAGTGAAAAAAAACACATTTATTCCGTAATCTGTAATTGACCAGTTTTCCACAGAGTGGGTCGACCTTTTCGCTAACATTTTATTTAAGTCATTTACGCCTTGCTGTCACGACGTTTGTTTTTTACGTGGTTGTCACCGCCAATCATGGATATTGCGTGTACAGTAATCAATGGGAGAGTATCGTAGTAATCGATAGTATTGGAGATTTGATAAAGTGTCTTACTAAAGGGGGAGGTTAATCAGGAATTGTTTTGTGTTAGACTTAAAGACATGCAAGTTGTAGTCAGGTGGAAAAAAGAAAACGGACGAGAGTGCTACAGGCGTGCACTTCTGAGAAAGAAACTTTGTTCGTGGAATCTACGTTTTGTATTATGGCACAGATAAAGAGTGGGGAAAATTTTGGGCAGTGGTTTCAGCAAGACGAGTGTTATCCTGAACTATTGGCGAGAGGGGAACAATAGATTGGACCTCAGAGAGCACTTGCCATAGAAATAGCAATAAAACAAAGATAGGCAAACACCGTTTTTCTGTGGAAGAGAAGTTGAAGGGAAGAGAACAGGGAATCCCCACTAAGCCACGAAGTTTTGTGTACTCTGTCAAGGCAGGATAGGCTATTTTCAGAAGTTTCTGCCCAGATGTGGAAGAAGTACTCCATACTTGGACGTACCTGGCTTTTATAATAATATAAAATTGCATCAGAAGTTATATATCTTCTGGAGCGGTAGAAAAATCCCACCATTTTCCCAGCGATCTTGACAACATACTTGATGTATGGGTTCTATTTCAGATCAGGAGTAAAGGTCAAGCCCAGAAACTTGTCAAAACATGGAGCCTGCCCAAGAATAGAGCCATCCATTTCAATTGATGGCAGATGAGGATCAGAGCGCTGATGATGTAAAGATAGGAGCTTGGTTTTGGATGCATAAAATAACCAGCCACATTGGCCCATTCCACCACGCGTTCAAAACCAGAGGAGAGAGAACCAGAGAGAACTTTGTCATTTACGGCATTTGATGTGTTGCCATAGATGTCCGGGAGATCAGCATAGCTGTCAACGAATGATTTAAGTATGTGTTATGGGAGATGATTGAGGGAGATAAGGAAGAGAGTTGGACCCAGGATGGACCCCTGAGGGGAACCAGCATCAAAACTTTGGACCTTTTATTTCTGCCCATCAACCACTACTCTCATGAGCCTATCAAAGAGAAATTATTTAATAATTGAGAAAACATTCCCGTTATTCCTTTGCTGGAAATCTTGTGGAGTAGGCCTTTATGACATACCTTACGATGGCTGTTGGTATGTCAAGAGCAATTGCTCTAGAAAAGAAGGAGTTCTCGAGAGATTCACTAATCCTATGAGACATTACTCTTAGCACATCTGCTGTAGACCTGTGACATGACCATTTGAGAGAGCGATTCCCTACCCATTAGAGAGGTTGAGACACCCCTTGGCCCTGAGGGAGGCCGGGTAAATATGCTAAGATTGTCTGTTGAATGTTAATTGAATCCCGGACAGCAGTGGGTTTCAAAAGTGATATAATTGCACTTGAGAGAAAGAGACATATATTACCGGGGTTTGTATATGTGTGCCTGAAGTACACCCGTTAAGACTATAGCTCTCTGAATGACAGGATTTGACCTCTTGAGCTCGTGTGAAAAGTATTTCATTTTTGGCCTCAGATTGCAAAACTCTGGACGTATTCCTGAATTGCATACACGCAATTTGGATCAGAAATTCTCCAGAAAACGTATTTAATTCTGATTGGTTGAATGGGTCACTGCAACCTTATCCGTCCTTGAATATTAAAACAAACGCCTATGTTTCTTAGCAGATTGCGCCGGAAATATAGAGAGAACGACACTCGGCCCTACACCCCTCTCCGCCCATCCTGAGGACGAAGAAAGAGATTTGTAAGACTTAATTTTTTTTGGTGAATCGAATGATGTACGAATGTAAAAATCTGTGACATTTGTGAAATTAACTTTTTTTTTAGCAAGAACCCCCTGAGTTGTCTGTATTGTCGTTTCGCCGTACATGCAAGCTTTGCTTTTGCTTTTCAGCAGAATTCAGCACAGGCACGCTTAGAACCCATATGAAGGTAGACTTGATATCACGAGCCACAGTTTTTGAAGAAGTTAGAGATCAGCTGCTTACCTGGGAACAGGGGACCACCCACAGATCTAGCAGAACGGAAACCATATTGCATGTCACTAAGAAAGTTATTTCTGCTAAGGTGGTTGACTACTTCTCTATTTAATATGGATTCCAGCAACTTACTCATGACACACAGGAGACGTATTGGTCTATATTGAGAGGGAGATGACTTATCACTTGGATTCTTAAATACAGGGCATACTGGTGATGTTTTCCAGGGTGTTGAAACGCACTTATCTTTAAGGCAACGCTTAAACAGTTTGGTAAGTATGTGGGCAAGTTCTGGTTGAAGCTGTTTCAACACTATAATTGGAATGCCGTCAAATCCAGTTGCTTTACTTGAGTCGAAGTTCTTGATAAGCTTGGCGACCTCACGCACATATATGTGTATGGTGCTTATCGTGTTGTCTGTTAAAGGAGGAAATACGAGGAGTTGATGGCCTTCATCGCATAGGGTAGAATTAGCTGCAAAGTTCTTAGCAAATAGTTGTGCCTTGTCTGATGCTGACGAGATGACCTCAGGTCCATTGATAATGGTTAGGATGGAACACACGCTTCTGTTCAGACTCCTGTTCGTTATTTGCCAAAAGTTGTAGAAACAAGTCACTGTTCAGCTACTTTGGCTTTAACGGACTGAGCATATAGATCTCTGACATTTTTAATACTCGTTTACAGTGGTTGCTAGCAGTCCTGGAAGCAGCTTTACTCTCATTACATGTACTACGTTTGTAGCCATGGAAAAATGGTTTATGTGCGCGATGGAAGCACACATTATGGGGAGAACCATGGCTGGCCGTAAGGTTATTGTTTGACTTTTTTGGATGGTATTAATCGGTATATGCCTACAAGTAACCATTCGGTCAGGTTTGATACTATTGTGGACCCATCAATTTAAACCATGGAATGCAGAGGGTGGTTGGTTCTTTTTGTTTTACGGCATATCAACCCTTTTCAGATGGTTCAATGCCGAATCCAAAGATTTTGAAGAATTTTTTTAATGGAATATATTTGTTGTTTTCAAGGTGGTTTCTATGTAATCCTTTGTTGGGACTCTAACATGTACTACTACTCCAGGTGAGATGGGCATTGAAGCAATGACAATTAAAGGGTGTTCCACAGTTCCCAAAGCCCGCAAGCTGGGGCCTCATCACTGGATATAGTTTAAGGTCATATCCAGGACTGCAATGCAGAGATAGATCAGATATGAGTGAATGGAAGATATCCCAGTTAGCCATAGAGTATCTATATACAGTAGAGTGCAAAGGCACGTCTGAAGACTTGTTAAATTTCATTGTTATTTTGACTGATACAACCAAGTTGTCGGAGGATCCAAGAGGAGATAGAAGGGAACATGAACATAGCTCAGTGGAAGTTGTGAGAAAAAGGCTTGCATACTGACCGGTAGTATCGGTCATACGGGTGTGTTCGTAAACAATCTGAGTGAGGTCATGGGCAATTGCAAAATCATGACAGAACCTCCCCTTATCATCTGCCTTATTTGAGTGGGTCAGCCATTCCTTATTATGGACATTGAAGTCAGCGCAAATGTGAATGTTTGCTGAAGTATTAGCAGATAGGATGTCAATTTTCGCAGATATCCTCTTAAAGATAGTAATCCCGCTGTTGTGTGCACGATAGAGGGCAAATATAAATGCGGTGGAGTAAGCAACTGCAACCGGGAAGCACATGTAAGGTTAATTAGGGTCTTCTCTCGAGATACCGTACCTCACGGAAAGCCATCATTAATGTAGGCACATATTCCATGCCCATGGCGCTCTTGGCTGTCAAATTTAGATGTTAAATTAGGGTATCGTTTAATTATGAACTCATGTAGAAAAGTGGTCGGCCTATGCCAGTTTTGCTTAGGAAGAATATGTCCGGTTTTGTCTTCTGTAATTGGGTTTCACCCTCTGGAAGGTTGAAACGTACACCTCTGGTGTTGGAGCAGGAGACATGCTAGTACGGGTCTACGTTAGAGGATGCTATTCTAGCTTTATTCGTGTTATATTTTCTAGCGATATTTTATGTTAAGGTTTTGGGATATAAGTAACAGGTCGACAACCTTGGTTAGAGCAAGACAGAGAGAGAAAGTAAGAGAGAAATATACAGGGTGTTTTTGTAGCACATGTTACGGTAAAGCTGTAACAATTACCCACTAGTTTAACATCAAGACGCCTCGCCAGAAAATATTGCATGATCCAGAATCCATTCATAAAGTGGCAATACAGCAGCCCCAGTACTTTGCAGCTGCTAATAGGACAGCTATCTTAGTGGTTAATCAAGGTTCGAGTCCCTGACTATTTGGCAGGTAACGTTCTAAAATATTTGCATACATTTACATTCGGGTGTGAAAAAGTATTTTGCTTCCTTATTTATGAATTTTTCAAATTTTCACGCTAGGTAACATACAAATATATGTGCATGAGGTCGCCAAGCTAATCAAGAACCTTGATTCCAGTAAAGCTACTGACCCTGGCGAAATCTCAATTATAGTGTTAAAAATGCTTCAACCAGAACTTGCTCCAATACTTACGAAACTGTTTAAACGTTGCCTTAAGGAGAACTGCTTCCCAACACACTGAAAAACCTCATCAGTATGCCCCGTATTTAAGAACTCAGGTGATAAGTAATCTCCCTCTCTATACAGACCAATACGCCTCCTGTGTGTCATGAGTAAGTTGCTGGAATGCATATTAAATAGAGAAATAGTCAACTACCTAAGCACAAATGACCTTCTTAGTGGCATGCAATATGTTTTCCGTTCTTCAAGATCTACCGCAGATGTGCTAACGGTTATATCTCATAGGATTAGTGTTTTTTTTGACAAAAGCTTCCTTTCCAGGGCAATTTCTCTTGACATATCAAAGGGCTTCGACAAGCATATGGCATAAAGGCCTACTTCATAAGATCTCCAGCTACGGTATAACTGGAAGTATTCTCTCCATCATTAAATTGTTTCTCTCTGATAGGCTCATAAGAGTAATGGTTGATTGACAAAAATCAGACGCGTGCAGTATTAATGATGGAGTTCCTCAAGGGTCCATCCTGGACCCAACTCTCTTCCTGATCTACATCAATGAACTCCCTAAATACATACTTAAATCATTCGTTGACATCTATACTGATAACACGACCATCTACAGCAACACATCAAAGGCTGTAAATGACAAAGCTCTCTCTGATTCTCTCTCCTCTGATCTCGAACGAGTGGCTCAGTGGGGGAACACGTGGCTGGTTACCTTTAATGCGTCTAAAACCAAACTCCTATCCTTACATCATCAACGCTCTAATCCCCATCTGACATCAACTGAAATGGATAGCTCTCGTCTAGGAGAAGCCCCTTGTTTTGAAAAGCTTCTGGGCTTGACCTTCACTCCTGATCTGAAATGAAATCCATCCATCAGGTCGCTGGAAAGATGGTGGGATCCTTCTACCGCTCCAGAAGATATCTCAATACTGATACAATTCTCTATCTATATAAAAGCCAAGTAAGTCCAAGGATGGAATACTGCTGCCATATCTGGGCAGGAGTTGCTAAAACCAGCCTATTCTGCCTTAACAGAGTACAAAATAGACTTCGTGGCTTAGTGGGGGATGCCCTTTTTTCTTTCCTGCAACCTCTCTCCCACAAAAGAGACGTGTGAAGCCTATCTTTATTTTATCGTTATTTCCATGGCAGGTGCTCGTCTGAACTCCAATCTCTGGACCCCCTCGCCAATCTTTTGCAAAAAAACACCCGTCTCGCTGAATCCACTGTCAAAAACTTTCCCCACTCTTTATCTATACCTAAATCAAAACGTAGATTCTATGAACAAAGATTCTTTCTTAGAACTGCACGCCTGTGGAACTCTGTTCCGTCTGCCTGCTTCCCTCCGGACTACAACCTGGATGTTTTTGTCCAACGTAAAAAAATTCATGATGAACTGCCCCGTTTAGTAGAAACTCTAAATATCCACACTAATGTACTGTACTTACAATAACCCTTATTCCTGAGTTGCTTCCGGGCCTTGATAAGTGGTGACCAGCTTGTAAAAAATAATAATAATTTTCCCTAATTGATATGTGCCTTAAATGATTCTTAAAGAGTCTTGTTATTTATTGAAAACCCAGCTAGCATGATGTACTCTCCATTACTTTTTGTTTCCCATAACTCCCAAGATAACGTAATAGCATATTGTCCACTTATATAAAGGCCACACACTTCCAAGTATGGATTATTGTTGCTACAACTGGGCAGGAGCTGCTAGAAAGATTTTATCCTGCCTTGACTATGTTCAAATAGACTTTGTAGTCTAGTATATTATGCCTATTTTTTATTCCCTGCAGGCTCTTTCTCACAGAAGATATTTTGATAGCCTGCCTCTGCGTTACCGTTATTTAAAAGGCAAGTGCTCTTCTGAGCTCCAATCTATGTTCCCCATCGCCAAACTTTCACGTGAAACACTCGTCCAGCTGAAAACACTCAATCTTTACCCGTGCCTTAGCCTAAACGGAGATTACATTAATAAAGTTTATTTCTAAGAACTGAACACCTGTTGAAATATCTTCTGTTTGCCTGCTTTCCAGCTGATTACAACATCGTCCCTTCAAGTCAAAAACACAAAAAAATGTGGTTGAACCATTCATCTTAAGTAATTCAATTTACCAAATTGACACTACTAACGATTCTTATGATATTCTCTCATTAACTACTGTACACTATTTAAAACTTATCCTCGAATTACATCTGGGCCTTGATAATGGATGACTTCTATGTAAACAAGTATCCAAGCTGAACATCTGATTTATGTCTGACATGACATTAATTTCAATTAATCAGTGAATGTTTATTTCTTTTTTGGTCTAGATTGACCTTTAATCTCTTCAACATTTTGCAATAGTCTCTTGCCTTATCTAATTGCAGGACAAGAGTGCATCTGGTATTATGATGCAGCAACCTTAGGTTAATTAATCAAAGACCAAATCTAGAGAAGATACACTCATTCCCCGAAGAGTGCAGTGCAGTCGACATGCCGACAGAGTTATATATATATATATATATATATATATATATATATATATATATATATATATATATATATATATATATATATATAAGAGAGAGAAAAGGAGAGAGAGACTTGGATACAATACTATTTTGAATATTTGGCTAAGGTTTTCTTTTGTTCCGTATCTCATGCCATGTACTGATTATATCATTTAAAGAGAAAAGAAGAGATATTCAAGAATTGCGTCTTTCTTACATATGGAATCATTCTAAGTTTGTTTATATAAGCTGTGTCTTATATAATTTTATTTATTTTTTGCTTTTTAGAGAACAGTAATGAACACATTTATATATGCGTTTCGACTAAAAGTGTTGCTTATATAGAAATTAACAAAGGATAATAGCGGTAACTCTGGATATCAAAACTGTTTCACATAATTACTTGTGACGTATTTCTTTGGACAATTTCATAAATGTGCATAATGAATATCTGTTCAATCAGTTTAGGAATTACTGTTTATTTAAAGTTGTTGTAAGTTAAATTCGCATTCTGAGTCCGGCTTTTTTTTATTAGTCGGGTTATGGCGTTAGTATTGATCGGCATGGGACATATTGTGGAGGTTTGTTAGATGTAACATTATTTATTAATAGTTTACAAGATGTTAATATGTTATAGTTTGTGAGGATTAGCCAAAGACTTTGTCGAAGGACATTACAGTAAAAGCATTAAGTTGAGGTGAAAAGCTAATGGTGGCTTGCGAATTGTGAAGGTCGAAAGGCGCAAGGTTAATGAAACAAGTTTGGTTCAAAAGGGATTGAGGCGTTGTAAGTGAGAAGGTAGGTCGTCAATCAAATTTGGATTATCGATTTAATAATTTATCATGTCTGTTATTTGGTTTCTCTGTCATTTTGATGAATAGAAAGGTGTTGGTAATATATGCACACTTTTCGCTCCGTTTTTCACGCGATGAAAAGTGATAGAATAAAAGTAAAATTAATAAGGTATAAGCGGGTTCAATTAATCGACTACAGTATGCGGTGAACGAAATTAGCATAGAGGAGGAAGGGGACGAGAAGACAGTCAGAAAAAGAGTAAACTACCAGAAAAGTGATTTGATTCATGAATAATAAATAGAAAATGAAAATATGGGACATTAATAGGAAGAAGATAAATATACATAATTCAGAGCACACCTTAAATACAATTAGATGAAACACCGTTACAGGAATGGGGTTAGTTGGCCATTTAATTTCAGTACAGAACAGGAAAAGGGGCAACGTTATCTATTGTTTAGGATATTTTCTATTTAATATCTGAATATGGTGGTTTCTAATTCAGCAATTGTCATAAAAGCTGTATAATCTATTAAATATTATTAATATATCAGCTAGTAAAATCGTTAGCTATATTGATAACACAGACTTGTCTTGCAGTGTACGATTTAATTAATATATTAACAAAATATAGGCTAATAAGAACGCCGCAACAAAAAGATACTAATAACTAGCGTGTGAATATAATAATAACTAGCGTGTGAATATAATACTAACTAGTGTGGGAATATATTAATAACTAGCGTGTGAATATAATAATAACTAGCGTGTTAATACAATAATAACTAGTGAGTGAATATAATACTATATAGCGTGTTAATATAATACTAACTAGTGTGTGAATAAAATAATAACTAAAGTGTACAGAAAATAGTAACTAGCGTGTGAATATAATAATATCTAGTGTGTGAATATAATAATATATAGCGGGTGAATATAATACTTACTAGTGTGTGAATAAAATAATAACTACTGTTAGAATATAATAATAACTAGTGTGGGAATATAATATTATCTAGCGTGTGGATATAATAATAACTAGTGTGGGAATATAATATTATCTAGCATGTGAATATAATAATAACTAGTGTGGGAATATAATAATAACTAGTGTGGGAATATAATCATAACTAGTGTGGGAATATAATACTAACTAGTGTGTGAATATAATAATAACTAGTGTGTGAACAAAATAGTAACTAGTGTGTGAATATAATAATAACTAGTGTGGGAATATAATAATAACTAGTGTTGGGATAGAATATTGTCTAGCGTGGTAATATAATAACTATCATGTGAATATAATAATAACTAGTGTGGTAATATAATAATAGCCAGTGTGGGAATATAATATTATCTAGCGTGTGAATAAAATAGTAACCAGTGTGTGAATATGATAATAACTAGCATGTGAATATAATAATAACTAGTGTGTGAATATAAATGTGTATGCATATAAACTCGTAATAATTGATTGTTATACATGAGCATGGAGCGACTGCCACAAAGGATAACCCATTCTTATTAAAACTTAATTTCTTTTATGTTTTCCTCCAGTTTTTCCTTCGTTTTCCCCTTCTTTCTACTCTTCGCAACATAGGTCTCTCGCTGAAGAAACACACTAAGACATACCATTGAATTGGATTTTTCTAGTAATGAGTTGGCATAAGGTGATGTATACCTTAATTTTAAAAAAATATCAGAGGTACTTCCGTTAATACCTACGAAATCTTGATGGTACACGTTTATCCCCTGGCGTAATCTGCGCTAGTTTACATTAAAGGAAGTTTACACTTCTTTAATTATAGATATCATTCATGCCATCCGACATTAATAAAAAAAGCATAAACTTCCTTATATGTTTTCATCTTCATTTTTTATACCGGGCATTTAAATATTCTAGTAGGGCTTCCCAGCCTTGACCAGGGCGAATAAAATGAAGAGAAATTGATGTTGCGTTTAAACGTACATGATATTCTTAGGATGTCAACAATTCACGATAAATACATATCAGCTTCTCTCATCATCTAAGATAAGTATTTTTTGTCTGAAACAGTATAACGAAAAAAGGTCTAATATAATAACAAAAGAAAATAAAAGTGTTTATCTCCAAGCAATTCTATGTTGAAACACATTTACATTATGTAGGTTACACAAGGGGACACTCAATATGTTGCATTTAAAGAAAGACTTGTTTTTAGTCAATTTAAGTGTGCTGAGTTCAAATCCTGAAGTTAGTTTTATTCTGCAAGCTATAGATTTTATGCAATCTTTGATTTTTATTAAAAAAGAAAAACAAAACGAGCATTATTATAGGATATTGCAATGTCAGCCACAAAACAGTATATTTAACAAGGCAAAAGAGACAGAACAATAAAATGTGATTTTAGATTAAAGTACATCATTGTTAGAAGTGCCATATGTTTTTTCTGGAAAATTTTCTCAGAAAACAGTCTTTATCGCAACGTGAAATAAGCGTAATTAACAACGTTCTTCAGATAAGAGTCAATCACATCTACTAACGCTTATCACTTTCTGTCTGAACAGTATTTTAATCAGGCAGGAATTTGCGTGTGTAACTCTTGCGTTTGTACACTTCATCTGGGCAATCTCGTTTAATACTCCAGCAGTAGTCGGCCATCATACTTTTGTCCCAATGACCTTGGTAGCGTTCTTCCATGATCTTTAGGTCCTGGTGGAGCCTCTCTCCTTGTTCGTAACTCACAGCCCCCAGGTTTTAAGGGAACTGGTCAAGATGGCTGTTCAAAAAATGAAGCTTGATGCTCATGTTGGACCTGAGAGCACGAAAAGCGAGGAGCATTCTGTGCACTAGTTCATTGTAGTTCTCTGCCTTTTTGTTTCCAAGGAAGTTCTGAACGACTGCCACAAATGATAACCATGCTGCGTTCTCCAAGGCGGTCATCTTGGCAACAAACTGATCATCACGAATGAGGGTTCGAATCTGTGGGCCATCAAACACACCTGCTTTGATCTTCTTGAACGACAACCCTGGTATAGTTGTGATGATGTGTTATAAACATTCACTTTCGGTATCCAGTGCCTTGACAAATTGTTTCATCAAACCTAATTTGATGTGCAGAGGAGGAAAGATGATCCTATCTCTGTTAACAATTGGGTCATGTGTGATATTTGGCATGCCTGCTTCAAGGGTTTCACGAACAGGCCAGTCCTGGACCCAGTGTCTGTCTCGTGCTCGGCTGCCCCACATGCAGAGGTAACATGAAAACTTGCTGAAACCTTTCTGTTGACCAAGAAAGAAGTTTACCATTTTCAAGTCTACAGAAATAATCCAGTTTGCTCACGATATTTTAAGAAGTCCATGACCATTCTGATGTCATCATAGTCTTCCCGCAGATGAACTGAATTACCGACAGGCACTGCCCCGTAAACATTGCCATTATGCAAAAGAACACACTTTAGACTGCGCTTAGAACTGTCTAAAAAGAACCGCCATTCAGTTTGATCATAGTGAGGAACACCCAGTTCTTTGAGAAGACCTGGGATATCATGGCAGTAAACAAACTGTCTGTCTTCTGAAAAGAAGGTTACAAAAAGCTGGTCACGCTTTCTGTAATATGATACTTTAACAGTGTGATCAACAAGATTTGTGCCTTGTAATATTGATGTCAAAAGCTCAGCTGCTTTCTTTAAAATACCTAAATCCAGAACTAAGTCATTCAGTTCAGTCTGGTGAAAAGGCTTGGGGAGATTCAGTCTCTGAAGAACATTCCTCGGGTTGTTCCCACTCAGTTTCTGGTAATTCATTGTCACAACTACCTTCGTCGTCCGTGTCATGTCCAATGTCTTTATCGTTTAATGAAGGCAAACCTTTGGCAACTGGAGCAGGAACTTCTTCAGAGTGCGGTGCAGGCCGAATAGCTGAAGAAATGTTCGGATATACTATCTTATGTCTGTTTTTCTTGCCCACACCCGCTGTGTTTACCATGCAGAAGTAGCAATCGGTTACATGGTTGGTGGGTTCTCGACAAATCATTGAAACTCCAAAAGGCAGACCATTGCGTTTTCCTTTGGTCCAGCTTCGGAGCATTTCCTCACAATTGTGGCACACAACATGGGGAGCCTATTGCTTGTCTTGGTTACCAAGATGAACTTCAAAATAAGCCTTGTAGGCTCGCTTCACAAACAAGGATATGTTACGTCCCTGATGATGGAGTTTGTAGCAACCACAGATGTAACAGAAGGCATCAGGCTTGTTTCTACAGTAATGTCTCGATGAGGAAGCCATGTTTGATCTGGAAAAAAGAAGGCAGATAAAAATATTAGAATATATCTATGTATATAATCTCAAAAGGCTTAGATTTGGGTTACGTAAGTTCATATTTAGACTATTTCATCTATCTCAAATTGCATGAAAACTAGAGCTCATTGAGAAAAACTAATTTCAGATTTGAAATCAGCGCCTAAAAATCCTGCAGAATCAGTTAAAAAATCAAATGCAACAGAAAGTTAAAAAATAGTGTTCCCCAGTGTTATTAACACACATTAATATTACTATATTTTACTCTCCGTGTAGGCTATATTATTATCATTATTATTGCTTTCCGATAACCTCGAGTACATTTTCTTGTATAGAATCATATAAGGAACATAGTTGTGGTGTGTTATTTTTAAAGATATACTTGCTATATATAAAATATTGAACATTTGTTTATTATTACCTATAACTAATCCAATATGATACCGTACTATTATCTTATAACCCCAGGCAATAAATGGGGAGTGTTTTGTATTAAATTGTTTTAGCAAAATAAAAGTACATTGTTTTCTCCTGGCAACGGGGATCGGGTCAAATGTACCTGTTTTATCAAGGATATAGGATTGAATAACTTGTACTGCTAACCACATATATTGACATGTATTATATTTTTGGCTCACGACTGAAAGTTCAACATAAGATGAGAAATTGTTTGTTACAGTTGAAAAACTTTAGATCTTCACAGAGAAAATCACATAAATTCTCATACGAATAGGTAGTCTATGGTTTCTTTCGCATACGGTTGAAGACAGCATGGTTCCAAAACGTAACCTTAGTAGATGGTTTTCAGCTAGAATAGAAGCTTAAGGGGGCAAACAAGAAAAATTGGATTGTCGATGACACGTTGCATCCACTGTCTGGTCGCTACGTTGATCAGTAAGGTGGCAGGATAACCGAAATTTACTACTGTAATTTTAGCATTACAAAGGGAAAAAGATATGTAAATTCCCAAAGATAAAGATCAAATTAAGCATGACAAATACAGCAACCCAACACCGAGCAATACCGGGAAACTAACTATACTAACAAACGTCAAATCTTTTCATTTACTGGTACATAATGCCTTTAAATACACGAATATTAACTATAATATTGATTATTTTTCTATTACTTTATACTAGTTTATAGATAGTGTCTTTTATTAGGTATATTATGACGCCGTCTAAGCCGAGTAGATTTTCAATCACTCATTTTAATACATAAAATAATTTTTAAGTTTTCCCCCGTGCATAAAACCAGTGTATAAATCTACCTCCACTATCCAGGGTAATTATCGGTATTCGGTCATTATCGTATGCGATTTACGAAGTAGAAATAATAGTCTATTTTGCATAAACGAGAACCAGCAATATAACAACATGACTAAATTAAAACTAGATTATATTCCCGTCAAATCAAAGCCACACGCAAGCCCAGGCCGCAATGTATCATAAAATAAAGTGATAATAAAACGTGTACTCTCTTAATAATATCAAGAATATATAATATCATAAACATGAATAAATAAATAAAAAATGCATTCCTTATTTTAAATGTCAAGTGTGAACGGAAATCTTACAATATAATGAACAAAATTGATAAAAAAAATAATAGTCAATATACATGAAAACTCTCCAATATTATGAAAATGAACAAAATAAAAGTAAACATTTTATAAATGGCAAACACCCATGCACACTATACAATATCAGAAACAAAAATAAATTAAAAGTAAACCATATTTCTGTTTTTTTTTATAAATGCTAAGTGTGATCGCAAATCTCAAAATATCATGAATGCATAAATCACAACTAAAGTGGATTTCGTTTTAATAAATGTCGAGTGTAAACGCAGATCCCACAATAACGTAAACACAAATAAAGTAAAACTGGTGGGACTATACTCGATGAGCAATTGAAATAATATTGAGTTTCACATCACAGGCGTTGTCTATACATCAAGTTTTATTTCCTTAATTACACACAAGCATACTTATCGTAAACAAGTCTATTGTATAAGCTTTTTTTATGTATATTGAATCGCATGTACCGGATATAAAATCGTCTGGCTTAATAACTCATGTCCCTACCAATCGCACTGAATAAATATGTGGTTATTTGACGCAAAGTTCCTCACAATTTATTTTTACAAGGCATTCACTACTTATCAAAGCTCGGAAGCCAGTCTGGGATAAGGGTTATTTTGTGTACAGTAATAAATGGGATAGTATCGTAGTAATTGTTGGCATTGGAGATTTGATAATTGAAACAATACTTGAGTTTCTCATCCCGGTGTTGTCCATACATCAAGTTTCATTTAAACATTTTTGCTTTCCTTAATTACACACAAGCATATTCATCGTAAACCAGTTTAGACGGATTTTTGTATATTGAATCTAATGAACCGGATATAAAATCGTCTGGCTGATTAACTCATGTCCTCACCAAGCCGAGTGAATAAATATATTGTTATTTGACGCAAAGTTGTTCATAGTTAACCAATGAAAGGCATCCTATTTATTTAGCATTTCGTCATTAAATGTAACGCCGAAATCTTGTAATGGGTGTTAGAGAAGTAGACGCTTTAGTGCCCGGAAATGCTATTGTAACTGACTCACATATAATTCATACGAGAAACAGTTTATTAGTTTATTCAAAAGAATAATTTCTGTTAAATTGATTGCCTTTATATTCTCCGTTAATGGACATTTACACCGTAATCGATAAATTCATAATGCAGTAGTATTTTGGACAATAATTATTTCGGGTAAGATTTATGTAAGTTAGCAATATCAAACAAATAGACTATATGATAAATAAATCGGATATGTATTCATTAGTCAAGTAATATGTGTGATGACAGACAAAACTGTAGTACTTACCAACACAACAAACGCCCTCGTGTTTGTGCCTTATATATGCATGCGTTACAACAAAACTTGGGGTTTTATAAGCGGAAGTCTCGAGGTTGTCAGGAATCTACACGCGCATGCGCAAGAGAAGGGATTGAGATATTGGTATAAAGGCAGGTCAAGTGAGAAGGTTGTTGTTGTTGTTGTCATTGCACGTTACAGTGACGCGTGCTTTAGCAGGTGATTAAGAGGCGGTTTATTTTTGTGTGTCAAGTCGCGCACATCGGTGAAGGTCATATAAATCGTTCACCTCGGTGAAGGTAAAAGTCATAAGCTATTTCGGCGATTTCATTTTGTCTCTTTTCCTGGACAACTATGGCTGGGGCAAAGTTTGATTTAAAACTTATACCCGAATTCGACGGACCCACTTCTGTTGTCGACTGGGTCGAAAGGGTTGAGCTGATCTGCAACCTCTTTGAAGTAAAGGGGGTGCATACCGTGATTCCCTTGAGATTGGCTAAAGGCGCCCAAAGTGTATATCAGCAACTGAGTGCTGTGGAGAAGGCTGATATTACGTCTATAAAAATGCTTTATACAAGGCGTTTGCCATGTATAAAAATGCTTTATACAAGGCATTTGCCATGTATAAAGATGCTTTATACAAGGCATTTGCCATGGATCCCTGTACGGCCTACGAAACATTTGCCACTAGGAAGCTCATGCCAGGAGAAACCGTGGACGTCTTCTTCGCGGAGCTGAAGAAACTTGCAGTTCTATTTGGCAATGGAGTGGCAGAGCAAACACTGGCGTATGCGTTTGTGGCCGGCCTTCCCACCCATGTTAAGCAACTGTTGAGGGCTTCCACCAGCGTATCTGTAACGCCCATGGAACATTTGTTAGAACGCGCTCGAGCCATTATCAGAGATGAGGAGGATCTCAGGGAACCGGTTGTAATGATGGCGCAAGCAGCCAAGACTAATGCTGAAAAGAGTCCCAGTTTGAGACCCACGACCAATGGGAGATGTTTCTGCTGTGGCCAGCGAGGCCATATCGCAAGAAATTGTACTAACAAGGGGCAGGGGCGCCCGCGCTGTTTCCAATATGGTAGCTATGAACATTTATCCCAAAATTGTGCGGGAAATGCATCAGGGGGCAGGACGTCAGCGCCGCCCTGTTCCCCGGACAAGATTTAATTGAGGCGCAACCGACAATAAATGTGTACGTGGACCAAGTGTTTTGTTTAGCTCTTCTCGACTCCGGGTGCTTACACACCATCATGAGTGCCAAGTTGTGTCGAAACTGGACAAAGCAGAACATCAAAGTAACTACAATAGGTGGCAATACGCAAGCTTGCTGTGGAGCCGGAACTGTCAAAGTCCACACAGACTTTGGTGTGGCCGCAAATATTAATGTGCTGGTGATGCGAGGGGGTTTGCTGGGGTTCGATGTACTGTTGGGATATAAGGCACTGGGGGAGTGGTTATCGGAAGAGATGGGACTGTGCGATTTTTGGAAACCCCAGTGTGTGCTGCAGTTCACATTGATCGGCCTGATTTTAAGGTGGACTACGACCCTCACCAAAAGCACGGGTATTAGGATTGGACGTTTGCGGTAAAGACGGTACCTTACGATGGAGGTGTGGCAGTGAGATTCCAACCATCCCTGATGTTATTACGCGGCGGACTATTTTTTCCTTGTGTGGGAAACTTATTGGTCACTTACCAGCGTGAGGCTGGCTCCGAGCATCTGTGGGCGTCATCAAACGCAGGGCAAGTTTAGTAACTACAGTTTGGGATGATGTATCTGATGATTCTCTTCTAACTCTGATGACGACAGAAACCCTAGAGAGAGTTAACAAGGAGGATCCTGCCCGTGGAGAATGGTGTGTCGATGGAGACAGTGTGAATGTGTTGGTTGACGCTAGTTCTTTGGAATTAGGAGTGTTATTGGAGCAACGTGGAAATGTAATTGAAGACGCATGCTGGCTGCGACCCGTGAATGATCCTCAACACATCAACCTGGCGGAACTGGATGCTGTTGTGAAGGGTTTAAATCTGGCACTGCAATGGCAGTCGAAGAAGTTACACTTTTACACGGATTCTCTCTGCGTCTACCACTGGGTGTCCGACACTCTCTCGGGACGAACAAGAGTCCGTACTAAGGCAGCCAGTGATATGTTAATCCGGCGGAGGCTAAACACCCTAAAGAGTCTGGTATCAGAATATTACCTGTTGGTGAGTGTAATGCTCGTGGCATCACACTGTAATCGTGCAGACGAACTAACCCGTTTGTCTCACCAATGGTATGAAGCTGTGAAGACAGGCGTGGAGTTCACTGCTCGATCTTCCGCAGTTGGCGCGATTAGCTCATGCCAAATACAAAGAATTCATGCGCAGAGTGGGCATCCAGGTATCAAAAGAACTTTGTATTTGGCGAAGCGTGTGGACCCGGCAGTGACAAGGGCGCATGTCAGGCAGATCATCAAGCACTGTGAGTCATGGAAGTCTATCGATCCTTCACCTTAGCAATGGCAGAAGGGGCGATTGGAAGTTGAACATGTGTGGCAACGATTAGCGATGGATATTACCCATTACAGTGGTAAGCCCTTTCTAACCCTTATTGACTGTGGACCCACTCGTTTTGCGGTGTGGCGGCAAATGACCAGGCAGGACTCAGCGAATGTTGTCCGCCAACTGTCATATATCTTTTCTGAGCGAGGTGCGCCGGAAGAGATAGTGACGGACAACGATGGTGCTTTCTGTAGCCATCAAGTTCGGCAGTTGTTGAATGAGTGGGGTGTCCGACTACGACTGCGATATACTCATGTGCCATCAGGGAATGGCATTGCTGTGAGTAGCCATGGCAGCATCAAGAGAATTTCTGCCAGAAAGCAATGCACCATTACGGAGGCCACGTATTGGTATAACATCACACCAACGGATGGGAAGACACTAACAACAGCACCGGCCAATGCCATACACAAATACCGTGTTAGGATAAAAGGCATTGACACTGTCCAACCAATCGACGAGGAGAGTCATAACAAATACAAGGTAGGGGATCCAGTTTCACGAGGTTGTCTCCTCAGCAACCGACAAGGCTAACATGCTTGCCAGTCGGTTTGCCTCAAACTCCACACTGGACCCTTCCAACCACCTCCTACCTGACTTTCCTATGCGGACAGACGCAACACTAGACGATCTGAAAACCACCCCTGCTCAGGTGCATGCTATCATAAAAAAACTTGACACCTCAAAAGCATGTGGACCCGATCTTATCCCAGCTGTGCTATTAAAAAAGTGCTCAGCCAAAGTAGCTCCAGTTCTCTCCAAACTCTACAACAAATGTCTTAATGAAGCTTGCTTTCCGGGCTGTTGGAAAACTGCTTCTGTTGTACCAGTATTCAAGAATTCTGGCGAAAGGACAGACCCATCAAATTATCGCACCATTAGCCTCCTCCCACTTTTTGCCAAAATATTTGATACCATAATTAACCATGCTCTAGTCCATTATCTTACAGATGCTAAACTACTGACTGACAAACAATATGGATTTAGACAAGCCCGTTCCACAGCAGACATCCTCACTGTGATCTCTGAACGTATATACCATTCACTGGACAAAGCGGGGGAAGGCAGAGCGGTAGCTCTAGATATGTCTAAGGCTTTTGACAGGGTATGGCATGAGGGTCTCCTCAGTAAAATCAGATCATACGGTATCACTGGTAGAATACTTAACATAATTAAATCCTTCTTAGATAAGAGAAAAATCCAGGTAGTCCTCGACGGTCGCACATCTAAACAATATGATATAAATGCGGGAGTGCCCCAGGGTTCTATCCTTGGACCTCTATTGTTCCTGATATTCATAAATGACTTCCCCGACAACATTGCCTCTGAGATGGGTATATATGCTGATGACACTACACTCTATGGCAGACACGACAGGAAGACGAATGAACACATTTCTAAAGAAATTGCAGAAACACTAGAGAAAGACCTCCAATCTGTAGTGGAATGGGGACAAAAGTGGTTGGTCGCGTTCAATGCTGCCAAGACTAAACTAGTTTCATTCAATAATTACAAGAAACCCTCTCTACCTACCATAGCAATGGCCAACGACTCTTTATCTGAGAGTCCATCTTTCAAACTCCTTGGCCTAACGTTCACAGGAAACATGAGTTGGAACAATTACATTGAAGGCATTGCCAGGGCCGCTGCAAGAAAGGTAGGCTCTCTCTACCGTGCTAGAAAACTACTAACACCCGAAAGTATCCTGTACCTCTATAAGGCCACCATTCGCCCATGTATGGAGTATTGCTGCCACATCTGGGCTGGTGCGTCTGCTACTAGTCTCTCGCTCCTTGACAAGGTTCAAAAAGAGTCGCAAACCTGATAGGCCCTGAACTGGCATCTAAGCTTCAGCCTCTGTCCCATCGATTAAATGTTGCATCCCTCTGCCTTTTCTACAAGTATTTTAGTGGTGAATGCTCTGACGAACTGCAATCACTTGTGCCCCCACGACGCAATCACCCTCGACAAACCCGACAGATCCCACCCCCACACTGTAGAGGTCCCTAGATGTAAAAGATTTTTTACTCCAATAGTTTCTTCCCCAGAACCGCAAGACTCTGGAATTCCATTCCAGGTCCCTGCTTCCCGAACAGTACTGACGTGCAGAAGTTCAAGTGTAACGTGAACCGACACCTTGCTGCCCAAATCCCTACATAGTACCCCAGTAGTTGTTGCCCCTGATAGTAGCCCCCTACACCAAAGTTGCAATTTGCCTTGTTTGGGGTGAAAATGTAATAAAAAAAAGACCCCCTGGAAACCGGTGCACCACCAAGTTCAAGCGAGGACGAATATCTGGAGTGGTCAGCCAGCAGTCGGTCCTTGTTGATGGAACCCCACGCCATGTGCGCGATCTTCGCCCGGCTAGTGAAGTACATCCCACAACTACAGAGAGCGATGAATCATCAGATGATGAGCTGCTAATGAGTGAGGTCACCGAGCAAGAGAGTGGTAGTTTTAGTTCGTCTGATCAGGCAGGATCAGAACCAGAACCAGAACCACACCCAGAACCAGAACCAGAACCAGAACCAGAACATGAATCCGAGAGTGTAAATACCACCCTTCGCAGAAGCCAACGAACTAACAGGCCATCCCTGGAGTGCACTGTATGTGATCATCAGATCAGGGGGGAGTGTAGTACTTACCAACACAACAAACGCCCTCGTGTTTGTGCCTTGTATAGGCATGCGCGACAACAAAACTTGTTTTTTTTTATAAGCGGAAGTATCGAGGTTGTCAGGAATCTACACGCGCATGCGCAAGAGAAGGGATTGGGATAGTGGTATAAAGGCAGGTCGAGTGAGAAGGTTGTTGTTGTTGTTGTCATTTGACGTTACAGTGACGCGTGCTTTAGCAGGTGATTAAGAGGCGGTTTATTTTTGAGTGTCAAGTCGCGCACCTCGGTGAAGGTCATATAAATCGTTCACCTCGGTGAAGGTGAAGGTCATAAAAACGTGGATTGATAAATCTTAATACTTGTTAGATTTTAAGTTGAATCCTATATGTGTAAATCTATTTTAGATAGTATATTTTACCATTTTTTTCAATTACGAATAACAAAAATATAGATTCATTAGCAGGGGTGCCTGGCGTTGCTCGGGTGTTTGGAGGTATTATGATGTGCAAAAAAAAAACAAAAAAATGGTTAATTTTTTAAAACTTGGACCCTATTATGACCCCTTAAAATTTATTGTTTCGGGCTCAAATCACTTTATTAAGTTAGATCCAGGTTCAAGGAACCTATATCTACAATTTCAAGTGTTTAGACACAAAATTGTCGGAGGAGTTGTGTAGAGTTCTTAAAGGTCAAATCGTTGAAATTTGACCCCTTAACAGCCAAATTTCTGGCTGACACCCGTCACATCGATTTTCCCAAATCTCAGTACCCGGTATTTCAAATTTCGAGTCTATAGACTAAAAATTGACAGAGTTATTGCGTAGGGAAATGTACACAGACAGACGGACACACAGACAGACAGACAGACAGACACGTTCACTTTTATAGATATATATAGATAACTTTTGGTCAACTTTTGTTATTATCAACAAAATATATACTTTTCTATTAATAAGTAAAATAGTATTTAAGTGCTATTGTATTTTCTCTGACTAGTGCTGCCTAAACTACTAAGATGGAGTAGTGCACGTGGAATCTGACAGAATGACTTTTAGATCAGAAACTGTTATATGCTTACTTCAAATAATAATACAGCAAGAAACACGGGATTATGGGTGAAAGACAAAGGCGTTGATTTACAAGGTAATATATGTAACATGAGTTACTCGACTTCTTTTCTTATTCTCTTCCTGTCTTTATTCCTTCCCTCTCAACCACATGAGAGGGTTAATATATTCATAGTCCATTTCATCTATGAAGGGATGTTAGGTTATTTTATTATACACCTTCCTATCAAGCTAAATTCTTCAATAGAATTTTGCTTCTACCATTTTTTTCCTTTTTAGAATTTGTCCAAAAAAGTCGGTATTTTTCCTTTCTTTTCACTACTCCTCGCCATTTGTGTTTGTCGATTTTTTTTTTATTTTTTGAGAGTGACTTGATTTCTGAGTTAGTGGTACTTCCTTTTTGGAGGTTGTATATGGAAAGAATCATATAGCACTTCCATTCGTAACTCTTGGTTTCTGGCTATTTCTATGTATCGGGATCTTAATTGGTTAATATGTTTTTGTGGAAAAAGTCTGCCCTTTATAATGTAAACCATTCTCCTAATTCTTCTTGAGATTATGACTTCTTCCCAAAAACTCTTCCTTGCCCGATAATATTTGAAGAAAACCTTATGTCCATCATTATAAATCGTGTACCTTACATTATCCTTGATACTGTTTTTTTACTTTTTCTCTTGGGATTTACCGGTCGAACACCAAACGTACGTTCCTGCGAAACATAATTTCAGCTGGGGATAATTTAGTATTTCTATTTGGATTTGAGGTTATCATATATATTGCTAAGACTTTTTTAATGCTTTTTTCTTCCGTATCGATGTCATTATTCTTTTTTAAACCTCGTTGAAAATTATCGAAAAATATTTCCGCTTGTCCATTTGATCGAGGGTAAAACGTTGGTGTTGTAATGTGTTAAATGGCCAGTGCCTCACAGTAGTGATTGAATTCTTTACCTGTGAACATAGTGCCATTATCACTAACAATTGGTTTCGGAACTCCGAACCGACTAAATACCTCGTCCAGCGCTTTTATTGTGTTTGCCACTGTAGGATGTATTTAAACATTTCTGGCCATTTTAACAAACTATCTACGAGTACTAAGTAATAATATCCCTGAAGAGGCCCTGCGTAATCGATATGGATGCGTGCCCAGGGTACACCTGTTGTAGGTCGAGATTATGTCCGTATGGGGGGATCTTACGGCTAGTTGGCAACCTTTACATAATCTCACCATTTTCTCAATCCCCTGATCCATTCCAGGCGACTATGTGAATCTTCTCATTAGGGCGTTCATTCTGGAGATTTCAGGATGACCCATGTGGAATTATGTTAGGATTTTCTTTTGTAATATTTGCGGTATTACCACTCCGTCTGTGTACATCAAAGTGTTGTCACACATAGAAAATGGAAACTATTTTAATCCTTTTCTAATCTTTTTGTCTTGTCCGACTTGTTTTATTTATCTTATTAATATATTAACCTGTTTTCGCTGCTTTTCTTTTCTTTTCACAATTGTAACAGGAATTCCCTAACAGTATTTATTAATATATCTGTACGTTCATGTTTTTCTTTTAGTGCTGCTATAACAGTTTCTTCAAATTCAGTTTTACTGGGGATCAATCTCGACAAACTATCTGCATGTGCAATTTTACTAGATGATCGGTGTTTTATTTTGAAATCGTAATTTAGCAAAATAATACTCCAGCACTGTAACCTATTTACTGTATGAGTAGGATTCCCTTTTTTCGAACCAAAAATCGATAGTACTGGTGTATGGCCCATTTCCAAGACGTAAGATCTTCCATGAATGAATCTATGGAACTTTCCGACGGCATACACAACCGACAAACCTTCTTTTTCGATCTGACTGTACTTTCTTTCAGTGGGTAATAAAATCCTCGAGGCGTGAGAAATACATTTAGTAGGACCATCTTCTATTCTGTGTAGAAGCACCGCTCCTAAACCGTATTCGCTCGCATCTGCCACTACAATTACATCTATTTTCGGATCGTGATGTGCTAACGTTAGATCCGATAACAAACATCTTTTAATTTTTTGGAATGCTTCCTCACATCTTTTTGTCCCGTGCCAGTCTTTATTCTTTTTAAATAATTAATTTAATGGTTCTCTTAGTTCGTACATAGTTGGGGTATAAGAATTATAGTAGTTATCTAGACCCAAGAATGACTGTAACTTCATTATATTGTCTGGGTTAGGCATGCCCCTAATTGGTTCTGTCCTATGTCGGTTAGATCTTCTACCTTTTCAATCAATTATTTGTCCCAAATATTCAATATTGTCCATACCAAAATTGCATTTTTCGAAAGCCACTTTAAATCCGTAGTCTTCTATTTTCTCGAATACCTTCCGAATATGGTTATTATGTTCTTTAGCATTTTTGATTCTTATTAAAATGCCGTCTAAATAATTCATTGCAAAATCCAAGCCTGCTAGCATGGCGTCCATAATTTGTTGGAATACATTTGGCTCTACTTTCAACCCAAACGGCAATCGTTTTAGGGAAAATAATCCTTTATGCGTATTCGTTGTCAGGTATTTAGAACAATCTCTTGGACTTTGACCTGCAAATATGCTTCTGATAAGTATATTTTCGTGAAACATCTTCCGCTGAATAACTTAGAACATATTTTCTCAGAGTTAGGGAGAGGATAATCATTATTATTATTATTTTAGGAATCATTCAGTCCTGTCGAAAAATCTCCCAATACCCTGATTTTTTAAAAATGTTCTTATTATTTAGAGTAGTCCAATTTTTTATTACTCTGATTTCTTTAAGTATATTTAATTATTTCTCGATTGTTTCTAATGCCGAATACGGACCTTCCTTTTGGATTTAAACACCCGTTTCCCTTCATCTTTCAGTTTAAATTTCACTTCCGTTGAAGTGCAGCAACCAAGGCCTTCAGAAAATACGTTTTTACAATCCTTCTTCAAATCCCCAACAAATCTTCCTGGCAGGGTGGGAATTTAAAATCCTGTCACATTTACTCTTTTGCAAAATGAGTCTATTGGTTACTTCCACAAATTGCAAAGTATCATCAAATCTATACCGAACAGATTATATTTTTTAGGTATCACATACCTTTTAGTTTTTACCGTATTTTCATTCAGGGTCACATAAGTATAAAATTCCCCCTTAAATTTAAATCTATTCCCAGAAATTTTTCTGGCAATTTTACTTTGTGTTTTACAGTTTTGGAGAACCAATTTTCTTACATGTTGTTTCATCAATTAAGGAGATGCCATTTCCAATATAAAAAAGACAGTTTACTTTCCGACCATTAATTCTAACTTTAATATGTGTCCTTGTTTGCCATACATGGGGTATTTTTAAAACCAATGATCTTTAATTCAGGCTTACAGCATTTCTCCTTTTTGCATACTGTTGACGTGTGTCCTTTACGCCCATAATTATAGAATATTTTGCTTTTGAAATAGCACTCTTTTGTGAAGTTATTCTTTTCTCCATACGTTTTACAGTATTTTTTTTACATAGCGGTCACCTTGTTTTAGCCTTTGTATTTTGTCAAGGTTTCTCTCTTCGATACAAGTATTATCCTTTGCGACCCATTTTATCTATGTTGGGTTCTGCACAACACGAACTTGGGAAATGGCTGGTTGATCTTCTTAAACCTGTGCTTTCTTTTTATTCGGTCCATTGTATCTCGGATTCTTTTCAATTCGTGTCTCAGATACAAAAATTATCTTTATCTAAAAATACCGAGTTCTTGGCTTCCTTTGACATTAATAGTCTCCTTACTAATATACCTTTGGATGAAACCATTGGTATTTTTGCTGACTATCTATACCGTGGCCCCTCAAAATCTCCACAATTTCCTGAACGAATTTTCGTTGAACTGATGGAACTTGCTACTAAATCAGTCTCCTTTAGTTTCAACAACATTATGTACCGGCAAATTGACGGGATATCTATGGGTAGCCCTCTTGGTCCTTCGCTAGCCAACATTTTCGTTGGATTTTTGGAAAACGAATTATTTTCCAAAATTACTAAGCCAGCATTCTATACACGCTACGTTGATGATACTTTTGCATGCTTTCCCTCACGGAGTGAAGCTGAACAGTTTCTTCGTCTTCTTTGCAACCTGCATCCACCGTTACAATTTACTATGGAGGTTGAGGACTGTGGCTTTCTCCCATTCCTCGACGTTCGTGTTTCTAAAGTTGGTACTACGTTTGAGACCTCTGTATATAGAAAACCTACATTTACAGGGCTCTATCTTAATTGGTTTTCCTTTGCCCCTCAGTCTAGAAAAATAAACCTCATTAGCGCTCTTACGCATCGTGCACTTATGATTTGTTCACCAAACCGTCTTGATACGGAACTTGGTGAAATCACAAATATTTTTCTTAGCAATGGATATCCCACAAATATAATAAAATCTACTATTGAACGTAAAATTACTACATTAAATAGTGTTAAACGTATTGGTCCATCACGTTGTCCCATTTATTTAAAATTACCATGGTTGGGTCCTGTTGGCCTTCATATTGTTAAAAGGATTTCTTCTGCTACTCAACGTTGTTTTCCAGCTACTATGCTTAGAGTAGTTTACACAACTCGAACCTTTTTCTCTTCTTTTCGTAAAGATGTTTTGCAAACCATTCAAAAGAATTCTGTTGTTTGTAAATTTGTTTGTCAGTGTGGAGCTGACTACGTTGGCAAAACATCCCAAAGATTAGAAATGAGAATATCCCAACATATCCCTCGGGATGTTCGACTACACCAGGTTTCGAGAACATCCGGGCACTCCCAAGCTCATGAGTCCGCCATTGGTAATCACCTGATGAGTATAAATAGGTGTTCTGATCAATATTCCGATGGGTGGTTTTCTGTTTTATACAGTGCGAGGTCGAACTATCATCTCAATATCATTGAGGCGTTAGTTATTAACAACTCTCGACCTAGCCTGTGTAGACAAAAGATTTTAAAACATCAGTTGGAGATATTCATTGATTTAAAACCACCTGAACAGTGAGATATTTTTTTTCACTGTTCTTCCAACTGAAACCAAATTCCCTTCTTCCCTCATTCGTTTCTTAGTTTTTAATTTATCATTCTGACGTTTCCTCTTAGAGGGTCAGACGATAAGGTCTTAAGGTAATTTTAATAATTACACCTGCCCGTTTCTTGTGTTTTTTTGGTATTTAAATTATATTAAATTATGTTTCCTCTGAAATTTCTCCTTCCATTTTGCTGTACCAAAAATTTACTTATATATATATATATATATATATATATATATATATATATATATATATATATATATATATATATATATATATATAAAAGTCAGTAGATTATATTTGTACTAGCAAAGATAAGCGGTAGAGACGGTACCCGAGCTGACAGCAACGACAGCCCCTGAGCATTTTACGGTAAAATTAGTGCGTACATCAGTAGATCGGAGACCAGTATTATGTCAGGTGTACTCATGATCAGTTAAATGTTTAAAGCTGTAGAAGAGTATATATATATATATATATATATTATAGGCTATGTCCTTGATCTTTGACCTTTACCTTGAAAAATAGTGGGTAAAATTAAAAGTTGGGGCATCATAATGCCACATTTCTTCATGGTCTCTCCAGTGGGTGGGCTGTAGGAGAGTATTCCACGTAGTCTATGACCTTGACCTTTGTGTTTTGCGCAGAAAATGGTGTGAATAACCCTATAGGTAAGTGACCAACATCATAGCAGCTTTGGTTATTATGGGTCCAGTTTTTTGGACTGTAAAAGCGGTGTACACAAAGACACACACGACGCTACGACTGATTAGATCAGATCCTGGATATACCCTTAAACTATATCCACTGATCGGGCTCCAGCTTGCTGGCTTTGGGGAGTGTTGAGCCACACTTTAATTGGCATTACTCCCAGATCCACTCTGACCCGAAGTTGTAGTACCTGTTCGGTCCCAACCTAAACCAACCAACTTGAAAAAGAAAAACAATATATTCTATTAAAAAATGTTTTTCTTAAATCTTTGTATTCGGCATTAAATAACCTAAAAATGGGTGATATGCCGTAAAACACACATAACCAACAAATCAACTGATTAGATAACTCTGACACACGTTTACAAGCATTTACAACAATAAATGTTTAAAATTCAGCAGCATTTCCCACGGCTAACGGTAGCCGAATAGATTAGATCCTTGCTAATGGAGCATAGGTTGGCTATTGTCGCCCAGTATCGAAGAGTGTTAATCTCGACACCCTCCACTGATGATTCCCGAAAGGGTGAAAGACTGGTGTCTGTAGGTATGTAATTATAACTATAGTAAATAATTATGTCCACACCGTTAAGTAACTCGTTTCTCATTTTTGAGCACTTTTCAGTTAAATTTAAGTCGCTCCATTTTGACGATCATCAAATAATGATTAGACCACTCTGTCACACGTTAAAATGCATTTACACAATAAATCTTTACAATTCAAGAGCATGTCTCGAGGTTAACGGTAGCCAAATGGATTAGGTCCAACTAATGAAGCCAGGGATATCTTTGGTCGGTAGAATCAACTGGTGCTAATCGTGACACCCTACAATTATGATTCACAAAAGAATGAAACGCTAGTGTCTGTAAGTATTTAATATTTATTATAGTAACTTTTTATTTATATTTTTTGATGAATTATATATCTTTTTAATTTTTGTTCAGATCGACTGTTAATATATTTTTATTGCATCCAATTCTATCAATACAATGCCACTTTCATGCTGGGTATCTTGGACATAATTGCTAGGGATACTATGGAGGGAGTTGAGCAGAGGGATGTTTATTTGCATTACATTTGAACGTCTGCATATCAGTTCATTAGAGGAGCGGGGAGCGGCTAAAAAATACCAAAGTTTAGCAGCTCTAGGAAAGTAACAATTAGATCAAATACTTTCTTGCATCTGAGTATCCACACTGTGTAGGGATGGAGTTTTCTGCTTGTCGGGTTTACCGAGGTATTAAACGTATAAAGTGTACTGGGATATGTAGTTCCTCGTAGTAACTACAATGTAAAACACTTGATAGGACAGAGCTTGAATCGTAGCTAGCAGTGCGATAACTATAATTTGACGACTCACTTTCAAACCCCGTCTAAGTGCAAGATACTAGTTATACATGAGCAAGTGAATATGTGGCAATTATATTCTATACATTGTTGAATTGTGACCTTGTAGAGGTACATGATACTATAAGCTGCAAGTTATTTCTAGAAATAGCCCACATTCTTTGCAAGAAACATGGCTATGTATCTCGTCCAAATCATGTTCACCGTGGATGTTAAAACAAGGAGTTTAAACGAAGTGCAATAAAGAAAGTATCATTAGCGATGGCTTTTTATTGTTGAGAAAGATTTTTAATTATAAAAAGAAAAAAATCTTAATCTTAGCAACGTTGAACGATTCCATTCATTTTTTTCTTATTCAATGCCAGATTGAAGATTTTCCTCTAGTTTTTTCCGCCATTTTGGATATGCGTTTATTCGTTTTCCCCTTGTGCACGTAAAAGTATGTGATATCCTCAGAAATAGTATCTATCTCGGAGGTAATTTTATCAGAGAGGTAATTTATAAATATCAGAAATAACGGCCCATGGGTCAAGCCGTAGGTACTCCAAAATTTATATCATATTGTTTCGATGTACGATCATAAAACAACCCGAATACTTCTTCATTAAACAGGATAAATTCTGTTAATTATTTGTCCATAATATATGGCTTGATTTTCATGAGAAATTATTGTGTCATACCCTATCAAAGTACATATGAAGTTTTCTAACCTAATTTCTTCACCTAATCCAATGCATTGTATATAATTTGAGAGATTACAGTAAAATTATCTGTAGTAGAACGGGCTGCTGGTCAGACATATGTTTAGCAGCTAGTATACTACTCTTCGATTAATCAAGATCTCGAATAGAGGAGGGAGGGGAAAGGAAGACTGTAATGGGGCAATAATTCAATGCACCATTTATTTCATGCATCATTTATTTCGCCAGAATTCTCTTAAACTGGTACAGCAGAAGCGGTTTTACATTCAGTCAGGAACAACATTCGTTATAGCATTTGTAGAAAATTTAAGAGAAATCTGGAGCAATATCAGTGAAGTATTTTTTAATAGTACAGCCAGAATGAGATCAGAGCAACATATTATTGAGGCATGTAGATGTTTTATGGTATCATGCACTTGAAAGGTGGTTATTTTCAAATAATCTAGTGTGGTTTTTTTTCTACGAAGTAAAATTAGGGAGGGAATAGATTGCTAAGTCCAAAGTAGAGATGGAGGCAAGTCGATGGGCAAACAGGTTAGACTTCTCGGTTACCGTGCAACCAACGTGAGGAGTGTTGTATAGATGGATAATTGTTATAACCTATTGTTTAGTACGCTGTAACTCATTATACAGGATAACTAGTAACAAATTTAGTGGTTTCAAACGTTTTCTGGTTGTTTCGGTAGAGCTTCCCTTAGCTGCGCTATTGCTTTGTTACAATTACTTCTAGATTTTGCAAACTATTGTCTATTTGTACCGAACTTATAGTGGAAATGCATGCTGCCTTTGAGCAATAAAAGCAGCGCCAGTAAAAGTATATCATTGGAGAGAGTAAGGTGTGCTATATATGTGGTAATATGAGCATAAATCTCCGTTTGGATCAATTCATGTGTCTCATTTTTTTTACAGTGATCACCACTTATAAAGGCCCGGAAGCCACTCAGGGATAAGGGTAAAACCAAGTACATTACGTTAGTGTGGAGATTTGATGAAGTGTTTACTTAAAGGGGCGGTTAATAAGGAATTTGTTTATGTTAGACTTGAAGACATCCAAGTTGTAGTCAGGTAGGAAGCAGGCAGACGGAACAGAGTTCCACAGGCGTGCAGCTCTAAGAAAGAAGCTTTGTTCATGGAATCCGCGTTTTAATTTAGGCTCAGATATAGCGTGGGGGAAATTTTTCACAGTGGATTCAGCTAGACGGGTGTTTTTCGTGAACAATTGGCGAGGGGGGGACCAGATATTAGAAGTTCAGAAGAGCACCTGCCATGGAAATAACGATAAAACAAGGACAGGCTCGCACTGTCTCTTCTGTGGGAGAGAGGTTGCAGAGTAGAGAAAAGGGCATCCCCCACTAAGCCACGAAGTCTATTTTGTACTCTTCCAAGGCAGGATATGCTGTTTTTAGCAGCTCCTGCCCATATATGGCAACAGTATTCCATCCTTGGGCGTACTTGGCTTTTATATAGATATAGAATTGCATCAGTAGTGAGATATCTTCTGGAGCGGTAGAAGGATCCCACCATCTTTCCAGCGACCTTGGCAACAGACTTGATGTCGTGTTCCATTTCAGATCAGGAGTAAAGGTCAAACTCAGAAGCTTGTCAAAATACGGGGCCTCACCCAGACGAGAGCCATCCATCACAATTGATGCAAGATGGGGATCAGAGCGTTGATGATGTAAGGATAGGAGTTTTGTTTTGGATGCATTAAAGGTAACCAGCCACATCTTCCCCCACTGAACCACGCGCTCGAGATCAGAGGAGAGAGAATCAGAGAGAACTTTGTCATTTACAGCCTTTGATGTGTTGCCGTAGATGGTCGTGTCATCAGCATAGATGTCAATGAATGATTTAAGTATGTGTTTAGGGAGGTAATTGATGTAGATCAGGAAGAGAGTTGGGCCACGGATAGACCCTTGAGGGACTCCAGCATTTATATTGCAGGCCTCAGATTTTTGTCCATTTTCGCATATTTTGAAGGAGAAGAAAAGATATTTCCACATGTGGTATCTCTGATGTAATACCTGATTGCAATCCAGTTAGATTTATAGTTGTAACTTTTCGTTTTGCGCAATGGCTCTTATATATTTCGTCGAGGGTTTACTGTGATGTATATAATAATCGCCGTGTGATCAGCATTTCAGAGAGGGCAATGGGAATCTGTTATACCATTCCCAGTAACTGAGGTCAGATGCTGGTTCTGATCATATAGGACATGGTCTGTGAACTTTACTGTCTGTATATGAAAATGGAAAAACTTGACCAGTACCGGTCGAATTTCGTTTAGTTTCCGTCATGTTAATTATGTATTTTCATTAATAGTTTCATATATTCTAAAAAGGGTGTGCAATAAGAAATGCCCCTGACAAACTTCCTATAGCAGTAGAGCAACGACACTTGGCACATTTATTATTCTTTTGCTACATGGGACCCATCCAAAGTTATGCGTTTCTCCCATCGTTTGATACAGGTCTAGAGACCGTTTTTGTAGAACACCCCATGTTGGTCATCCAACAACGAGGTGACTTCAGAAATCAAGAGTGCGACATCTGGGAAACGCTTTCCTTTCAAAAACAACTTCATGTCTGGGGAGAGGTGAAAGTCAGAGGGTGCAAGGTAGGGAGAGTAGGGAGGATAGGGGAGCATTTCATAATCACACGCCCGTGCATCTGATCTGGCGACATGCGAGTTGTGGACCGGAGCGTTGTCCTGCAGGAGGAGGGTACCTTTGCTGATCTTGCCTCGCCTCTAGATTTTGATAATTTCCCTTAATTTCCTCAAAGGTGAAGCATAATAAGCTCCTGTACTTGTGGTACCCTTTGCCAGGAAATCTGTCATCACTACTCCGTCCTGGTCCCAGAAGACTGTGAGCATGACCTTGCCAGCGGATGGCTCTATCCTTGCCTTCTTTGGAGGTGGTAAGCCTAAGTGCTTCCACTGCAGTGACTGGGCTCGGGTCTCTGAATCATAGTGATGGACCCAAGTTTCATTCTTTGTAATCAGTCTTTTGCCAAAATTTGTACTCATCTGTCTGTAGACACTTCAAGCAAATGCAAATGGTAATGAATGATAGTTTCCACAGACCCTGTACTAATCTTGACATCTTGGGCTATTTGGTGAATAGTAATGCGCCGATCTTCCAAAATGGCAGCCTCAACTTGACGGACAGATGCCTCATGAATGGCAGAAGGCAGACGACCAGATATGGGAGCTGTTTCCACAGACTTCCGGTCATGTTTGAATTCACGATGCCAGCGTTTTACAAGGTCCTATAATGGGGCATTATCACCATCAGTTTCTTTCATTTCATCAAAAGTTTTCTGTTGTGTGCATCCTTTCGAATACAAAAACCGAATCTCTGCTTGACATTCAACAGGCTCCATTTCACACCTGACTCAGTTCAAACACCTGTAAAATAGAAACCACGATGAGGTACGAACTGTAATTTTACAGATAACCAGTAAACATATAAGTCATTGTACATGCAAAATTTCAGCTAGATCAGACGAAGGGAAGTTGGTCACTCGCATTACTTATTGCAAGCGCCTCGTATATTGAAAAGATGTTATGTGCTTCGCGAGGTTTAAATTAAAAATATAATACAAATAAATCTGCTCTAAAGAAATATTTTTATACCGATCAACATTGAAGAATTTTAACTTTGCTTGTAGAAAATTGGTAATATTCCATCAATGAAAATTGAACAATGATAGAAGAAATATAAACACATCTGGCACATTTTAATAGTTAATTAGACTGATATAATGTATCTGTCTAAGATATATCAATGCACTTAAAAGAAACTGAAATTTTGAAGGCATTCCTTTAATGATGTAACGCATCCATTGGCATTTTTTAATTCAATAGTATTCGATAGTCTTCAAGAGGTCAAACCTTTAATATGTTTCATTCAACAAAAAATATATAATATGAATATATTGCTAACGGTTGTGCTTAGAAATTGATAATATTTGGTTCACAAGTGTGAATATTGCACATGCAGAAATGTAAACATATTAGTATAAACGATAAGCATATATATGTATATATATATATATCTGTATATATATGTATATAATATAATATAAAGCTGAGCGTCTGTGTGCGTGTTTCTGCTCACGAACAGGATCCTATATTATAGACTATTTAAAAAAAACTGATTACATATAATGATAGAAGATGTATCGAGGATCAGGAACGGGTATGTTTGATCTGGCAGAACGGTGGTCCATAAAAATTGTGGGGTCTGCCTTCGCGTCTGGCCCCCAGAGTATGGAAATAAAAAAAATGAGAAAAATAACGTTTACAAGGTTTTTGGATATAGATGTACATAAGAATACTTTGATAAGTATGTTTTAACTTAAAAAGGGATGATATAATTAAATTGTGGGGTCTGAGTTCGACCCTGTACTCCATGGAAATATGACACGAACTTTAACAAAAACATTTCATATCTATTTGCGTAAGTATACTTTTATAATTATGTTTCAATGTGAAGAAATATGGTATAATAAAATTATTGGGTGTTCGTTCGCGCCTGACCTCCATAGAATGTAAATATGTCACAAACTTTAACAAGGTGTTTTTTTTTAAGGGGTGAAGGTCCAGAATAACAGCTTGACATTAATCTTAATTCACATTAGCTTTTATTTATTTTTTATATGAATCATATTGTGTCGAATAAATTCGCCTCATGAATTCACGTTCTTATTAAAGTGAAAGCAAAAAAAAAAGTCCGAACTTTAGACAATTCTCGACACAAATTTTGCATACCTCTGTGGTTTTCTTTCTTCACTTGCACGTGACACTCTTTCGAAAATAAATAAATAGATGAATAATTAAAAAAAAGTAAGAACGTTTCTTGTTATCCTGTCAAAAGAAGGAAAAATCCTGCCCACATGGTTACGTGTCTTTTTAAAAACATTTACATAATGTTTTATTTTTATTTATATATCTGTTTAGCTGCTTTGTCAATGTACTAGAAGGAATTCAGTTAGTTATAACCCTTTCTGCGTGCTATTTACATTACAATAGTACAACCTTGAATCCGACGGCGCAATTCTACACCGTTCTATACTGTAAAACTGGAAAGAAGCTGTTCTGCTTGAAAAGGGCGCCATTTTACTTCTTATTCATATTAATATCGATTATTTGCTTTAATAAACTAAAATAATTACGTGCTTATTTTTTGATATCCCATTTTGCTGTTTCGGATTATTTTACTAAAGTAAATAAGGCTTCATTATTTTACTAAAGTAAGTAAAGCTTCATTATTTTTCAAAACTGTTAAGTTTCTTTGTTATTTGATAATTCGTCGATATTATTTAGTAAGAGTGTTTAGCAGAAAAGCCAACAAATGACTACCCGAAAAAATAAATATACAAGAAATAAATGTTACTATAGTCAATAAAAGTTCAGTTCCTGTTTCTTCTTTGTTTTTAAATATTTTTAATGCTCTTTACTTGAAATAATTTCAGCTAACCGAAATTAAAACGAAATTTGAGGGTATAACTTCTTAAATGAATTTTTATATGAACTACACATGCCATCATCGAATATCCCTAAAGCATAAAATAACGGAAAACATTAAAATATGTTTATAAATATTCCTTACGTTAACAAAACTCTCTTAAATTGTTAACAAAGAATGCTGAAATGCGCCTCCTTCAAATTGAAAACCGGGCTCTCCATTTCAAAGTCGTTGCCATTTTGATTTTGTTAAGCCGGTTTGTGAATTTAAAAAAAAAAATTACAAACTATTTAAAAATACAAACCAACGAACTTTTCTTCCATTAAAGTAACTTTTATTGACTATGGTAACATTTATTTCTTGTATATTTATGATATTATACATATAAAAGTTTCTCCTTGCATTTTCTTCGTCACTCTTGGCTACGAATGGAAACAAAGTTGATACAAAAACATATATTTTCGGGAAAATTATATTTACTGTCATCATATTTTGCTAAGGATAAAATTTTGGAGTATCAAAACCTATCTCTTTACAACCCCCATCTTATCATAACCTATCATACTTTAATAAACCACAGTCCATTTTCTGTTGGCTCTGTTTGAACTCAGTCAACGACGGGCATTTCTGCTAGTATATATATATATATATATATATATATATATATATATATATATATATAGAGAGAGAGAGAGAGAGAGAGAGAGATATATATATATATATATATAATGTATACATATATGTACGTATATATATATATATATATATATTAATATATACGTATATGTATAGGCGTGTATATATATATATATACATATATGTATGTGTGCGTGTGTATATCGGTTATACACTACATATATACATATATTACTATGTATATAAATATATATATATGTATATTAAACAAACATATATATAAATACATACGTACATGCACGCACACATACACACGCAGCTATATATATATATATATATATATATATATATATATATATATATATATATAAGGATAGAGGGAGTAAGAGAGAGAGGGATAGCGAAATAAACAGAAAGATTGAGGGAGAGAAACAAAGAGACAATGAAAGTGAAAATAATAATAGGGAAATTATTGTGTGAGCAGACACGTTTTGGAAAAAAAACAAAAAAAAAACAAAGAGAAACACTGGTGCGAAATAAAGAAAGACGTTAATTTGTTTTTGTCAAAGTGTTAAAAACGCTCGCTTTGTCGGCTTGCTTAAATTGACAGTATCGAAAAATATCAAAAATTATCCTTGAAATACATGAATAAGTATCATGCTTGGGATATGTTTAAAAAAAAGCACTGACATCGTAAATGCACAACAGAAATATTGTAAAGGAAAAAAATGATTGAAAAGCATTAACGAGATGTTAAAACAAATAAAAATGAGAAAATATCGTGTATGTTGCCAGAATATAATGGCTAACTGGAAATAGATGGAAACAGCTAGTGAGAAAATTCGTGTTGAAGTTCCAGAATGAGTTGAATATTTGTATCTTTCCGTATCCCGCTCCAAAAATAATAATTTTCGTCTTCTAAGATTCCCGTTTTTCACATTGTCTATTCTCATATCACGGAATTTTATATAAACGAAGAGTTATGAAAATTTTATATATTAATGTAACTAAGAAACATTCTTGAGTCCGAACATAGGCCTGACACACACAAAAAAACTACCATCTCTTAGAACTATTGCAACAAAATGTATTAATATATAGAGAGAAATTCAATAAACTTCCAATATAAAGAAATGTTTTATTTGATTTTTTTTTACCTTTGTTTGTTTACATTTACATGTATTTTGTGTGCGTGTGTTTCCGGCATCGTGCGTTTCCAAAGAAACACCACTTTTGTTTTATATACTTTGCAAACACATTTATTAGATGATAATAAAATTACAAACTGCTACTTTTTCTTTGGATAATCAAATATGTATCTGATCAGTAATTTATATATAAATAACCATTTAAAAAAAAACTTCCGACCTCTGTTTCTCACTTGCACTAGCTCGCTCCCCCGTTTTCTCTCCATCTCCATCTCTCTTTCGCTTTTTAAACCTGCGCCATATATAATGATCGTTTTCAATTAAAAAAACAACAACAACAAAACTTTCGGTAACCTCAGGTACTGGATTCTTTCGGTCTATATATTCTTCCTTACTCCCTTTCTCTCATGCCCTTTCTTGTATGTTAACTTTTCACAACTGTTAATTGTGTTTGTAGTTAACTATATTTCCTGTATATTATGTATATTTTTTCCTCCGTAATATCAAAATATATTAAAATAGGTGAACTTTTTCTCCATTGGGTTTTTAGTTTTTCATCGTAAATCTTGCATATAAAGATAATATCCGCTATATGTTGTCAAACTGTTTAAGCGTTTTCTCATTTCTGCTCATATATCTCAATTTACAGACCTACAAACGTGTTTGAAGTTAGGGTCCTCCCGATTTGTTTACCGATTACCTACCCTACAATTTAAACATAAATTTCCGTAATTAGGGAATTGAATTCGATTAGTATTTTTCTTAAATTTCTTTTCCGGGCTGATTCTCGAAATTGAGAACAAGTTTACTTATCATTTTTGCGTGTGGGGTTAAACTTACACATTGGTTCCATATCCACATTTTTTTTTAGAATAACGAATTTTATGGGTTTTCAGTATGCTAATTATGAAAATCTATTTCACATTTTGTGGATACAAGTATTATAAAGACATAAGGACCTGTATCATGCACTGTAATTCACTGGCTGTACGCGCGAGGAACAAATCTACTTCTCTCCTACCGGCACTGCCACTCCTAATTTTATTTTATTCTTTTTAGGATTTACTGGTGGGTATGCTGAAAACGACTATCATGGTTAAATTTGGGGAAATAGTTTTTCCATCCCCCCAAAAAAGGGTGTTGTCTACTCAGAATTCTGTTCTTCACATAAGGATGTTGGGATAGTCTATTCCGAATGCAGCTATGTAGATGACAAGGTTGGTCGTGTCTATTCCGACGCGTTATTAACGATTGGGAGATCTATTCCAAACGCCGTTCTGAACATGATTATACCTCAGAAGTGAACTAAAAACAGTTGTATATTTTTTGTTTTTTTACGTTAAAAAAAGACGACATAAAACTGGAATTCACTACTACTAGTCGAAGCGTTGAATTGAGAGGGAGACTTGAAGAAAAAAAGGACTGCTACCACTGATTTTGATCACTGTAAACAGTTCCTATACAGTGAGCTTCCCCATCCTCTAAAACGCCTGTTCCTACTTTTCATTATTATTTTCGTACTTTTATTACTTTATACTGTTTTACGCATTCCCTTAATTGTTTATTTCTGAATCAAACAGTACCTTTATGTCATCCACACAAACCATCATTAATCGCTAGTGAAAGCCAGATTATTTCATTTCGACCACGGACGCCAGTGTCCGTATTTGTTCAGAGACGTTGTTTAGTTATGTAATTTTTTTTAATTAAGATTATAGGTATTATATATTACAGGATGCGTGCCTATGTTTTGAGAGGGTTTACTTGTGTCTATAATTAATTATGTTCTTTTAATATAAGTTTACTTTTAATTGCACTGCAATATAGAAACCTCCACTCAACAAGACAAAACACATCAATATACATAATAACACTATACACTGCTTAAACACAACAGGATTATATACTAATTTCCCCCATTAAAATATTTTAATTTTCTCTATACCCACCTAAAAATTATCAAATGTTATATACCATTTATTTCCGATACTTTTATCAAAATTATTAGACATGTAACTGACATGACAGCCAATAAAACATTCTACAAGTAAAATTTCGGTTATCCGATGAGTAACCCTCTCAGTGGAGCACTAGCCTTCTATTACTAAGAATTTCTCAAATCTGGTCCATTCAAATTTAAGTTACCTCTCAAATATTTTATATACATTAAAACACGCACATATGTAACATAAAGGCCACATAAGACTCCGTCGAACCCGCCATACATTTCACCTATGAAACAGACAAAAATCACTTATTACCTTTTCTAGAAATCCTGATAATACAATCAAATAATAACAATCTTTCAAAGTTCACCTCAGCAACAATGGTTACATGCATTTCTACTCACACCATAATAACAAAATAAAATGGGCATTACAACTGTTTTTCCCCAAGTGCATTCCCGATTTGCAGTCAAGAATATCTGGACAGAGAATTCAAATAACTCACAACCACTTTGAAAACCTTGGAGCACACCACATATTTTATATTAAATTCTAAGCGAAAAGCCACACAAATATTTTCCAAATTAATGAATAAATTATATCCACCAGACATTGCTTTCATAAACACATATCTTCTTTTATGTACACACACCAATAATAAAATCATTTTTATGACACAATAAACTAAGAATTTCAATCATAGAAACCACATCGCAAAATATAAGACACATATTAAAAAGCAATTTCCTATGAAGACATATACACTGTTCCGGACCAAATTAGATACGTTAGTGAAAGCCAGCGAAAATTAGAACAAAAATGCTTAATGAACATTACAGACATAAGAAATAGCAATTTTCTAAGTAAATTACGGTGTGAGGTTTACCTACTCACACCATAGAAACCCCTCCTATAATAATTAAAACATATAATCTAAATCAATAAATTACATAGCAAAAACGCACTCATTTCATTTCAGTTAATATATTTGAATTTTTACGGATATTTCCCCAAAACAGTTTAAGTGTCTCACATCTTTTTAAAATGTATTATCGGCTATATGACGTGATGAAAAATCTCCCTCTATTTTACAACGCAGGCTCACCACTGTTTTACTTTACAGCGTCTTTTTCCGTTTCTGAAATGGAACAGTGTCACACCTTTCACTAGAAGAAAAAAAATAATTGTACTAGTGTCTTGGTTAATTTATTTTATTTCGGACTATTGTCCTTATCTTTTCGTTTAACGACGTATCGGCCAACTATTTTCTAGGCTCCATCACGTGGTAATCGGGACGGGATAGGAACTACGAATCTCCTAACTGCATTCTCAGTAATTATGGCCATCCATAATTGTTGTCGTTTCCCCACGGTTTTTGACAAAGTACGCTTCTGGCCGGCTTTGAGTATGATTGAAACTCACCAAACTGCTATCTTCAAGCAATTCTTACCTGGAGCTGTACAGATTCGTCGTTACCACCTGACGAAGGCCAGATGAATACTTGACCAAAACCTCGTGAAACAAGATCTAAGGATATATGCGGATAATAGTCCACAACAAAATAAATTAATAAAATATTACTCATCTCAATAATGAATTTCAATTAAACAAAATATTGTGTTTTTGAGTTCTTTATTTTATTCACCCAGAAGATGTCTCGAAATAAAGATGGAACATTTATTAACACATATCTTGGTTTAATTATTTTTATTTTTATAATTCGTAATAAAGAATTTATAAACTGAGACCAAACACCAAAAGTAGTTAAATCTATGAAATAAAGTAAAAGTAAAAGGGGGAGGTATAGAGCTAAAGGGTAGCCCTGAACTAATATATGTGTTATGAATATATATTTCCTAACTACGATTCAGTGGGTGCATGTGTATGTGTGTATGCATATATTTTTATATGTGTATATGTATGAACGTATGTTTAAATTAATGGTGCACATTGCATACTACTATCCTGTAAGTTTAGGAACACAGTCAAATGTAGATGAGGGATGACTCCGTGCTTAACCTAATTTCATCTTTACATTTCAATCGTATATGTTGCCACGCTTTCCACGCTACCGGTCTCAAATGGTAAGTGTTTATGGGTATATAGGTGGTTAAGTGCCTGTGTCCTTGCACTGGGTTATGTGGTTCTCTGTATGTGTAGATGTTTGTATAAATGTACTATGGTGAATATGATGAGAATTTTGTTTCCTTAATTACATTTCCACCCCAAACAAGGCAAATTGCCACTTTGGTGTAGGGGGCTACTATCAGGGGCAAAACTACTGGGGTACTATGTAGGGATTTGGGCAGCAAGATGTAGGTTCACGTTACACTTGAACTTCTGCACGTCAGTACTGTTCGGGAAGCAGGGACCTGGAATGGAATTCCAGAGTCTAGCGGTTCTGGGGAAGAAACTATTGGAGTAAACATATCTTTTACGTCTAGGGATCTCTACAATGTGGGGTGGGATTTAGCAGCATGTCGGGTTTGTCGAGGGTGCTCACGTCGTGCGGCCACAAGTGATTGCAGTTCGTCAGAGCATTCACCACTAAAATACTTGTAGAAAAGGCAGAGGGATGCAACATTTCGTCGATGGGACAGAGGCTGAAGCTTAGATGCCAGTTCAGGGCCTATCAGGTTTGCGACTCTATTTTGAACCTTGTCAAGGAGCGAGATACTAGTAGCAGATGCACCAGCCAAAGTGTGACAGCAATACTCCATCCATGGGCAAATGGTGGCCTTATAGAGGTACAGGATACTTTCGGGTGTTATTAGTTTTCTAGCACGATAGAGAGAGCCCACCTTTCTTGCAGCGGCCCTGGCAATGCCTTCAATGTAATTGCTCCAACTTATGTTTCCTGTGAACGTTAGGCCAAGGAGTTTGAAAGATGTACTCTCAGATGAAGAGCCGTTGGCCATTTCTATAGGTGGTAGAGAGGGTTTCTTGTAATTATTGAATGAAACTAGCTTAGTCTTGGCAGCATTGAACGCGACCAACCACATTTGTCCACATTCCACCACAGATTAGAGGTCTTCCACTAGTGTTTCTGTCATTTCTTTAGAAATGTGTTCATTCATCTTCCTGTTGTGCCTGCTATAGAGTGTAGTGTCATCAGCATATATACCCATCTCAGAGGCAATTTTGTCGGGAGGTCATTTATGAATATCAGGAACAATAGAGGTCTAAGGATAGAACCCTGGGACACCCCCGCATTTATATCATATTGTTTTGATGTACGACCGTGGAGGACAACCTGGATTTTTATCTTATCTAAGAGGGATTTAATTATTCTAAGAGTGATACCGTATGATCTCATTTTCCTGAGGAGACCCTCATGCCAAACCCTGTCAAAAATCTTAGATATATCTAGAGAATAAATTACACGTGTATATATATATATATATATATATATATATATATATATAATTATTTAATATAATATATATATATATATATATATATATATAATAATTAAATACCTACATGGACTAGTGTTTCATCCTTTCTGGAATCTTCACTGCAATATCTGGCCTGATTAGCAAGGACCGTATCTATTCGGCTACCGTTAACTACGTGAAGTAACGTTGGAATTAAACATTTTATTTTTAAATGTTTTTTTTTTTTATGTCCGGCAGAGTGATCTTATCATTATAATATGATCAATGCATAACAACTAAATTCACCGACTTAATTCTACTGAATGTGCCAAACATAAGAAACGAGTTTTTTTAAAGGGTCTGACATAATCATTTACTGTATAAATTAATATATATATATATATATATATATATATATATATACATATATATACATATATATATATTTAAAGGAGATTAGAACAATAGTCTAAAGAGCAGAGTTTATTTTAATGTAATAGTGAAATTACTAGTTTAATTAAAATACAGGAAAGACAAAGTGCTCGTTGTAATTTAGATATATAATAAGCTCGATAGGTAAATATCCTAGAGCTAATTTAATATTTAGTAATGTGATTGATAATTTAAAAATCAGATTATAATTAAATTAAAAATCCGTTTCATAAGAAGGAACAACAACAAAATCAATTAGTTGTGTCACGGCGTTTCGGCCAACTATTCCCCTGATCTTCATGAAAAGAATTAAGCCAACCAGCAAGGACCAAGATTTCATAAAAAAAGAAAAGAAAAAACAAACAACGTGGGTTAAAAAATGTTTTAAACTTCGAACTTTTTCCAGATACGTCTGCCTTACTTTAAATGCTAGGTTTATTTATGGTGTCTTTTAATTTTAATAAAAACCCTTCACAATTTGCTGATGAGGAAACCTTGTTTATTAAAAAACTATATGTAATAATTATTGTCCGTAACTTGATGTCTACCACAATAAAACACTGTTTTCCGAAACGGTCGTACAAATAATTGATTTTGTTGTTGTTCCTTCTCATAGTCGAACACGCCGTTTTATTTAAACCCTTAAAAACAATTTTATTAATCCTTCAGACCTCGTTGCAAACAACGACAGCCAACATTTTAGAACTCATATGATTTCCTTTTCCCATGTATTTATATCTTTTTAGATTATATTTTTCTCCTCCGCTATATTTATGATATTTTAATCGTAATTTTTTCTCTATTTAGCTCTCTTTAAATTAAATCCTGAGTTTGACAAGATACATCTGAAGAACGTCGGAGATGACAGGGGCCGACATTGTGTGAAAATCACAGTCAATATGGCAAAAGCAGTATGATGATCCAAATAATAGAAATAACCAATCCACATGTAATAAATTTTGAAACGTCGTATAAGAATATATCAAGATCTTTGCAAACCGTAAACTGAAAAATGTTGCACCTAATGGTTTAAAACAGCGGACCGAGAGTGGCGTGACGTTTGTAACGTGTCTGGTTAGCTTGGCGTATCGAGTTTAAATTCGGACGCCAAACAGAGCGGATGGGTTAACGGATCGTCTTTCCCCAGAAACCAGAGAACCCAGAAGCCATAGATAACTTTCTATTCTTCTGCAGTCGACACCATTAAAGAAATAATATATATCTATATATCTATAAAAGTGAAATTGTGTGTGTGTACATATCCTTACCAAACTACTGTGTTTATTTTCAGTCTACAGACTCTAGATTTGATATAGGGTGTATTGAGATGTAGGAAAACAATGTAATCGATTTACAGCCAGAAATTTGTCTGCCAAGGTGTCTAAGTTCAACGATGTAAATTTTGAAAACTTTAACAAACTCCTCCGACGATTTGGGTCTAAAAAAATGTTTATATAGGGTTATTGGGTATCGATCAAATGTTTAACTTAGATTTAAGCTCAAAACATTAAAGGTTACGTGTTAAAATAGAGACAAGGTTTAAAAATTTGCTTCTGCAGTTTCTACCAAATTACTCAGCTAATTTTAATATGTACACATTCGAAATTTTACTTAAAGTATATTAGAAATAGGGCAAGCCTTTTTAATCAGTTTTTGGCCGAGAGTTAGGCTGGCAAAGGGGCAATGTTAACAAGATTTTACTGTTGCAGTCTTTAGCAAACTATCAAGCTAATGATGAGTCTAAGCATTTAAAATTTTACATAAAGGATATTCACGCATGCAACCTGCTATTTTATCAGTTTGGGGACGATAATTTGGATGCCAACAGGCCAAAGCTGAACGATTTTGTCTTTGCAGAATCTACCCAACTTCTACTCCAATTCTGGGCCTAAACACTTGATTTTTTTTATGTAGGTTTCCTAAATATAAGTAAAACTTTTTAATATATATATATATATATATATATATATATAAGTACTTAATTTACTCACATAAAATTAATATACGAAAGTATAGATTTAAGCGTAAACGTTAAGTATTTACTTCAAAAGTGCTCAATACGTAGGTAGAGCTAGTTAGCAAGTTATAAAATGTATATGGCGATTAAGCTACACTGAATATTCCGCGTTTCATCCACTCTAGGATTTTTCGGGCTTATGCGAATAACCCTGAAGAATCCTAGAGTGAATGAAACGCAGAATATTCAGTGTACCTTAATCGCCATATACATTTTATAACTTACTATATATATATATATATATATATATATATATATATATATATATATATATATGCATATAAAGTAATGAAAAGTACATTAGGCCCGAGCAAAGAAAGGTTGATCTTCTAGTAAGCATGAAACAAATTATGCCTTTGTGTCGTTTAAGAACATATGAAATCCTCAGGTGTACCAACATATAGAGAACCAATGGCGCAGTTGAAAATTTTTCTCAAAAATACATGTCTGACACACGCACACATCAACATTGAGACTGCTCAAGTATCTACAGATCACAAACGAAAATAGGTTACACAGCAAAAATCCATACATCGGTCATACAAACATCACGTTTAATTTCGTGCCGTTCGGATAAGGTAACGTAATATGCGTTAAGCTGGGTGTTGGTCGCATACACAACGTACAATATATTCATTTGGTGTCGGAAAACACGGGTGTATACTGTCGAAAACGAAGCATGCTCTGAGCAGTTGCTTTCCAATGTGTTGAAACGTACATTATCTTAAGATATATTTTACTTTTATGTAGGTACGTGGTTGCATTAGGAGCGATATCCATTTAAGCTGTACAATGATCCAACCTACTTTACGGCTATCTTTGCAACGGATATGATATATGTGTTTGGTTTATGGTAACATGTAGGTTTATCCCAGACACTTGTAAACAAGTGATACTTTACCACGACGGGCGAGATTTATTTCAATTTGAGCCGGGTTTGCTGCAGTACGTAAGTGATTTAGAGGGAAAGGCTTAGTTTTAGATGCATTAAATTTACCTAGCAAACTTTTTCCTCATGTCAAAGTTAGAAGAGAGAATCAGATACCTCTATATATTTGACGTTTTGCTCTACATTGAAATGCGATGTACATAAATGTCTGCAAGTAAGCTAAGAATTTAATTTTCGACACAATTAATGAAGACCAGGTAAAATAGTGGGCCTAGGATTAACCCCTGAGGGAGGCCAGCTTCAATAATCTATATAATATTACAAAAAGTATTTTTTTTCAGATTTGTGTAAAATTTGTGCTCAGAAAGAAACTAGAATTATATCGCATGCGAGTTCTGTTACGATTCGTATAAATATTCAGGGGAATAAGGACTACTGCTTATAATACCCTATTACATTGATATTAATACGACATAGTTACATTAGAAGAAAGTGATGCAAAAATATAAAAATGAAAAAAAAAACATACACCAGTAAAAATATATAACCTTTTGTTTTCGAACGCTGCACGTAGTTGTAATAACTTTACAGAAGAATCCATTCCTTACAAACAACGTCTAAACAAATACTTGGACGAAATGATTACGTCTGACAATAACGAAGATGGCTCATCTGTATTTTCACATATTCTACGAAATTGATAATTTATGTTAAACTTATGTTAACAACTGTTTCACACGCACATACTTTTAGTTCCAGGATAATTAGGAAATAATGTTTCATGAGAACATACTGACGCATGTGTATTTTTCAGCCTTAAAACGATCGTTTACATTGTAAAATATTATATAATAAAAACAAAAGTATGTGTGTTAGGAACAGATATCAATTTGTCAACTTTAATTAAATAGAGTTTCAACTCATAAATTCACCACACACATAAGCACACAAAACAATATATACACATATATACGTATATATATATATATATATATATATATATATATATATATATATATATATACATATATTTATATATGCCAAATAAAATTACAATTAAATCTACCAAAATTATCCAATATGGGAAAAAAAAAGAATTAATATTTATAAAGTAATCTAAACCCGATGTAAAAGCTCGATAAACCCAAATAGGAGATAGAGCTTATAATAAGAGCAAATAGTTAATAAAACATGTTTAAAAACACTTTGAAAAAGAGTTAAAAACATATTTAATCTGAAAAGGAAACACTGGATAAGTGGATAGTCCTTAATCCGAGGAGTTTCGAAGAAATACTTTCCTTCTCACCAGAGGGTAGGAATTAGTAAAATGCGGATTGGATTTTGCATACAAAAGAATTTGATGAAACTACAAGTAAGTCAAAGATCTTACTTGATAACAAAAAGTGAAGCAGGGAGAATATGGTGAAGAAAAAGTGATTACACGTGAATGAGTAGTTTGGTGAAAAGTAAATAATCCAATGCCGGTAAAATCCAAAAATATAACGCCAAGAAAGTTAATTGAGTTTCCATTTGAACAAGTAAAATCCAAGGAAATCACGTAAATGGAAGATGGTTCAACATAATTCAAAAAGCCGAAATCCATGTTTTCACTCTTTTTCAAGGTGTTTTTAAACATGTTTTAATAACTGTTTTCTCTTATATATATATATATATATATATATATATATATATATATATATATATATATATATATAAAATATATTTTAGTAATCGACATACAGTCCTGTCTCGTTGTTTCACAACTCATCAGTGGCGCTAGACTAACACCTATCCCAAGCCGAGGATCGAACCTAGAACCGTCGTGATGACAGTCGGCAGTTCTACCCCCTGACTACGGAAGCGGTGGCCGTAATTAATCTGTCCGAATGTATATTTAAATAAACATGCGTCCGCCACTCGTAAAGGGCTCAAACGTTTGTTTGTAAACAAACCGCGAGCTTCGCATTTTTTCAGCTAAATTAAGTAGCGAGTAAGATTATTTACGATAGTGCTCAATCCAAGAGGGGGGCTTTATAATATATATATATATATATATATATATATATATATATATATATATATATATATATATCAGAAACATGGGAGGACTACAACTACATTATCATGAGTTTTGTGGTTTCACATCTTACAATATTCGTTATAGAGGTAATATTGTATGAGGAGATAATCTTAGAAAATTAAAATTGCTCAATATACAACCAAGTTACAGTTTTATATTTAGATTTCACACAGAAAAAAAACTTTGAATAAAAATGTATCATTTGAACAAAAAACACAATTTTATATATTAATTTCCTTAATCCATGGATTTTCGATGTAGTATAATCCCCTCGGAGGAAAAGTCATAATTAGAATGTAATTTCAGGTGTGACATAATTTTGTTATTTAGCACATATATTGACAATATATTTTAAAGATTATATTCTTTTAAGGGGCACAGAGAAAATAAATTGGAATTAAAAAGAGAAAGTATATGAGATTTCGAAAATTTATTAGAGCATTACTCATTGAATAAGGATAGTATTTTAGGTTTCTAATTGATTGCAGATTGAACGGAAAATCTCATTATATTCGATGAAATAATCCAAAGTAACATGAAATAATCCTTTGCGAAGGGAGAATTTAAAATTAATCCGTCTAATATTTTGATTATGTAATACACACACAGACACACACAACCACACACAGCCACACCTGAAGGTAGCCACACACATACACACTCACACATATACATAACTATGTATAATATGGATATGTAAAGGGACTTCAATGTTCAAACGTCGAATGGTTGAACCACTCAAACAAGATCGGTGATGAGGGGAGGTTCTGTCATGATTTCCCCATTGGTTTTCACCTCACTCAAATTGTTCACGAACTCACGCCTGTGTCTGACAATGTCGGCCAGTATGCAAGCCTTCGAGACCTTTTTCTCACAAGTTGCCTTGAACTATGTTCAGTTTCTGTTCTGTCTGCTCTTGGATCTTCCGACCTCTCAGTTGTATGAATTAAGATAAAAATGAAATGTAATAAGTCCCCAGACGTACCTCTCCATCGTACAGTATATCGATACACTAAGGCTGACTGGGATAGCTTCCGTGCATTTATATCGGATCCAACTCTGCGTTCTATGTTTAAAAAGGATATGTCCTCTATAGTATCAGACCTGACGGAATGGTTAATTGTAGGTATAGACCGTTTCATACCCTCGACAAAGTCCTAGCAAAAACCTAACAGCCGGCCATGGTTCACTCCAGAATGTGCTGCTGCCATTGCGTACAGAAATCACTGTTTCCCCTGCTTCTAACGTAATAGATGTATGGAAACTAAAGTCGTTTTCAGGACTGCCAGCAACTATTGTGCAAAAGTAATAAAGAACGCAAGAGAATTGTATGCTCAATCTGTTAAGTCCAAAGTAGCTGAGCAGCGGCTTGGTTCCCACCAGTTTTGGCAAATAGCAAACAGAATCCTTAACAGAGGTGTGTGCTCTATCCTAACTATCATCAATGGACCTGAGTTAATCTCGTCAGCATCAGACAAAGCCAAACTCTTTGCCAAGAACTTTGCCGCTAATTCTACCCTTTGCGATCAAGGCCGCCAACCCCCAATATTTCCGCCTGTATCAGAAAACACGCTATGTGTTATACGTATATCTGTACGTGATGTTTCCAAGCTAATCAAAAAGCTTGATTCCCGTAAAGCCCTGGCGGTATTCCAATTATAGTACTCAAAAAAACCTAAACTAGCGCCCATACTTAAAACACTGTTTAAACATTGTCTTAAGTTGAATAGCTTCCCATCACACTGGAAAATTTCATCAGTATGCCCTGTATTTAATAATTCAGGTTATCGCTCATCCCCCTCTCAGTACAGGCCAATAAGTATCCTGTGCGTCATGAGTAAGTTGCTGGAAGCTGTGTTAAATACAGAAGTAATCAACCATCTCAACAAAAATAACCTTCTTAGTGGCAATCAATATGGTTTCCGTTCTGCTAGATCTACAGCAGATGTGCGTACAGTTATATCTCATAGGATTAGCAAATCTCTCGACGGAGGTAACCTTTCTAGGGCAATTGCTCTTGACATATCTAAGGCCTTTGATAGGGTATGGCGCATAAGAGTAGTAGTTGATGGGAAAAAATCAGAAGCTCACAATATAAATGCTGGAGTCCCTCAGTGGTCAATACTGGGCCCAACTCTTTTCCTGATCTACATTAATGATCTTCCAAATCACATCCTTACATCATTTGTAGACAGTTATGCTGACGACACTAACATTTATGGTAGCCCATCTAAGACAGTAAACGACCAAGTTCTCTCCGATTCTCTCTCTTCTGATCTTCATCACGTGGTAAATTATGGAAAGGAGTGGCTGGTTACTTTTTATGCATTGAGGCTAGACAATCGAACAGAGAGGATAACTTTTGAAAATATCGTTGAAAAAAAAGACCTCTCCATGTAGAAAAGTTGAGGGCGAAGAATTATTTTTTAGCAAATTTTTGGTGTTTGTCGTCTGAAGGGTCGAGCTTCAAAGCGATAATGATCCTGTGAAAATCAGATATACAAACATACATACATACATATGTACACACATACACACATACATTTATATATTGGTAACTAACATTTTCGACCCAAACCTATTAAAAAGCTGGCCCTGTCTTTGACTACACTTTATATAAAATTTAAAATGTTTAGACCAGAAATTGTATGAGTAATTTAGTAGAGACGTCAGAGGTCAATTTTTTTTAAACATTGACCCCTATTATGACTCCTTTACATTTATTTTTTGGGCTCACATTCAGTTATTAAGTTCGATCAATGTCCAAGTAACCTATATCTAAAATTTGAATCGTTTATGCCCAAAATTGGCGTAGGATTTTGGTAGAGTTCTCAAAGGTAAAATCGTTGAACTTTGATCACTTAATGCCAAATTTCTGGCTGAAAACGGATTACAAAGATTCTCCATACCCTGTATATCAAATGTTAATCTGTAAACTTTAAATTAACAGAGATATATTGCATGTACACAGACAGGCACACGCACACACAGACAGGCAGCCACTTTCACTTTTATAAATATACAGATTTATTTTTTTTTTTTATATATTGATATGAATACTAACCGTATCATTGTACATTTTATTATTAGGAAATTGGTATTATTCACTGGGGAGTCACTTATAAAATAGCTGTACTGTTTTTAAATCTTTGAAACAGCTACATGGTAAGCAGCTTAGGATCACTGTGTTTTATTTACAGAACGTTTAAGTTAAGGGTTTCTCTTTTCAGCATTATATAATTTTATTAACTTTCATAATTTAACACTTTTGGAGAAATCGGTTTTTGCAAGTGCTAAGTAGATTTCTCTTTAACGATTTTAGTTAAGTTTTGCCCCCTCTACTTATATAAATGAATACGCCTTTTTTAGAAGTTGGATTATGTAGGTGCTAATTCTGCGATAGGTTAAAGTCTCTTTCTTCCGGTAATTTAAACCGCTTCCTTCATTTTTATTTTTACATTTGCTTTGTTTTATTTTAAGCTTCTTTGTACTGTATATATATATATATATATATATATATATATATATATATATATATATATATATATATATTAAATTCGAAGTACAACAGAATTGTAATAGTTTAAAAGCGAAGTGAGACATTTTTTTAAACCTTATAAAAAAAGATCGACTATAATGTAAAAAGAAACATGATCGACTAAAGTAAGAAAAAAATTAAAAAGGAGAAAGATCGACTAAAAGGGGGAGAAAGAGAAAAGAAAAGGGGAACGGTGAAGAAACTTGAAGTACTTTTCGCCGTCTGTCTTCAGAATAAAATGTCGGAATGAAGTAATGTTGGCATGAAGTAATTTCTATGAGGTGGAAAATAAACACCGCGTAGAAATTAACCTGGTGGCGCCCGTTTAAAAACGTTCAACGAACGTATGTGGTCCATCTGTTTGCAAAGAACACGTCTGCAACAGTTTATTGTAAGGACCTCCAAGAATCCGAGATGTTGAATAGACCTATCCCTGTGCAAAATAGAGAACCACTCCGGTGTATACTCACTCGCCCATTTATTTGAACTTCTCAGGTGATCACCGATCGCGGTAACAGAAACTGCTTTCGATGATGACTTATCTAATAATAAAAACTTGCTTATTGATCTGGCAAATCGATTCTGCAACTCCACGACCGAGTCCTCTTCTTCCTGGCAAAAGAATCACTTTCTAGTAGCTAAGGATCTTAAATCCAATCCAGATATTTATATCTCCCGGCCAGATAAGGGTTCTGGTGTTGTTATCCTTGACCGTACTGACTATTTGTCTAAGGTCACGACAATACTGGACAACACGAGTAAGTTTATTAAATTAGGTGACATTTCTTTCGACGATACGCTTAGAATGGAGGTTAAGCTCCAGAAATATTTTCGTCGCCTCAAGAAGCGTAATTTTATTTCAAACGAGGTATACCGCAGAATTAGACCAGTTGGATCACAAACACCAAACATGTACGGATTACCGAAAACTCATAAGGTAGACACCCCCCCTTCGTCCTATTTTGTCGATGGTCGGTTCGGCGCAGCATGAATTAGCCAAATGGCTTGTAGAGATCTTACAGCCAGTTTTAAAACATTATTCGAGCCATTGTGTTTTGGATTCTTTTGAATTTTCTTCCCGTATCGGAGACTTAGAACTGAATAGTTCTAATAATTATCTTGTGTCTTTGGATATTTGTAGTTTATTCACAAATGTCCCCTTGGACGAAACTATTGACATTTGTTGTGACTACCTATATCGTGGCCCTTAATCCTGTCCCCCTTTCCCAGAACCTGTGTTTGTTGAGCTGATGGGATTAGCCACGAATGCTGTTTCCTTTAGCTTTGACAACCTGATTTACCGACATGTAGATGGCATTTCGATGGGTAGCCCCTTAGCTCCCATTTTGGCTTACATTTTCGTAGGTTTTTGGGAAGATCGTCTTTTACAAAGATCTCCCTGCCGTATTTTACACGCGTTACGTCGATGATACTTTTGCCTGTTTCTCTTCACATGACGACTCTCTAATATTTTTTATGTCTTAAATAGCTTACGTCCAGCTCTCCAAATTCAGTACGGAATGCGAAGTCGATTATCCCTTACCCTTTTTAGATGTAATGGTATCCAAAGATTATACGAAGTGTTGCTTTGAGACTGATATCTACAGAAACCCCACCTTTACAGACCTTTACATTAAGTGGACCTCTTTTACTCCTCTTAAGAGAAAAATCAATCTCATTAGAGCCCTTACCCACCGTGCACTTATGATTTGCTCGACTTCTTAGTTAGATGCCGAATTAGAAAAACTACTTAATATCTTTCTTGATAATGGCTACGCCCGACATATTGTTAATAAGATAATTTCTAACAAGGTCGGGACTTTAATACTAATAGATTCATAGGTTCTTCCAGGTCTCCGATTTACCTAACGTTGCCACGGTTGGATTCAGCAGATGATAACATCACCAAAAAGAGTGTTCACCAGACCCATAATTGTTCCCCCGCCACTTTAGTCGGCCCTGTTTTTACCACTCGGAAATTCTTTTCTTCCTTTCAGAAAGATGTTTTGCCCACCATTCAAAGTAGTCTTGTCGGCTATACATTTAAGTGTCAATGTGGAGCTGACTACGTGGGCAGAACGAGTCACAGATTGGAGGCCAGAATTTCCCAACATGTCTCTTTATACAGTGATGATCATATTTATTGGCACGGTAAAATAAAAGTTAAATTTTGTCTAATAAATTCTAAAAAAGGGATTAAATTAAAGAAAATAACAAAGTATATTATGTATTTTTAACTGGCCTTTCCGATGCAGCAATCGGATTTTAGAACAAATAAATAATAAAGGAACAACAAACATAATTGCAAAAACCCCTTGTTCAAAATTATTGGCACGGCTTTGTTTTTCTTTTAGTATCAGTATAATATCAATCAATTCTCGGTTTACGTGCTTTCTAAACTTTTTTTATAGCCATATTATGCTTGTTTAACGCTAATTCAGTGAATAATTTTTTCAGATAATTTTTAGATAGCGATTTATTTAAACTATTATAAGTGACTAAATTATAATTTTCAATCGCCATGGTTAAAACTAAGGAACACAGCGAAGACGTCAGGAAGCTTGTTGTAGCATGCCATACCAATGGGGAGGGCTATGATAAGATTTCAAAGAAGCTAAACCTTCCCAAATCCACTGTTAGAGCCAAAATAAACAAGTTCAAATCGCAAGGCCACGTTATGAGTTTAGAGGGTAGAGGGAGAAAAAGGATTCTTTCCCCAATAGATGAACGGAAAATTGTTCGACAACTAAAACAAAACCCAAGGATCTCTGTTGGGGAGATTGTTGATGAACAGAGCACCTCTGGAGTGAATGTATCTCGACATACAGTTGGTAGAGTTTTGAAGAGAGCTGGTTTAAAAGCATGTCGTCCGAGAAAGACTCCCTTATTGAAGCCTATGCACCTGAAAGCAAGGCTAGCCTTTGCAAAACGTCATATTGATAAAGATGTTGCATTCTGGAAACGTGTTCTATGGACTGACGAAACGAAAATAGAGTTATTTGGCCATAATAAAGTGTCTTATATTTACAGAAAATCTGGCGAAGCTTTCCTGCCTAAGAACACCATACCCACAGTGAAGCAAGGTGGAGGCAGTTTGATGTTTTGGGGATCCTTTGCTGCCTCTGGACCAGGGCGACTTGTTAAGGTCACAGGTAGCATAAAAAAGGAAGATTATGTTAAAATATTGGATGAAAACCTGAAAGACTCTGCTAAAGAGCTCTCACTTGGTCGTCGTTGGTGGTTCATGCAAGATAATGACCCAAAGCATTCGGCTAAACTGACTAAGAAATGGCTTGAGGACAATCATATTAATGTTTTGGAGTGGCCATCACAAAGCCCAGACCTTAATCCAATTGAAAATTTATGGAGAACATTAAAATTGAGGGTAATGCAAAGGAAGCCTAAGAATCTTATTCAATTGGAGGATTATTGTCAGGAAGAGTGGGCTAAAATTACTACTGAAGAGTGCAACAACTTGGTTGTAAACTATGAAAAGCGACTGAGGAAGGTAATCAAGGCCAAAGGCTATACAATTGATTATTAAATAAATCGTGCCAATAATTTTGAACAAGGGTTTTTTGCAATTATGTTTGTTGTTCCTTTGTTATTTATTTTTTTCTAAAATCCGATTGCTGCATCGGAAAGGCCAGTGAAAAATACATAATATACTTTGTTATTTTCTTTAATTTAATCCCTTTTTTAGAATTTATTAGACAAAATTTAACTTTTATTTTACCGTGACAATAAATATGATCATCACTGTATATACGACAGGATAGGTTAGACTCCTCTCCACGATCACGTGTTTCTGCTACCGCGATCGGTGATCACCTGACCAGTTTAAATAAATATGCGAGTGAGTACACACCGGAGTGGTTCTCTATTTTGCACAGGGCTAGGTCTGTTCAACATCTCGGATTCTTAGAGGCCCTTACAATAAACTGTTGCAGACCTGTTCTTTGCAAACAGATGGACCACATACGTTCGTTGAACGTTTTTAAACAGGCGCCACCAAGTTAATTTCTACGCGGTGTTTTTTTCCACCTCATAGAAATTACTTCATGCCAACATTACTTCATTCCGACATTTTCTTCTGAAGACAATCGGCGAAAAGTACTTCAAGTTTCTCCACAGTTTCCCCTTTTCTTTTCTCTTTCTCTCCCTTTTAGTCGATCTTCTTCCTTTTCAATTTATTTTCCTACTTTAAGTCGATCCTGTTTCTTTTTACATTATAGTCGATCTTTTTTATAAGGTTTTAAAAAAATGCCCCACTTCGCTTTTAAACATATATATATATATATATATATATATATATATATATATATATATATATATATATATATGTATATATATATATATATACATACACATTTATGTGTGAGTGCCTATACCAGAGCGCATAGATGTGCGTGCAGAAATATCAGCAGCAGCCGAAGAATAACTGACTAGTGAAAATGATGCTCGAGAAAAAAGCAACGTGTTGTTCAGATACGATGGGTGTATTAAAACGAAGGCGAGAAAGCGCTGGTCAGGTCGGCGATATGTTGCAAGGAGACACAGACTGAAAACAATTGTGGGCAAAAACTGTAGAAATATAAGGATAGACGTTGGCTTTTAAAGAAACACAAAAAATTAATTTAAGCTAAGAAAATCTGCCGAGTCGGATTCTTATTTCTTTCCATTTTTTTCTGTAGATCTTGTTCATTTGCGACGGTACCAGGCGGTGTTTTTGTCAAAGAGAAGTTTAAACTGAAGGGACACATTTTAAAATAAGCGCTATTTTACGTTGCATCAATATACATGTGCATTTTTTCCCCAAAAAAAGGCATAATATGAAGAACACAGAAAGAAAACTCAATGTTACCATGAACAAATGTAGTCGACAAACGAGAGATTTAAATCAAAAACCGGACGAGACTGAGGAACTTGATAAAAAGTGATATTTTATCAGTCTGCCCTCTTTCGTATACTTTTTTCTTTTGGGGGTGGGAGTCCTGTCAGTCGTATGTTCTCATGTTTAAAGATATTATCGAGAGTGTTGTGTAGCGATAATAATGCTGTGGTGTTAAAGACTAATGCTTCTGTATTACGGGTAAGTTATGCATTATTATAAAGGCAAGTGTTTCGTACTTATTTTAACGTTGTAAATAGTTTATTTTTTGTTGTTTTAGGGAGGAAGTTAGAATTAACTATTATGACTTTAATATATTTCATAAGATTAGGTGTGAACTGTTTAAGTTGTAGCTCGAGTTTTATTATTATGAATTATAAAAGTGTTACACCCTTGAAAAAATCTTGGCTGACGGTTTTAGATATCTGGAATTATTCCAGGGGAAAATGAATATCAAGTATATGTAAAATAAGTAAAAACAAATATGACAATCCTTATAAAAATGTAGCTAATTTGTGCTAGGCTGATACTTCTTTATAACTGACTATTCGTCATTGCATTGTGAAAAGGATTATGAAAGGTGAAAACATTGATTTTTTTTTAATAAGAAAATGCAAAGAAAATACACGCGTATTCGTAGCGCGCTGTATGATGAGCGGTTTATGAGGAATTTTATATTATTACAGCGTTAGGTAGTTTTGTTTTTCGGTATTTTGTTCAGATAGATAATGCATAGGGAAATATTACAGTTTTAAATCGATTTCCTTTTGAAATGTCATAGTTATTTAGAAAGTAAATAGCGAGAGTTTTTTTTTCTGTAGGCACTTCGTACGTTGTCGACAGAATTCGAAGAACAAATTACATTTCCAGGACATCACAAGTAACTTTCCCATAACACATCAGTGACTGGACTTTTGATGGGTCGGTGTTAGGACAAAAACGCTTACAGAATATGAAAAATTAGAGGGATTTGAGTAAATAAACGGTGTTCGCATTAGATAGCACATATACTGGTGCTTAATGATAAGGTCAAACTCAATTGTGATCTCTAAAAAGAGGAAACTACAACCATTTTTGCATAATGCTGATATAATGTTGACACAATTTTTAAGTTGGGAGCACGGATAATACTTTGACCTATTTGGTAAGGTGACAATCGTAATTGTATAAAATAACATTGTTTAACATAGGTGAAGATATAAGAGATTTGAACTACGCCAAGCCTACCTTGTACAATATAGTCAAAAAAAGGTCAGAGCTTTTAGAGATGAATATAGGGCGTGAACTTAATGAGAGAATCAGATTTATAAGTCCGTTATCAAAACATCTACTTCAAATATCTGAGGAATAAAAAGGCGAATGTTTTATATCTACTATGAAAATATTCATGATAACTAGTTTATTCAAATATTAAAAAGAATACGTTTAACCAAAAGAAAACTACTTCGTCAGTTGGAATAAAAAATCTATCAAACGAGAAAGAACTATTATGATCGAAGTGTGAGAGGGAAATCGAGAATTTGTGCAAAAGAATAGGCACAATTGCAACGCGAAAAAATGCACAGTAAAAAAAAATATATATATATATGTGTTAATTTATCTTGCAACACAATTGACAGTATAAGATGTATGTTACTAAAACGGCCAAGATACAATAAAGTAACATTATTACAAGAACATAATATCCCGTTGGTATTTTAGGAATTTACAGTGTTCGGACATATAAAAACCGAAGACATTGAAAGCTATGATTTAGTCTTGCAATTAGTTGACTGGTTTGGTAATCTTTTTTTTTACCTTTACACCTGTATACTAGCGCAGCTAAGATCAAACACTATTAAACTGCTTCAGTGAAATTTATGAAAAAGCAAAAACATACTCCCGCCTACTAAACACTTAAATAACTTGTTTTCCTCTTTACACCTATTAAAACATTGACTTTAAATTCATAGAAAAATACGTTAAAATCCATTTATTTAAAAAAAAATGAAAAACAGAATAGAATGTAAAAGGAAAATAATTGCTGAGGAGAAAAAATATAAAATAAAATTGGCAGCAAATTATACACTTAGAAAGTTTTATTTGGAATTAATGTGTCATGATTTATTATATGAATTTTGAGTTTTCTTTTATTAACTTATGCAAATGAAAGTTTTTGTAAAGCATTTTAAGGAAGTATCGGTATGAAACAGAGTGTGTATCAGCAGGCGTCGAGGGATAGATGATAATCCAAATTCTTAGCAACAGCATCTGTTAAAGCAACTATGAAACTTAACTTTTTTTTAATGTTACAGTTGTTAGTTTGAAGAGATCAAGAGGTTCCTTCCTGGGGCTAACTCTTGATTCTATTATATTGTGGTTTGTTTCAGTGAGGCCTAAAACCACCTTCTCTCCGTGGTAAGTACAGCCTGTCCATGCACTGATGTTTGCAAATGACTTCATGAAGGGCCAGCATTTTCCGAGTTTTACATCAAGCCTATTGATGCAGTTTTGTGCCCAATTGGTTATGCAAAATCCATAAGAGACAACGGGGATTGCCAAATGGTTGATGGCAGTAATTTTTTTTGATAGTTCAGATGAGAGATTTTTTTTAAGTCGCTTGAAGTATTCTCCCTGCACTTTTTCTCTCATCTTTCCATGTTCAAGTGTCTCATTTTCCTCTACTCCCAGGTATTTATAGATCTTCAATGAAGCCATTGTCAAGATTAAAATGTTCTGATGATGTCTTTCTTCCTTTTTTATGGCGTACTTAGCGCATGTGTCGAATCGAAATTCCATGCAGATGTCCTCTGTCCAATTTTTAACAATGCCTATCAGAGAGACAAGTTGTTTATCGGATTCTGCATAGAGTTTCAAGTCGTCCATAAAGAGTGACAAGTGTGCATAAACTTGTGTCATAAAAATTGAGAGAAGAATACACTACGTGACCGTGAAAAAATAGCGTAGTGTATTGAGCTAGGCACACATGTGGAAATCAGGATGATAAAGCGCAAACCAAGCCTGAGTCAAATAGCCAAGAATAAATAGCTTTAAAAAAGCACATGTCTGCGCAAAAAGTGTTAGAGAATATAATGGAATGTTTCTTGCAAAAATCACCGACGTAAATAATTCCAACTGAACGGATGTGTATTCCTTGACTATTTCCACTACATTACATACCCATGTGGGAGTCGAAGAGAGGCGTAAACTGTAGCCGCACAGTTAAGAATAACGGTTACGACACGTTATATATATATATATATATATATATATATATATATATATATATATATATATATATATATAATTATTTTTAATACCGTCAGACACTAGTGTTTCATTCTTTCGCGGGCCATTAGTTCATTGTGCTGTGATTATCACTGGGTGCTAGACTCAAACCCGGCAAGGAAGCAATTTCTTACTCCATTAGCAAAGAAACAAATCAGCAGTGCCACCGTTACCCGCGAGAAATACAGTTGTAATTTCAAAAAATAGTTTTTTGAAATGTCAAGAGAGTGATAGTAATATAAAAATTATGACATCATGATCTTCGCATGCAAGCTTAAGTGACCGACTTGTAACTTAAAGTCAGAGTGGTTTACAATAAGAACCGAGTTCTTAAAGGGGCTAACATAATTATTGCGATAATTATTTTTTCATTCTTACAGACAGTAGTATTTCAAACTTTCGGGAAAAATCCGTGCAGGATTGAACGATAACCGCCGTCCAGGAAACTCGAATATATATATATATATATATATATATATATATATATATATATATATATATATATATATGTACTCACAAGTTAGAAAAGCATTTCATCCAAGGCATGAAAATTGTTAAACAAAATGTTTTTACTATAGGCTTTAAAAATAAGTGTACAAGATTCAATTTGAAATTTATTTATCTTCAAAGTGCACTTTTATAAATTTTACAAAGTAAGGTATAAAAATGTAATCCAAATTGCATAAAAATACCTCAGATTTATGTTATGTAATGTACATTTTGTTGCAATTTAAAAACATTATCTTTTATCTAACAATTAATGATATAGATATAACATTTTCAATGATTGTTTTAAAAGTTGCCACAAAATCTATATTGCATAAAATAAATCCAAGGTAATTTTTGATTCAATTTAAACTAAATTTTTATGCCTTACTTTGTAAAATTTATAAAAGTGCACTTTGTGGATAAACAAATTTCAAATTGAATCTTTCAGAATATAACATATTTAAAATTTAATAAGGATCATATTTTATATAAGTTTCATTAACAAATATTCAGTACATAACGAGAAAACAGACATGAAAATTTCAAAAGGACTGTATAACTGGGTACGGTCATTAGAAGCCCTCGCCAGCGAAAGTCTTTGTTATTTTATTCTATTAATAGTATTTTGAACATTTTGTAGTTTGCTCTTTCGCACGAGGACTAATATATGATCGGCACTCCTTAGTGGATTTTCCATGAACACAATGCACGAATACACAACTTCATCTTTGTCACAGCTCAAGATAATTTAATGGTCATCGTAAGCGCCAAAGAGGGACATAGAGTTCCCCAAGGTTACACTAAATTTACCTCAACGAGTCGGCAGGATTTAATTATGGCCTAACCATACTAAAATGTATCCCGAGGAAGACACTTAGGGTATTTACCAGTACGTAAATATAGTTCTAGAACGTTTAATAGCTCGGCGTAGATCGTGAAAGTAGAGTATGTATATATATATATATATATATATATATATATATCTTGTTTATTGCTAATTTTCATATACGATTCTCACGAGGTCTTAATTAAATAAATAAAGAAACATATGTTTAGTAGAAATCGCTTCAAAAAACCTACTTAGTGAAAGGATCTTACAAGAACGATTGATGATTGTTGCAAAGACAGAATATTCGCATTTACTTTAGTTTTGATAAGATCGAAGTTATAGGCACAGAGAAAGCACGATAGAAACATAATTACACAAGTAATATTTTTAAAGAACAGATCAGGCAACTGTAAAGTACTCTGTCACAATGATGTCTATAGAAAAAACCTGACACTAGCAAAATAACGCATGGCATAGAAAATGGTTGCTAAGAAGAAATACTTGATACAATCGAATTACAGGTATGTTTCTGCGCAATATCAAATACGTTCATGTATGGTAATGCACTAGCCCATGTATTACAATTATATTTCGTACATTGTCCGACTGGGCATGTTAAATAATTGAGAATAACTTCTAGCTGCGAGCAAAGGTTTATAACAATAAAGAGAATCGACTATATTCAAAAAAACTATGGAAAATAAGTAAGTTTAACGGGACTAAAAAACATTAAAATATGTTATACATTATACATAACGATTTGGAACTCAACTAAATAAGTAGTAACAGAATATTAAGCTTCCTGTAAACACAAAATCAAGGAAAATAAAAGTAATGCTGTTTGAACCGATGTACAAATATTTAAATAATAAATATTTGCAATGTGTTTATTATAGAGTAATTTGATATGGAAAATAAACGAAATAAATATTTAAAAATTGTTTAATAGCTCTGGCATATTAACGATAATAAAGGGTTAAATAATCCGACAAGAATACGGCAAGATTGATAATGTCAGCAGAGGGTAATGAAATCGACGGAGGTGAATGGTGAAAACATGTGATTTATTGTGATAGACTTTATTGAAATATAAAAATGTACAGAAAAAACAGTAAACCTATCGAAGAATGGACACATTGTTGTTTTTGGATAATCTTTGTTAGTTGCCATCGTTTTCTCTATAATCGCCTGCATTTGGGATCTCTGTGTCTAAAGACGGGTGAACGTCACGTATTCGATGGGTAAATTGGCAGTTAGTTGCGGTTGCTATCTTTTATTGCTAGAGTAGCTTTTGTCAAGGAGACAACCATTCTCTAACGCCTGTAGATTTCCGGCAGCCGTAAAAGTTTCCGAAAAAGCACAATGAACGCTAATATATAAGGTTTAGCCGACAAGTAAAAGCATTCTTTGTGCGAAGGTCGTAATAAGCGTCGTTAATGGCAGTGAATATGTCCTCTTTCCTGCATGGGGAAAAGAAATAAAACAAAAACAAAACAAAAATAAGATAAAATAAATGAAAATAAAAATATACACATCCTTTTAAGCTTCGTTATGCGACGCAGGTAAGTTAAAATAAAGGCATGAAAACACGGCCAACTTGGCGGAGAAGAAGGTTAGCCTCCTCTATGTTCGATAAAAGATGTTATATTTTCCAGTACCTTTACAAAGTTGAGATTATCGCTCCCAACGTGTCACACTATGATGTAGAGCCAATACAGTGTTGTTGCTACGTCTGCGCTGGTAAACTGATGAGTAGTTTTTCTCCACTTTGACAATATAATACAGGCAATCTTTGCTACTATATGTGTGTTGTTTATTCGTCATAATATTGCATCTTGTTCTTGTTTCACAGGCATTTCAACGGAATATACTTACTTTACGTGTTATTTCAACGAAAATATTCCGACCCAACAAAAACAATTGTAGCAAAACTCTATCACATGACTGCAAATGTCCCTAGATAGCTGAAGGTTTTCTAGTCTAAAATATTCTTGCCTCTGGCGTTTGAAATTTCGATCATACTCGAAGTTTCATTTGAAATGCAAAACACCAAAATAAAACCAATTAGTATAAGCTTAACAAATATCTCGTTGCGTAACTTCCCAGTAAGAATAGTTATATTACTGGAGCTCCTCATTTAAAATGATGCATCATGTTTAGGCTGTATTACGCTATATTACCGCAATCACCTACAAACAAAGATACATACATATATATATATATATACATATATATATATATGAAATAAATATTGCAATTAAATTTACCAAAATGATCCAAGATGGTAAAATTAAAGTATATTATAATAATTAAAGAATTAATATTATAAAATTATATCAGCCAGATGTAAAAGCTCGATAAAACCAAATAGGAAGTAGAGCTTATAATACGAGCAAACAGTTAATAAAACATGTTAAAAAAATTGAAATGAGTTAAAAACATATTTAATCTGAAAAGGAAACACTAGATAATTGAATAGTTCTTAATCTGCGGAGTTTCGAAGAAATACTTTCCTTCTCATCGTAGGATAGGAATTAGCAAAATACGGGATCGGATTTTGCATGAAAAAGTATTTGATGAAACAACAAGTAAGCCAAAATCTTACTTGAAAACAAAAAGTGAAGCAGAGGGAATATGGTGAAGAAAAAGTGATTACACGTGAATGGAAGAAAAAAACAATAGTTGTTCATTGGAGCAGCTTTCCAAAAACTCCATCAAAATTAATCAATTTAGTAAAGTATAACTGAAGAAAAACAGATGTGACTCCAGGCGTTGTTCTTGTGTTGGTCAAACACTGCATTGTACCGACCTTTTTCAGTGTGTAGATTGTTTTAATGTAGTTGAAAAAATAATGAAATGCGGCAGTTCAGTGAAATAGAAGATTCTGACTCCTCAGATTGTGAATGATAAGATAAACTTTAAGGATTAAAGTACAATCAATTATTTTTCAGTTCCTGTTCTAAATGTATTATTTCATAAGACTTTTTAAATAACTAAAAAAACTTCTTATCTTATTCTGTTATATATATATATATATATATATATATATATATATATATATATATATATGTATGTATATATATACATATATATATATTGTGTTGGTAGTAATTATTTGTTTGTTTAAAACAAAATATATAAGTGTGTCACCCAAAAGATGGCTCAATGTTTAGACAGAGCCAAAATAAGTGAATTTAGTTTACAAACAAATGGCTACACATAAGCATACATGTTTCAGTAAAAACCCAGTAAGGGAATCGCTTCGTCAGGCCAAGGACAACTCATGAGTTGTCCTTGGCCTGACGAAGCGATTCCCTTACTGGGTTTTCGCTGAAACATGTATGCTTATGTGTAGCCATTCGTTTGTAAACTAAATTCACTTATATATATATATATATATATATATATATATATATATATATATATATAGTAAATTAATTTTCAAAGCATTAAGGTTTGTATATCAGTTTATGTGCATGTGTGGCAAAATTACATGAAAAAGTAAATGGCCGTCCAAAATAAAGAAAAAGTCATTCAATCACCAAAATTATTGCAAAACAGCTTTTCCATCTATTATCTTAGAAATGGCACAAGATTTGGAAACAGGTGTGAATGATTTTCATGTTTTCTATGAAATGAATGCAAAGTGCAGTGTTTTATGAGGATATTAAAAATTGAGAAATTGACACGACAATAGAAATAACGTTTTCGTTGATATAACCGTACACAATTTATTTCATTTGCTGAACATTCCTAATTTAATAAATAAACATTTTATATAAGAGAATCCGCATATTAACTCTTGTTGATACACTTTAATATGTTAAATAACTTATTTAAATTTCACTTTACATAAAGTAACCATGAAAATGTACTTTTTCCGTTAATGATGCCCCCTGTATTATCTTCCATTTTCTGAAGCAGTGCACACATTTTGCCTGGAGATCTCTTCTGATTTGAAATCAGCATGACAGACAATCATAGAAAAACTTCAAATTTTCTCATATGAATAAAATGTCGGCCAACCTAAAAAATAAGCCGTTTTAACCCCTGACACATAGTATATTTGCCTCCAATTTATTTATATACTTTTAATGCCACACACAGATTATCTCTGAATAAAAGTAGTATTATGAATAAAGGGTGAAACTTAATGATTACAGACGTAAATAAGAGTCGGAGAAGAATGTAAAGAAATATACAAAATGGATCTTATCGAGGATGTATTTGAATGCGACAACATTTAATAGATTTAAAATAAGTTACCTGCATTGATATAAAAATAAGGTTTTGAAAATAAAAGCGGAGTGTTGTTTTCTTTAGGGTGGCAGAATTAGTTTCTTATGCTGTAAACTAACAGTGAATACCAAATGAAGTTATATAAACATCAGCAATGGTAGTTGCAGGAGGATAAAATAAATTCATGCTATGAAAATATAGGAATCCATAGGCAGTTCCTCAATCCAGATTTCTTATATTTTTTAAAATTTCGCCAGAGCTAGTGTCTTTCCTAATTAGTTAGAATATTAATTATTTTGCGTTTGATGACTATAAATTACATTATATCTCACCAGAAATCTTCCATTATTCAAAGTAAAGTCAGTGACAATATTATGCCTACAAAATAAAAAAAATATAATCCAAAGAATTTACTTACTAATATTCGGCTTATATAATATTACATGTGAGATTAAATGTAATCGATAGCCAGTAGACAAAAATTAATATTCTAAGAATGTAATATTTCTCGAAGCATTACTTTATCAGAATTCAAAACATATGTGTTTTAATCCATATTGAAATTAAACTTCATTGCACATCAATATGGTTCTGTTTGTTAATTTAGTTCATTTGAACCTGTTATGTATACATACAGACTCACACATATGTAAGTATGTATGTATGTATGTATGTATGTATGTATGTATGCATACCAGGTTTACGATGAACTAAATTAATATAATATTATGCGTGGTTTGTTTTTATATTTTCTTACATATCCAACATTTTTCACTCGTTTTTCTTGGCGTTTTATGACTGTAATGAATTGCAGTTTGAGTTACGACCATACCTAGCAAATCCTAGCTTTGCTACAAATATAATTTGCTGATGGAATTCTGTCCTCTGATGAGAGGAATAGCGAAAATAGCATTCTTTGAACCTCCGCGGAATAAGGACATTGTAAATAATTATTTGGAGTATTCAGTCGAACAATAAATTTTGATTGTGAAATTCAACTTACGGTTTTCGTTTTTTTTTCCTTTCTATTTTGTCGTATGAGATTCTCTAAACTTTGTCTATTTAGCCTTCTGTGTGATTCCCAGGTGGCATTTCCGTCCAGCCAATGATTAAAACCTAAAAGAATTGTGCTAGTGTTTCAATTGTTGGATTATTTTGCAGGCAATGGTAACGATTCTTTATGTCTTTCTCAGTTTGACAATGTACAAGGCTGCATTTTTCTTATTGCAAATGAATATAGTTTCTATTACAAAATAAACTGGACTAGATTCTTGGCAGCATTCGAACATTCTCTGCTCTAACACGTTCAGTCCGGTTCTCGAGAAATCAGCTCATCTAAAAAAAAAAAAAAACTCCGCTCAACTCCACTCCCGACAGCTTCACTGCCGCCTTTATATTATTTCATTAATATGCTAATTAAGATGCGATCTAACCTGATGATTTGTCGCTTTATCGGTCAGGTTTAATGTCCGCCCATGGCAGTCTTGGCTGCTTGACTCCGTGACAGCCGTAACACCACACTTTTCCCTACACTCCCCACTGATCTCATAATCCAAAAACTGAGTAGGGAATCTTTGTCGGATACTTTCAAGAAGAAGGTGGACTTCGCGGCTGAACACAGCAAGCCCACGCTACTCGGCTAGACACAGCTAGTCCACAATACTCGGCTACACATAGCTTGCCCCGATACTCGGCTAGAGACAGCGATCCTTCGATAACCGGCGATACACAGCTAGCCCCAGATAACCGGCTAGACACAAATAGCCCACGACCAGACACATCAAGACACAGCTAGTCCACGGCCAGATACGGCTAGACACAGCTAACTCCCGGCCAGACCCGCAGAAATTACTTCTTTAAATTTCTAATTTAAAAAACGACTTTACATACAGATCGATGGGAATCTCATTGTACGTTCTTTAAACAGCGACGACTATTTTTCAAAAACAAACAAAAAAATCTGACGAATCCAACTGGAATAAAAAAAACAAATAAAAGTTCAAAAAGGTCCGACTTACTTAATCATATCTTCAACCTCCGCAGTTTTACACGAAATATTAAATTTTCTCTTTGACAACACTTTTCAATTTTCAACGCAACTTTTAATTTTCCAGGTTCAGCGCAAATCATTTAAAATTTCCCATTTCATGTGTGCTACTCCTGTTTCTCTTCTCTCTATATGAGCACTTATCAAGGCCAATAGGCAACTCGAGGATTAACTCGACGATGAGAGTTCAAATGTGCACAGTAGTGAAATTTGGGAAAGAGGATGGAACAACTTTCTCTTCTGCCTCTCTCTCACACTCTTTATCTTCTCTCTCTCTATCCCTGTTTCTCTTCTCTCTATATTAGCACTTATCAAGGTCAATAGGCAACTCGAGGATCAACTCGACGATGAGAGTTCAAATGTGCACTGTAGTGAAATTATGGAAAGAGGATGGAACAACTTTCTCTTCTGCCTCTCTCTCACACTCTTTATCTTCTCTCTCTCTCAACCCCCGTTTCTCTTCTCTCTATATTAGCACTTATCAAGGCCAATAGGCAACTCGAGGATACACTCCACGATGAGAGTTCAAACGTGCACAGTAGTGAAATTTGGGAAAAAGGATGGAACAACTTTCTCTTCTGCCTCTCTCTCACACTCTTTATCTTCTCTTTCTCAACCCCTGTTTCTCTTCTCTCTATATTAGCACTTATCAAGGCCAATAACCAACTCGAGGATAAACTCGACGATGAGAGTTCAAACGTGCACAGTAGTGAAATTTGGGAAAGAGGATAGAACAACTTTCTCTTCTGCTTCTCTTTCACACTCATTATCTTCTCTCTCTCTCTCTACCCCTGTTTCTCTTCTCTCTATATTAGCACTTATCAAGGCCAATAGGCAACTCGAGGATAAACTCGACGATGAGAGTTCAAACGTGCACAGTATTCAAATTTGGGAAAAAGGATGGAACTACTTTCTCTTCTGCCTCTCTCTCACACTCTTTATCTTCTCTCTCTCTCTACCCCTGTTTTTCTTCTCTCTATATTAGCACTTATCAAGGCCAATAGGCAACTCGAGGATAAACTCGACGATGAGAGTTCAAATGTGCACTGTAGTGAAATTTGGGAAAGAGGATGGAATAACTTTCTCTTCTGCCTCTCTCTCACACTCTTTATCTTCTCTCTCTCTACCCCTGTTTCTCTTCTCTCTATATTAGCACTTATCAAGGCCAATAGGCAACTCGAGAATAAACTCGACGATGAGAGTTCAAATGTGCACAGTATTAAAATTTGGGAAAGAGGAAAGAAAAACTTTCTCTTCTGCCTCTCTCTCACACTCTTTATCTTCTCTCTCTCTCTACCCCTGTTTCTCTTCTCTCTATATTAGCACTTATCAAGGCCAATAGGAAACTCGAGGATCAACTCGACGATGAGAGTTCAAATGTGCACAGTATTCAAATTTGGGAAAGAGGATAGAACAACTTTCTCTTCTGCCTCTCTCTCACACTCTTTATCTTCTCTTTCTCAACCCCTGTTTCTCTTCTCTCTATATTAGCACTTATCAAGGCCAATAACCAACTCGAGGATAAACTCGACGATAAGAGTTCAAATGTGCACAGTATTCAAATTTGGGAAGAAGGATAGAACAACTTTCTCTTCTGATTCTCTCTTACACTCTTTATCTTCTCTCTCTCTCTCTCTACCCCTGTTTCTTTTCTCTCTATATTAGCACTTATCAAGGTCAATAGGAAACTCGAGGATAAACTCGAGGATGAGAGTTCAAACGTTCACAGTATTCAAATTTGGGAAAGAGGATTGAACAACTTTCTCTACTACCTCTCTCTTACACTCTTAATCTTCACTCTCTCTACCCCTGTTTCTCTTCACTCAATATTAGCACTTTTCAAGGCCAATAGGCAACTCGAGAATAAACTCGACGATGAGAGGTCAAATGTGCACAGTATTCAAATGTGAGAAAGAGGTTAGAACAACCTTCTCTTCTGCCTCTCTCTCACACTCTTAATCTTCTCTCTCTCTACCCCTGTTTCTCTTCTCTCTATATTAGCACTTATCAAGGCCAACAGGCAACTCGAGGATAAACTCGACGATGAGAGTTCAAACGTGCACAGTAGTGAAATTTTGGAAAGAGGATAGAACAAATTTCTCTTCTGCCTCTCTCTCACACTCTTTATCTTCTCTCTCTCTCTACCCCTGTTTCTCTTCTCTCTATATTAGCACTTATCAAGGCCAACAGGCAACTCCTGGATAAACTCGACGATGAGAGATCAAATGTGCACAGTATTAAAATTTGGGAAAGAGGATAGAACAACTTTCTCTTCTGCCTCTCTCTCACACTCTTTATCTTCTCTCTCTCTCTCTACCCCTGTTTCTCTTCTCTCTATATTAGCACTTATAAAGGCCAATAGGCAACTGGAGGGTAAACTCGACGATGAGAGTTCAAACGTGCACAGTAGTGAAATTTGGGAAAGAGGATGGAACAACTTTCTCGACTGCCTCTCTCTCACACTCTTTATCTTCTCTCTCTCTACCCCGGTTTCTCTTCTCTCTATATTAGCACTTATCAAGGCCAATACGCAACTCAAGGATAAACTCGACGATGAAAGTTCAAATGTGCACAGTATTCAAAGTAAGGGAAGAGGATAGAAAAACTTCTCTTCTGCCTCCCTCTCACACTCTTTATCTAAATTCTCTCTCTACCCCTGTTTCTCTTCTCTCTATATTAGAACTTATCAAGGCCAATAGGCAACTCAAGGATAAACTCGACGATGAGAGTTCAAATGTGCACAGTAGTTAAATTTGGGAAAGAGGATGGAACAACTTTCTCTTCTGCCTCTCTCTCACACACTTTATCTTCTCTCTCTCTACCCCTGTTTCCCTTCTCTCTATATTAGCACTTATCAAGGCCAATGGGCAACTCGAGGATAAACTCGACGATGAGAGTTCAAACGTGCACAGTATTCAAATTTGGGAAATAGTATAGAACAACGTTCTCTTCTTCCTCTCTTTCACACTCTTTATCTTCTCTCTCTCCACCCCTCTTTCTCTCCTCTCTATATTAGCATTTATAAAAGCAAACAGGCAACTCGAGGATAAACTCGACGATGAGAGTTTAAATGTGCACAGTATTCAAATTTGGGAAAGAGGATAGAACAACTTTCTCTTCTGCCTCTCTCTAACACTCTTTATCTTCTCTCTCTCTCTAAACCTCTGTTTCTCTTCTCTCTATATTAGCACTTATCAAGGAAAATAGGCAACTCGAGGATAAACTGGATGATGAGAGTTCAAACATGCACAGTAGTGAAATGTGGGAAAGAGGATAGAACAAGTTTCTCTTCTGCCTCTCTCTCACACTCTTTATCTTCTCTCTCTCTATCCCCGTCTCTCTTCTTTCTATATTAGCACTTATCAAGGTCAATAGGCAACTCGAGGATAAACTCGACGATGAGTGTTCAAATGTGCACAGTAGTGAAATTTAGGAAAGAGGATGGAACAACATTCTCTTCTGCCTCTCTCTCACACTCTTTATCTTCTCTCTCTCTACCCCTGTTTTTTTTCTCTCTATATATGCACTTATCAAGGCTAATAGGCAACTCGAGGATAAACTCGACGATGAGAGTTCAAATGTGCACAGTATTCAAATTTGGGAAAGAGGATAGAATAACTTTCTCTTCTGCCTCTCTCTCACACTCTTTATCTTCTCTCACTCTACCCCTGTTTCTCTTCTCTCTATATTAGCACTTATCAAGGTCAATAGGCAACTCGAGGATAAACTCGACATTGAGAGTACAAACGTGCACAGTAGCCAAATTTGGGAAAGAAGATGGAACAACTTTCTCTTCTGCCTCTCTCTCACACTTTTTATCTTCTCTCTCTCACCCTGTTTCTCTTCTCTCTCTTTATTGGCACTTATCAAGGCCAATAAGGCAACTCGAGGATCAACTCGACCATGAGAGTTCAAACGTGCACATTATTCAAATTTGGGAAAGAGGAGTGAACAACTTTCTCTGCTGCCTCTCTCTCACACTCTTTATCTTCTCTGTCTCTCTATACCCCTGTTTCTCTTCTCTCTATATTAGCACTTATCAAGGCCAATAGGCAACTCGAGGATCAACTCGAGCATGAGAGTTCAAACGTGCACAGTGGTGAAATTTTGGAAAGAGGATGGAACAACTTTCTCTTCTGCCTCTCTCTCACACTCTTTATCTTCTCTCTCTCTACCCCTGTTTCTATTTTCTCTATATTAGCACTTATTAAGGCCAATAGGCAACTCGAGGATCAACTCGACCATGAAAGTTCAAATGTGCACAGTATTCAAATTTGGGAAAGTGGATAGAACAACATTCTCTTCTGCCTCTCTCTAACACTCTTTATCTTCTCTCTCTCTCTACCCCTCTGTCTCTTCTCTCTATATTAGCACTTATCAAGGCCAATAGGCAACTCGAGGATCAACTCGACGATGAGAGTTCAAACGTGCACAGTATTCAAATTTGGGAAAGAGGATGGAACAACTTTCCCTTCTGCCTCTCTCTCACAGTTTATCTTCTCTCTCTCTACCCCTGTTTCTCTTTTCTCTATATTAGCACTTATCACGGCCAATAGGCAACTCGAGGATAAGCTCGACGATTAGAGGTCAAATGTGCATAGTGGTGAAATTAGGGAAAGAGGATGGAACAACTTTCTCTTCTGCCTCTCTCTAACTCTTTATCTTCTCTCTCTCTCACTCTGTTTCTCTCCTCTCTATATTAGCACTAATAAAGGCAAATGGGAAACTCGAGGATCAACTTGACGATAAGAGTTAAAACGTGCACAGTAGTGAAATGGGAGAAAGAGGATGGAACAATTTCTCTTCTGCCTCTCTCTCACACTCTTTACTTCTCTCTCTCTCTCTACCCCTGTTTCTCTTCTCTCTATATAAGCACTTATCAAGGCCAATAGGCAACTCGAGGATAAATTCGACGATTAGAGTTCAAACGTGCACAGTAGTGAAATTTGGGAAAGAGGATCGAACAACTTTCTCGACTGCCTCTCTCTCACACTCTTTATCTTTTCTCTCTCCACCCCGGTTTCTCTTCTCTCTATATTAGAACTTATCAAGGCCAATAGGCAACTCAAAGATAAACTCGACGATAACGGTTCAAATGTGCACAGTATTCAAAGTTAGGAAAGAGGATAGAACAACTTCTCTTCTGCCTCCCTCTCACACTCTTTATCTAAATTATCTCTCTACCCCTGTTTCTCTTCTCTCTATATTTGAACTTATCAAGGCCAATAGGCAACTCGAGGATAAACTCGACGATGAGAGTTCAAATGTGCACAGTAGTTAAATTTGGGAAAGAGGATGGAACAACTTTCTCTTCTGCCTCTCTCTGACACTCTTTATCTTCTCTCTCTCTACCCCTGTTTCCCTTCTCTCTATATTAGCACTTATCAAGGCCAATAAACAACTCGAGGATAAACTCGACGATGGGAGTTCAAACGTGCACAGTATTCAAATTTGGGAAATAGTATAGAACAACGTTCTCTTCTTCCTCTCTCTCACACTCTTTATCTTCTCGCTCTCCACCCCTCTATCTCTCCTCTCTATATTAGCACTTATCAAAGCCAATAGGCAACTCGAGGATAAACTCGACGATGAGAGTTTACATGTGCACAGTATTCAAATTTGGGAAAGAGGATAGAACAACTTTCTCTTCTGCCTCTCTCTAACACTCTTTATCTTCTCTCTCTCTCAACCCCTGTTTCTCTTCTCTTTATATTAGCACTTATCAAGGCAAATAGGCAACTCGAGGATAAACTGGAGGATGAGAGTTCAAACATGCACAGTAGTGAAATGTGGGAAAGAGGATAGAACAACTTTCTCTTCTGCCTCTCTCTCACACTCTTTATCTTCTCTCTCTCTATCCCCGTCTCTCTTCTTTCTATATTAGCACTTATCAAGGTCAATAGGCAACTCGAGGATAAACTCGAAGATGAGTGTTCAAATGTGCACAGTATTCAAATTTGGGAAAGAGGAAAGAAAAACTTTCTCTTCTGCCTCTCTATCACACTCTTTATCTTCTCTCTCTCTACTCCTGTTTCTTTTCTCTCTATATTAGCACTTATCAAGGCCAATAGGCAACTCGAGGATAAACTCGACGATGAGAGTTCAAATGTGCACAGTATTAAAATTTGGGAAAGAGGATAGAACAACTTTCTCTCCTGCCACTCTCTCACACTCTTTATCTTCTCTCTCTCTACCCCTGTGTCTCGACTTTGTATATTAGCACTTATCAAGGCCAATAGGCAACTCGAGGATAAACTCGATGATAAGAGTTCAAATGTGCACAGTATTCAAATTTGGGAAAGAGGATAGAACAACTTTCTCTTCTGCCTCTCTCTCAGACTCTTTATCTTCTCTCTCTCTACCCCTGTTTCTCTTCTCTCTATATTAGCACTTATCAAGGCCAATAGGCAACTCGAGCATCAACTCGACATTGAGAGTTCAAACGTGCACAGTAGTCAATTTTGGGAAAGAAGATGGAACAACTTTCTCTTCTGCCTCTCTCTCACACTTTTTATCTTCTCTCTCTCACCCTGTTTCTCTTCTCTCTCTTTATTGGCACTTATCAAGGCCAAAAGGCAACTCGAGGATCAACTGGACGATGAGAGTTCAAACGTGCACATTATTCAAATTTGGGAAAGAGGATGGAACAACTTTCTCTTCTGCCTCTCTCTCACACTCTTTATCTTCTCTCTCTCTCAATACCCCTGTTTCTCTTCTCTCTATATTCGCATTATACAGGGCCAATAGGCAACTCGAGGATCAACTCGAGCATGAGAGTTCAAACGTGCACAGTAGTGAAATTTGGTAAAGAGGATGGAACAACTTTCTCTTCTGCCTCTCTCTCACACTCTTTATCTTCTCTGTCTCTCTACCCCTGTTTCTATTCTCTCTATATTAGCACTTATCAAGGCCAATAGGCAACTCGAGGATCAACTCGACGATGAGAGTTCAAACGTGCACAGTATTCAAATTTGGGAAAGATGATTGAACAACTTTCTCTTCTGCCTCTCTCTCACACTCTTTATCTTCTCTCACTCTACCCCTGTTTCTATTCTCTCTATATTAGCACTTATCAAGGCCTATAGGCAACTCGAGGACAACTCGACGATGAGAGTTCAAACGTGCACAGTATTCAAATTTGGGAAAGATGATGGACCAACTTTCTCTTTTGCCTCTCTCTCACACTCTTTATCTTCTCTCTCTCACGCTGTTTCTCTTCTCTCTATAATATCACTTATAAAGACCAATAGGCAACTCGAGGATCAACTCGACGATGAGAGTTCAAACGTGAACAGTAGTCAAATTTGGGAAAGAGGATGGAACAACTTTCTCTTCTGCCTCTCTCTCACACTCTTTATCTTCTCTCTCTCACCCTGTTTCTCTTCTCTCTATATTAGCAGTTACCAAGGCCAATAGGCAACTCGAGGTTCAACTCGACGATGAGAGTTCAAACGGGCACAGTAGTCAAATTTGGGAAAGAGGATGGAACAACTTTCTCTTCTGCCTCTCTCTCTAACTCTTTTTCTTCTCTCTCTCACCCTGTTTCTCTTCTCTCTATATTAGCAGTTACCAAGGCCAATAGGCAACTCGAGGTTCAACTCGACGATGAGAGTTCAAACGGGCACAGTAGTCAAATTTGGGAAAGAGGATGGAACAACTTTCTCTTCTGCCTCTCTCTCTAACTCTTTTTCTTCTCTCTCTCACTCTGTTTCTCTTCTCTCTATATTAGCACTAATCAAGGCCAATAGGATCTCGAGGATCAACTTGACGATAAGAGTTAAAACGTGCACAGTAGTGAAATTTGGGAAAGAGGATGGAACAAACTTCTCTTCTGCCTCTCTCTCTCACCCTGTTTCTCTTATCTCTATATTAGCACTTATCAAGGCCAATAGGCAACTCGAGGATCAACTCGACCATGACAGTTCAAACGTGCACAGTATTCAAATATGGGAAAGAGGATGGAACAACTTTCTCTTCTGCCTCTCTCTCACACTCCTTATCTTCTCTCTCTCTACCCCTATTTCTCTTCTCTCTATATTAGCACTTTTCAAGGCCAATAGGCAACTCGAGGATCAACTTTACGATGAGAGTTCAAACGTGCACAGTATTCAAATTTGGGAAAGAGGATTAAACAACTTTCTCTACTGCCTCTCTCTCACACTCTTTATCTGCTCTCTCCATCCCTCACCCTGTTTCTCTACTCTCTATATTAGCACTTATCAAGGCCAATAGGCAATACAGGATCAACTCGATGATGAGAGTTCAAACGTGCACAGTATTCAAATTTGGGAAAGAGGAAAGAAAAACTTTCTCTACTACCTCTCTCTCACACTCTTTATCTTCTCTCTCTTACCCTGTTTCTCTTCTCTCTATATTAACACTTATCAAGGCCAATAGGCAACTCGAGGATCAACGGGACGATGAGAGTTCAAACGTGCACAGTATTCAAATTTGGGAAAGAGGATGGAACAACTTTCTCTTCTGTCTCTCTCTCACACTCTTTATCTTCTCTCTCTCTCTCTCTCACCGGGTTTCTCTTCTCTCTATATTAGCACTAATCAAGGCCAATAGGCAACTCGAGGATAAACTCGACGATGAGAGTTCAAACGTGCACAGTATTCAAATTTGGGAAAGAGGATGGAACAACTTTCTCTTCTGCCTCTCTCTCACACTCTTTATATTCTCTCTCTCTCACCCTGTTTCTCATCTCTCTATATTAGCACTAATCAAGGCCAATAGGCAACTCGATGATCAACTGGACGATGAGAGTTCAAACGTGAACAGTAGTCAAATTTGGGAAAGAGGATGGAACAACTTTCTCTTCTGCCTCTCTCTCACACTCTTTATCTTCTCTCTCTCTCTCTCACCCTGAAAGATTCCTCTCCCCTAAGAATAAAACATATGTTCAATATCTGCTTTTGTTTTTTCATTGTTTTTACGGTCCTCATATTTAAAGCCGAAATAGCGTCTTATAACTATGAATAGAAAAGAAATCAGGACTGGATTCTTGGCAGCATTCGAGAATTCTCCACTCTAACATGTCTAGTCCGGTTCTGGAGAACTGAACTGAACTCAACTAAACTGAATGTAACTTCACTCCCGACATCTTCACTGCCGGCCTTATATTTTCTCATTAATATGCAAATTTGGAAGCGATCAATATATATATATGCATACATATGCGTTGCATGCTGTGTCTCTTAAGTAAAAATTGCAACAAAGATACACAGATATAATAAAATATGGATATATATATATATATAAATATATATATATATATATATGTATATATATATATATATAGTTATTTATGTCGATGGGTGAATATTAACCAAAAATCTAACTTTGAACACATTATTTTGACTTATGCGGTACTGTTTTAAACATATATTGAATTTAAAATCGTCACAGGCAAGTAGGAGTTTTTATACCAGGATATTCATGTCCGAACTAATTCTTTAAAAATCTTTAGCGGGTACGTATTTATACCTTTCTCGGCTGGAAGCGAATCAACCATGTGCATGTAAGTGAGCAAATGTGTAAAGGCGATCTCTATTTTAGAGCAACTCACTTTTCACTATTGATATCTACACATTCTAATGAACTTCTCTAGAACTATATATTGATTCAACAACTGAGATGTATAAACCATTGTATTTTTCTAGATCGTGCCACAAATTAGATTTTTAAATAGTAAGCTAATAACACGCAACAACTACGAGTTTATTTTTTACATTTCTGTTAAAAAGACTGTGCCCATTGTGTTTAAATATAATATTAACTAAATGAGATAAATTAATAAATACTAATAGTTACTCAGAGCATAATATTACGTCACATAGTTCAATAACTATACTACTACAATAATAATAATAATAATAATAATAATAATAATAATAATAATAATAATAATAATAATACTATCACATTGTAAGTGGCACTTTCTCTGTCTATCTTTCAATCCATCACTACTCGGCAGACATGGTCATTATGCCTTGTTCTTTTTTTCAGATGTTTCCTTTTGCATAATGTTTCAGTTACTTAATTCCTTAGTGAATGACCACCACATGTTTGGACATTAATGACTTCCTTTCTCAAAACAGTAATAATATATTATTATAATGATATTAAAAAAGGCTACATAATAAAGTCGATCATTCATATGTTTTATCCAACGTTATATTGCTATATTGACCTTTTTACAATGTTGCCAATCCGTTCGTTTCATGTGCAGATATACTTTCAAAAGTATTTAGTTTATTTTTCAATGAGTAAAGTAAGGTATCAATTAGAACCGACCAAGCAGAAAATTATATAGATTACTTGCGTTTAATAACTATATGAGTTTTAACTAGTAGAAATTGTTACTGCGAAAAAATATTTATCAACGTCTCTGAGAAGAATGAAACTATGACGGTCTTATGTTTTTGTCCAGTGTATCGTTACCTTTAGCAGAAATGCGTCTGTATATTGTGCGACGCTATGTCTTCTCTACATTAAATTGATCTAATGCGAATTGCAATAGATCGGAGGTAAGCAGAATCAACGCATATTTAAGCGGAACAAACGCCGTGTCTGCGTGATCCTTAAATGAAAATATTGTATATGAGCATAATACCTTGTCTCTTTTTAAAAAAACACTCCAGTATTATACAAGAGGAAGTAAAGATAGGAAAAAAATAGCCAGAAAAAGTAAGGGAGGGTTAGAAACTCATAGGCAGATACATTTTTATTTAGGCCTAGAATGTATTTCAAGTTTTATTGAGTTTACTTGAATATCTCATGAAATATACTCAATTTCAGAGGTTTTGTAATGCATACACTATATTTCTCATTTCAATTAATTAATAACATATTTTTACTCAAGTGCTATCTGATATAGACGCAGAATTACTTGGTTCATAGACGTCACCCTAAAAAAAAGGAAAATTGCTACAAATCGCAATCACTATGGGAAGCATTAATCACTATCGGAACTACAACACTGTAGGGACACAGTGTGCAGTTTATATACCAATTGTATAGCTGGATTCTCTCTTTGTAGCCTTTGTATACGAACCGGTTAAGGAATAGACTGCGTGTTCAATAAGTTGGATAGCTGGAGATCGTCGTTACTAGGACAGCGTAATAAAGAAAACAATTAACAATAATGACACATGTTACGAGTTCATTTAAGACATTGAAATGAAGCACGCTGAAACAGGATAATATATTTACATATGTACAAGGAATATTTATTTACATAGAAAGGTTACGAAAGTTACAGAGTGTTTGTGTGTTTATAAACTAGCATGCATGTAGATAAACGTTCGTTGGTGTATGCGTGCGTGAATGTACGTGAGATTTCGTCGAAGCATACGTTGGAACTTCATTGTGTGTATAAGAATTTGTTTATACGAATTTCATACCTATCTATAGAAAAGATAAACGCCCTGGTTTGAATTGAAAGCAAATGTCTCCGATCAGAAAAGAAAGAAGAGGGAGAGAACGGGGGAGGAACTGGAGAGCGCCACCTTTTGGACAAAGCGGGGGTTACAACAGGGGCGATATCTGATGCGTTGGTTAAAAAGTGTATGCATGGATGCTGTGCGGTTTGCATAACTGCATGTTACATTAAAAAGACAAGTTCCTATAATATTCAACTTCCAATTAGTCGGAGACTAGAGGAATAAAAAGCTTTACGACAGGAAAATATCACAAAGAGAGTTCAAAAGGTTGTGTAACTGTGGAATGCTCACATTAACGACTTGTGGGGTTTAGTGCGAGTGTTGCGCTCATAGACTGTATTACCAGGAAGCCTATGAAACCTGCACAGGGGTTAGCACAGTGGGCTGAAGTTAATTCGCGTTGGTCGCCAATGTGTCGATTACGCGCTTACGGTCGCAAGTGGGTCTGCGAGGAAATCGGTCCGTCCGTAGAAAACTGTGTCGAGGTTGGCCAGGTGATCCAGTGGGTCGGTACGGGCCAGAACGCTCAGGAACTAGTGTCTTACTGGTCATGATGCAGCTTACTAATGTTAGCTGGGAAACATCAGTGAGGTGAGTTTAGTCGCTGTGAGATCCAGAAGTTAAGAGTGTTTCGTGAGCATATTTGTGAGTTACTGTCAGAAAGAGTTGATATGCCGTAAAAGGGTTGATATGTCGTAACAAGTTGAGCGTGACTTATTTCAAACATCGATATGAAGACAGAAAAAATAATTTTTGTTGAGATGATTTTTTTACGAGACAACACGTGCCCTATGTGTGTATACGTAAATGGCAATTCTTATTCCCTTTTGTGTGGACGCAGGAAGATTAAATTATTGATATTTTTTAAATGGCCTGGGCTCTTGCTCCTTCCATTTTATGACGAAAATTGGAGGGAAAACCGTGTGTGAATCACTCTTTGATATTTTCCGGAGTCTTGTTGCCACACGTTCTTCATAAATAATTTGAAAAGCTGAATTATATATATATATATATATATATATATATATATATATATATATATATATATATATATATATATATAATTTGAAAAAACTCCGTGTTAGACATGGTTTCGGCCCCCCCCCCCAAATTTGTCGATTTGACTTGGAATGACCCATATATATATATATATATATATATATATATATATATATATATATATATATATATATATATATGGGTCATTCCAAGTCAAATCGACAAATTTGGGGGGGGGGGGCGAAACCATGTCTAACACGGAGTTTTTTCAAATTCGCTACACTTATAGATCTCCATAATAGGAATTGAATGGCACCTGTTACACATCTCAAGGTCAAGGGATTTCTGAGATATGACCTTGACCTTTTTAAAAAATGAGAATTTTTATGGAAAAGTGACCAACTTTAAAAGACGATATCTCTGTTATTTATGGGCCTACAAAGTTCATTCATATATCATTCTAAAGTACCTGGATAGATCTACCATTTTATTTGCGGATATTTTTTTCAAGGTCAAACTTTTAAAAGTTGGCCTTGACCTTGACCTTTAATCTTAATTATCTCAAAAAACGTTATTTGAATTTTTTTCAAATTTTGACAAAAGATTTGTTTATCTTATGACAGTATATATTTCAAATTTCATGATGGGTTTTGAGCTGGAACCATTCCTACAAGCGTTTTAAAGAAGTGGGCTAAATTCAAAATGGCGGAATGTCGTACCTGCTACTTCATATAAAAAATTTTGGTATTTCACAATATGGTCATGTTTGATATCTTTGTAAAGCTAATTTAATGCTGATTAATATGTACATAAAACCATGGTCACAAAATCCATATAAAAACATTTATGTTGATGAAACTGAATTTTCTTCAATTTTTTTTAAGCAACACAAAGTTTTATGGAAAAAATCATATAATAAAAAAGTATTTTGAAAGGCGTTAAGGATTCATTAAATTATAACATAAAACATATGTGATCTCAATGGTGAACCATTTTTTTCGATGATTATATTCTAAATCCAAAAAAAGGCAATGTATGTTATTTATGGGTACTTTTCAATTAAAAACTTTAAAAATGAATGTTCTAAAAAAATTCTTGACATGTTGAATTTTATGCAAATTCTGATTGTCAAGTCAAAATGTTTTATAATGATTTTCATACTTTTCTTGTACAACACGGATTTTGGTACAGAAAATGATGTTATAGAGAATTCTAAAAAGTGTGTTGAGATCTAATGTGTTTATAGCATAAGCAACATTTGATGTCGATGGTAAACAGTTTATTTGACATTTGACATCCACAAGAAATCAATCTGTGTACATTGCAATATATTAGAGGATGAAAAATCTGTATTACTGAAACATTTTTTATAATAATGAACGTTAAAGTATTTATTTAGATGTTTCTTTCAAAATCCTTCTTTCTAAAATATTTGATGCCTTTTTCATTTCATTTTTTGAAAGTTTATAAGATATCCCTGTTTCAGTTATTGGATCAACTGACCTAAGAATATCAGAATATTTCAAAATTGATATATTTGGATGTGATGGATAATAGAAAGATGGAGAGGGTCCAGTTGGTTGTAAAAATGTTAATTTCACCGTTCCATTATCTGGATATTTTCAAGTACACATCCTAACCATCAATTCCTCCCCTGAAGTGCTGTCACAAATCTGTTAATGTCTTCGGACTCCATATTGTTTCTTTTTGTGATTCGAACTATTCTTCCTTTATTTTGTAAACTTAAAACTGTTTTTACTTCCTCTTATCTTTTAGAGACAGAAATGAAAGTATGTAATTTTCGTGTTCCTATAATCGAAGAGGAATTGTTAAATCTATCTTCTAAGATGTTTGCTTCCTCTCCATATTCTGCAGTTGAGGAATATAAGAAATGTATTCCAGATATATTTTTTCTTGCATAAAAATACAGTTGTCTTGGCGTCATTATTTATTCATTATGGGGTCGCTGCAGGCTAGCTTTTGCTGCTAACCTTTTAACAGTGCCACCTAACCCATCACATGGTCCTTTATCATGAGAATAGCAAAAAAGTGCCACTCTGCATCAATACCAAAATCGGATTTATGATGACACAGATTTATAAAGTTTTTAAAATTTTTGTAGTGTGTAACAGCCCCATCAGAGAAATATATCATTTTTTGGAGATCAAAATCAAGAATTTCTTTTAATTGTTCTATACAATTTCTTTGAAACAAATGGACAGCTACTGTATCATGCTTGAGGCAATCAGATATTATTACAAAATTAATATGCTCAAGGCAATTCAATTTCGATAGTAGCAGATGAATGGATGCAATGTAGCTTGATCATTATTCCAATGGAATCCTTGAGCCGCATCTTGCAAAACAAATTAATAATTCTCTGAAAAATCTGCTATTGCTAAGACTTCGCCAACCATCAAAGAACCTTTACTATCAGAAAAAAATTTTGATTGTGCTTTGGCAATGAAATTATGCTTCTTTAATGTTTGAAGGCCCGCATGAAAAGTGTCAATGAACTCGTCTGTGGATTGTGACAGTTTGTAGACTGGTTCTATCAGTTGATAACCACTGTTTATATACAAAATCATCAACTGAATTTTTGTGAAAAATTTCTTCAATATATAAAACAAAATCATCCATCAGTTTGTTGCAAGTTGAGCAGTCACCCAAGTAACAATTTGTCGATGCTTCATTGCATGTAACAGCAAGTATGCATTGGTGGTAATCTGTCAAATGATAACTTTCTCCTTCAGTCAGTTTAGCAAGATGAGATCCTGCAATCATCAACTTCATATTCTGATGAACTGTGCAAATGCAGACAGTATGGGTCCCAGCACCACCTTCAAGCACACATTCCTTCGGTCTAAGCTCAGCGAATTTAGAGAAGCTTATTTTCTCTTGGTTCTTTAATTTGAATAATTCAAATGCCTCTTTCAAATCACAGAGAACGAGATATTTTTGTTCCTGAACCCGTTTCCCATCCTTTAAAACAGTATTGTAATCATTTTTCCCAGGCATTACTCTACTGACCTCTTCACTTTTATAAAACTGCTTTACCTTATTACTTATCTCTTGTGGGAATCTAGTTTTTCGTGTATTTGGCAACGCTAAAATTCCTTCCTCATTCACAAGTTTTTTTTGCTTGTCTCGCCATGTCCATTGTAGTGCCAAATTCTGTTTGTATTTTGCGTAGATTCCAGCTCTTTGGAAGTACAGTAAGAATTTGAATTTTTTGTGATCTCTTTTCACATTTAGCAAACTTCTCTTTCAACTGAGTAATAATTTCTCGTTCAAAGTTTTGTTGTTCTGCACTAGTTGATTCCTCATGAGAAATGTTTGATGAAATTATACAAATTCTATCAGATATTGTTCGTGTAATTCTTTCTATTTTTTTTCTCATAAATGGAATATTTTTCACATTTTCGTCGCTTTACTGGCGATTCACCAATAATTGAAAGTGACTCATTCAATAGCTGTAACTCAGTTTTAGCATCCACAAATATGTATGAAGATTCGGTTTTAGGTGGTTGTGACTGATCTTGATCTGCTGTTGAAGCAGCGTCAAAAGCCTCAGCTGATGTAGTTTTTTTTCGATATTGTGTGCAAATCTTATCACCAGGGATTAATTTTAATTGTTTAATTTTGTCAGCATATTCTTGTGATATTTTCCTTAAGCATTTTCTGACTTTCTTCTTATGAATTTTATAGGGGTCGCAGCATGCATTTTCGAGCGCATTCATACTGACTGAATCCATTTGGATGGAACGCTTGAAAAAAGTATTATATCTAAGAAAGGATAATTATAAATTCTTAGTCCAAGGAAAAATATAAAAATAAAATCTGATGAAAATGAAAGAGAAGTTTGCTGCAAGTGAAAAGAGATCAGAAAAAAATTCAAATTTTAATCATAAAAAACCTAGACACCGATCTCATTACATTAGGTTCACTTGCACAATTTTCTTTAAAATGATGACTTTTCTAGGTTTTCGACTATGCTGAAAACGAATATCACAGTTAACTTTATAGTAAATATTTATATTAGGTCCACCTCCACAATTTTTCTTTAAAATGAGCACTTATTCGATGAAAATCTAAGTGCGATAAACAAATCTACTTTTCTGCGAGGGACACTGCTCCCCCCAATAGTATTATCTATACAACTCGTCATTTAAAAGAACAATGTCGAGGTGGACCTAATGTAAATATTTATTAAAAAGTTATCCAAGCATGTAAATTAAAAACGTATGTAAAATTATGAAATTATCAATAAATGATTAGTTTTCTTTTTAATAGTCATTCAAAAAGTCAAACCAATATAAGTAAATAAATAGAATGTTATCAGAGCATGTTTTAGCCTTTATAAAGGAGTGAAAAATAAACAAATAAGCCGGGTCACCGTTGAACTCAATGCTCAAGGAGTACCAAAAAATGTAGAATAACACTTTTGTTTAGGAGAATTTTGCTGAAGACTTATTTAAAAAAAGATAATAATAATAATAATAATAATAAAAATAATAATAATAATAATAATAAAACTAATAATAATAATAATAATAATAATAATAATAATAATAATAATAATAATAATAATTAGTAGTAGAAGTTTTATAAAGTAAAACATCTACTTAAATTCTACATTTACATGAAAATATAACTTACATGTATATGGTGCCTGGCAAAATTTCAATCTTGAATTTATGCGTCTTATCTGGTCCAAGATGTAGAATATTGCTAGGGTGAACTAGCTGATCCAATGGGGAAGTTCTCTGGCAGAAGTCTGGAACCAAAAACCATGAATGCCAGAACAGCTGGCATTTGTAGAGAGGCACCTGCCTCTCCAGGCATGTTTAGCCAATCAGGCGCCTCTAAATGGAATAATCCATCATGCCTGACTAATTGTACGCTGGTCCATAATGGTGGAGAGGGGAGGTAAGCGCATTCTTGATTCTACACAAGACAACTGGGAAAATGGTTTCAATAATATTGTTTTTTCTAATCTTTTATTGCTTTTTATCTTTACCCATCCCCCTAGCCAGTAAGCATGCAGCAGCCTCACACAGTAAACAAACAGAGACTTCAAAAATAAAAGGAACCTTGTCACAAAATCTTGCCTGGCATAGAGGTGATAAAACTTTCACTCAGTTCACTAACTTATTGAAATTTAATAGCTTTTAGCACTTTCTTGTAAGATTTGTCAATGCTGAAGGACTGGACAAACGGAAAGGTCATGTTTTATGGGTTTGTTTCACACAGCTAAAATAAATCCATAGCACATGTTTATGTTATAAGGTTTTACTTTTACTGATAGCTTAAAATAAATATTCTTCATTGAATCTTTTAGTATCAGCAATCGAAAAAAATAACATTTTTTGGGGAATGGCATATTAGTTTTCTGATTCTGATACCCCAAAACGTTCCGATTTCGAGATTTCGATTAACTGTCCCAACAAAAATTATATCACTTTTAATAACAAAATATGTGTTGCATAAAAAAATTAAAGAAAATTCAGTTTCATCAACATAAATGTTTTGTGACCATGGTTCTATGTTTATATTAATCAGCATTAAATTAGCTTTACAAAGATATCAAACATGACCATATTGTGAAATACCAAAATTTTTTATATGAAGTAGCAGGTACTACATTCCGCCATTTTGAATTCAGCTCACTTCTTTAAAACGCTTGTAGGAATGGTTCCAGTTCAAAACCCATCATGAAATTTGAAATATATACTGTCATAAGATAGACAAATCTTTTGTCAAAATTTGAAAAAAAATCAAATTACGTTTTTTGAGTTAATTAAGATTAAAGGTCAAGGTCAAGGCCAACTTTTAAAAGTTTGACCTTGAAAAAAATATCCGCAAATAAAATGGTAGATCTATCCAAGTACTTTAGAATGATATATGAATGGACTTTGTAGGCCCATAAATAACAGAGATATCGTATTTTAAAGTTGGTCACTTTTCCATAAAAATTCTCATTTTTTAAAAAGGTCAAGGTCATATCTCTTGACCTTGAGATGTGTAACAGGTGCCACTCCATTCCTATTATGGAGATCTATAAGTGTAGCGAATTTGAAAAAAATCCGTGTCAGACATGGTTTTACCCCTGTCGATTTGACATGGAATGAGCCATATGTATATATATATATATATATATATATATATATATATATATATATATATATATATATATATATGCGCTCATAGCGGAAAAAATTAATTGTTTATATTGACTGTGAAGAAAAGATTCGAGTGTTGTAAAAAAGTTATTTATTTATGTTTATCTTTCTTTTTTTCTGTCGGCCCATGTGGCAGGGAACATCAGGTAAAATAACTTTCTAAAGGTCCGAAAGAAGTACATACAGAATAATACGGACATCGATGGTTCCTTCAGTTTATTATAAATTATAGAGCATTAACACAATTAGAATAGTTTCTTTCACCAAAATCTATATCAGAACTAAAGTATATGTTAGTATATTTTTGAAATATTATTTTTATTACATTATAGACCGTAGAACACCTTTTAGTATAATAAATGCATTTAAATCACATTTTCTATGATAATACGTTATATCATAATTTAGAAACGAAAATAGATTCTTTCAGTAAATTGCACGTTTTTACAGCATCCGTACAAAAAATTATTCTGCCTAATCTTCATGTTTCATTCACTCACTCTAAATGATTTACGATCACTAGTATACTACACTGTGCGCCTAAATCTTCAATAATGTATCTCTCTCTCTCTCTCTCTCTCTCTCTCTCTATATATATATATATATATATATCTATATACACATGTACATATATATATATGTGTGTGTGTGTGTATGTGTGCGTGTGTATGTGCGTGTGTTTTTGCATGATATATTGAGGTTCACACGTAGTTAGATGTTTACTTGCAATTTTCACCAATATTATTTTACCCGTACAGCATACTACTATATAATTATCACTTCACTAACCGTTATCACCATTATACCCGAACATTATTGAAGATGTTATTTACGTACAATTTACTTAAAGAATTTCTTTTCGTTTTGTACTTTCTAAATTATGATATAATACATTATCATTATTTTCTTTCTATAATGTAATAACAATAATATATATATATATACACACACACACACACACACACACACATATATATATATATATATATATATATATATATATATATATATATATATATATATATATATATACCGAAATTTAATGTTTATATATTCTCTGTTGTTTTATTTAACATACATTGCGATTTAAAAAAAAAAAAAAAAACAGCATTTGTGTGCACAAAAGATATTGGGGAAAAAACATATTTTACTGGAATAACCCCCCCACACACACACATATCTATATATATAGAGAGAGAGAGGGAGAGAGAGAGAGAGAGAGAGAGAGAGAGCGAGACCTTACCTGTGTCTGCCATGGATTGGTATGGCTCAGTTTCCGAAATAGAAAAAAATCCTAGAATTAGAAAATGTATTTTACATGCTTAATTTCCCAGTACGTGTGGATACACACTTTTTATGTTTCATTTTCTAAGAAAATATGGAGTATTTTTCGGTAAATTCAACTCTTGAATAGGTAACAAAATTGTCAATGGGAGAAAAAGTCAGTGTGTAGATGTAAACGACCAAATCCTAAAGATTGTTCAGTTTTTAAACGACAATCAAATTAGGAATATCAATCTTGTTAATTATTACCAAACAGTGGGTTTGCATTTCTGTAATATTTTCGCATATTGGATGTTTTAGAGATATTGAACATGGGGGGTTGTAAAATGGAATGTTTAGTATTAATTTCAATGCTGAATGAGGGTTTTTTTTTACCTAGTATTAAGGTTGTAAGTATTTTGCATGAATCACGTGGTAAGGCTATGCTATTTTCTGATTGAATGACTGCCAAAACCAATTTAATTAGAAAGCTTTTACCCTACGTCCTCGTGCTGTTCTAATAAGCAGCAAGTTTCAAATAACTTTCTATCCTTACTTTATGACTTATATAGGGTGTTCTACGTTTTGACAATACCTTACATAGAGTACCAATATTAAGTAGCAAAATTAGGATTTTTCGATGCTTTGACAATTTCTTACTCAGTGTAAATACGTATGGCGACAATAAAAGGATGTATTCATATTTTGACAATTACTTATTCACTGTAAGCATTTTAGTTGATAAAATTAATATGAGGGATTATATATGGACAGATAGAGAAGAAGATAGAGATATAAAATAGAAAAAGAGAACGAGAGGGATATAGAGAAATAGTTGAAAGAATAGTGAAAGAGATATAGATAGATATAGATAGAGTGATTGAAAGAGTGTGGCAGAAAGAGAGGATAGGTAAGTTAGAAAGAGACAAAAACAGAGGAATAGAGAGACGGAAATAGAGAGGGAGAAAGATAGAGAGAAGGAGAGAAAGGGAACAGGGTTGCACGATAGATAAAAAAGGAAATAGAGGGATAAAGATAAAGAAACAGAGAGAGGAAAAGATGGATAGAGAGAGATAGAGAGAAAAGGAGAGAGAAAAGAAAGGGAGAAATAGATGTTGTATTACATTTCGCCATTTTTATCGTTGTAATATGTATTATATTGAGGAAAGTTCGATGTTTCCCAAAGTTCTACTTATAAATGAGTAAAATACCTATTACTCAAAAGTGCTAAAAAAACATACCCAAAAGCGTAAATACGATTAATGGTTTGTCGCTAGAGGGCACGAACGCACACATTTCTTTAAAAATACAAGCAAAATCAAAATGAAAACACTGCCGACGATTGCTGCAAACTTTCCAGTACTTCCTAGCAGAAAGTGGATAGAGAATCCTGATGTTTTTTACATCAATTGGCTAAGTCTGGAAGATAATGAAAAACATATATACCGAATAGACCAAGCCATATTCGGTATGCCCAATAGGAATTGACAAAGTTGCCACCTAAATTAAGTCAATCTCAGACCACAACCTTGAGATGTCTATCAGAGAGGAACTAAGCAAAACACTAACAACGACACTATGGAATACCCTGATTTCACCTATAACACCCGCAGAAAGAATAACATATCACTGAACAATAAACAAGATGCCAAATCAACAGGGGAGGACCGGCTTTTTTCCCGATATGATAACTAAACTCAGATCAATGGCTCGGTGATGGAATGACAAAAAGTCATTGACACAGCATATTAACCACACTACTACAGAAAAACTTAAGAAATAGCGATTCTGCAGCATACAGCATGGTTTGTACAACAGTACTCGTATTTAGACTTGACGAGGTGATCTCCTGCAGAAAGCTATTAAATTAATTTGAAAAAATGAGATACACCAAACACAATCGTTCCCATTTCGGGATCGTATTATTTATTAATTTGTTTTACGCATAATTCAGATTTTGGGACCGTAGTGTTTATTCATTTTTACACACATTCGCATTTGGGGGGGGGGCTTACTATTTATGTTTTTTTACACATACTTCACATTTACAGACCGTACTATTTATGCTTTTTTAAACGTTTCTATGATATTTAAGAACGATACTATTTATGTATTGTTTACACATATTTCCTATTTGGAGGCCGTACTATTTATGCAATGTTTACACTTACTCCCCATTTAAGGGCCGTACTATTTATGATTTATTTACACATACTACCCATTTGGGGGGGTGTACTATTTATCCTTGTTTCACGTACTTCACCTTTTGGGACCGTACAATTTTTTTTACACATACTTCCTATTTGGAGACCGGACAATTTATGTCATTTTAACACATACTTTCAATTTGAGGACCATTACAATTCATGCTTTTTACACCTGTTCGTAACGTGGGGACTGTACTATTAATGCATTATTTACACAGTCTTCCATTTTTGGGGACTGTTCTATTCATGCATTTTTCACACATACTTCACATTTGGGGACCGTACTATATATTCATTTTTTACACATACTTAATAATTATTGGACCGTAGTATTTATGCATTTATAGACATACTTTACATTTGGCGACCGTACTATTTATCCATTTTTACACATACACTATGTGTTGGAACCGTAATATTTATGCATTTATAACACATACTTTAAATTTGGCGAATCATACATCACATTTGATTAGCGTACTATTTATGCCTTTTTTACAAATAATTTATACTTTAGGACCGAACTATTTAAGCATTTATTCACGTACTTAATAATTGGGAACTGTACTATTTACGCTTTTTTTACACATGCTTAACATTTGGGGGCCGCACTATTTTTTTATACATTCGTCATAATTATGCCTTTTTTTTGCAATTACTTCCTATTTATGCATTTTTCACACATAATTTATATTATTGGACCGAACTATTTACACATTTTTTCACGTACTTCATTGCTGAGGACCGTACTATTTATGGATGTTTTACATAAAATTCACATTTGGGGACCGTACTTTTTATGCCTCTTTACGCATATTTCACCTAATTATTCCTTTTTAAACACAAAACTTTTTAAACTTAAAATTATGGGAAGGTACAATTTATGCTTATTTTGCAGATACTTTACAGTTTGAGACTGACATATTTATGCATTTTTTACAACTACTCTACACTTGGCTAGTTTACTATTTATGCATTATTCCCACATAATTTACATTTCAGCGTCCGTTATATGTATGCATTGTTTACACATGCTTCATATTTTTGGGACTGTACGATTTATGCATTTTTGCAGATCCTTCACATTTGGGGACCGTACTATTTATGTACACATACTTCACATTTAAGCATTATTTGCATGTACTGTACATTAGGGGAGTGTCGTTTTTATGCATTTTGTGCACATACTTTATATATAGTGGTCGTACTATTTATGCATTTTTTACCCTTTATTCACATTTGGAGACCGTTGTATTAACGCACTTTTTTACACATACTTCACATTAGGGACCGTACTATGCATGCAAATGTTACACATACTTCATATTTTAGGACCGTTCTTTTTATGTATTTTTGTCACAAACTTAACATTTGGGGACCGTACTATTTCGAATATAACAATAACACAGGGACAATAACTTCTGTGCGATATTGTGCCATGCTTTAAAATTTAAGGTAATCAACGTGAATGAATTTAAGTTGAAGAATAAAATATGGTTTCAACATGACAAATAAAATGGTCAAACACATTTGCTTTCTTTGAGTGGTTCTATTGGTTGGCTTTCAAGAACGTTTCACAAAACACCCTGCGGTATTTTTCTGTAAGGGATATTTAATTCAAAGAATTCAGGCGGTGCCTAAAAGCTTTACAAGTATTAAAACGAGCTATTTGATCTGAAATTGTTGTTATTCAACGCGGAATAATTCATCAAGTAATTGAACATGTTTTATGAACGTCTACAATTTTATGTTAGTAATGATGTGAAACATCTGCCCGATTTTATATATTAAAGTGTAGAATAAAATTGGAAGTCTTTCATTTTAAAAGTTAAAGAAATATTTTATTTTATTGTTATTCAATTTTTTACGGACACAGGTGGCAGATCAGAGTTACACTCTGTTATATTATACACAAATACATATATGTATATATTTGTTTGTGTGTATCGACGTCCTTGTGTCATTTATTGCTGTATATAAAATCAAAATTGTTAGAAGTTATCGGAGTTGATTTCCGTTGGGTATTTTCGGGTAATGTTTTGGTATAGTATACTATTTGATGGTATTTATATTGTATTGTGTGGAGTTGGTCTTTTTATGAAAGTTAGACTTGTTTGGGGATTTTATCTTGGAAGGTTTATTTAAGGTGTTTGGCCTTGTAGAAGTGTTGACAATTGTATGTGAAGTCGTAGCCGTAAGGTAAAAAGTGTTTCACTCTGTAAGGTGCGTGGCATGGTATACCTTTTGGAGGTTTTTCACTTTTTACTATGTATGAGTGAGTTATATATGTGTGTCCTATCCGAGTATGTATGACAAGGACTTCATTTTTTACGTGATTTTTGGGATACAGTAGTTTTCTTAAGTATATGGCTTATCTGAAAGCGTTTATTGATGTTGCAATTGTTTCAGGGTGTTTTGTTTTCGATTTCCATGGAAAAAGGTTGCTTGTTGAATTGCTTGAAGTTCGTATGTAAGACTTTACTAACGTTTATTTGATTATAAGTGAAGTTTAAGCCCCCATGTCAGATTTCATTTCAACGGAAACTATAGTAAATGGACATCAACAAACAAAGAAAATTTGACATCGCCCAAAAAGGTGACTGGAGGTTAGGGAATTCATATTCCCGAAAACCCCAAAACACTAACATAGATGGTTGACACCTGAAGTTTGACACACGCTTTCAGTATATTCATTATTGGTTAAGTTCCAGGTGAAGTAAGACCTCATTTCATTTTATCCGGACAGAAACTCTCAATAACATATCTAGATCAAGACAGCTGGTTAGCATCATGAATAGGATGAATCTATCCATTAGCTATGATTCAAGAAGGTAATCAACACCCTATAGCCCAAAAATGATAGAAGATAGCCTATCTAACAGATGACCTGTATCATGAAAAATATCTGAAGGTTGCCTTGTCCAAGACCAATGGACAAGTTGGATCATACAGAGAAACAATGTCAGGAAAGTGCACCAGTCATGGCACTTTTCTAGTCACATTTCAGAACCAACCACGAGAAATCATTTTGAAAATATTCACATGTCAACCTCTTCAGAACAACCAGAAATGAGAATTTTAGCTGATGTGCTGGCTTGTCAAGTTATTGAAAAATTCATCTCGTCAAAGGGAACGGTGATAAAACACTATCCCTTTAAACAACATCTTATAATGATACAGAAGAACACAGTATTGCTTATTATTAATTTTGGGCATGGACAATCAAAATACCTAAATAAGGAGGATCAACAAAATTCGATGTTACAACCACCTGATCTTTACCCATCCTTCATACGTTGCAATAGAAATGGGCATAATATTCACATTGATGCGTAACGTTCAGGATTTATGAAAGTAAAAGAATGCCAGCTATGGAGCATTATAGTCTTATTACAGGTTATATGCGATCGTAAACAAATATAATTGCTGAAACGCGAATATTTTGGTAACATATTCCTTGGAATGGGAACATTTCACATGTAAAAGATTGTAACCCTTGGCCTCGGGAAGCATTTTCGCTGTATCGCTATAAATCCGGCTTTGATTGAGACTGAAGCTTTTTGGAAGAGTGTTGTATAAAAAATTGTCCTGGCACATTGTATAAGCAAAGAGGCAATGAATCTGATATTAGAAGTCATGGCAGTTCGAATGTTTGAAGGATTTCAGTCAGAGAAGGGCAAAGATCACCGGGAAATACACAGGTACATAGAAACTATGGAAACATTGATGAAACATGCATTAGATGCTTACCATACATAGATATTTGGAACGAAAGCAAGCTATTGATTGAGGACCTTAAAAAGCCCTTCGCAGAATGGAACACAATAGTGCAATGACAATGAGAATGTGAGGTACTGAAATTTGTTTCTAGATGAGCAGTATCCAATCTGAAATATCTTGCACATTCTATCCGACAAGGTTGCTGGCATGTGTTGATTTCAGCCATTCGGAGATACATGGCTTACTTCTTTGGATTTGGTCGAAACACATTTCCACATTGTACCACTTGCTGAAGATCAGAGGAAAGAGAATCAGAGAGAACTTGGTCGTTTACGGTCTTAGATGTACTATCACATATAGTCGTGCTATCAGCAGAAATGTCTACGAATGATGTAAGGATGTGATTTGGAAGATAATTAATGTAGATCAAGAAGAGAGTTTGGCTCAGGATGGACCCCTGACGGATTCCAGCCTTAATGCTGAGAGCTTCTGATTTCTGCCTATCAACCAAAGTTGCAGGATGTATCATTTGAATAAGAAGACAAAATAAAGTAGTAGGGTAATGTTTTTTTCTTAAAGCACGAGAAAGATTTGTATGTAGCACAATGTTTTAAATTGGGCAAAGATGATAGTGAACTCAGTCTGCACAACGAGATAAACTCAGCGTCTACGACAATCGGCGATGAATGTGCTTGGACACTTTTGGATTACATAAAATCCATTAATAATACATTCAGTACTGGCACCGGATTACACATCTAAACTGGAGCTGATATAGATGAGAAGTGGTTGATAAATTGCAACTGGTTAGAAAAGATAAGCGTAAGATTGTCTTCGTGCAGCATGCTTTTACTTCACCCATTAAGCAGAAATTTGTAGCAAAAACAAACATGCGTCTTAAATGATAAGCGCATTGACTATTGCAAGAGAAATAGATAATATCATGCTGGAGTTGCTGCAGTATTCGTTGACAAGCGCGTCTCATTTCATGACTAATGAAGCAATTGATGGAATATGATTGAAGAAGCCATTAATTATGGAGTTAGCTAAAAAGCGATGGGTCACTGCACTAAAGAGCAGTCGATTGATGCTTGAACTGTTATCTGAGACCGTTCGTACACCGAGATACATCTTCTCAAAAGAAAGAAGAAAGCAGAAGAAGAAAAAAGAAAGAAGAAAGAAGAACAATTGGCCATTTTTGTACCCTTTTTTGCGCTCTTTTTACATTTTAACCGACGTTCTGACACTCGCTGGATTCGTAAGACGCTTCTCTGTAAGAATATGTGCTTTTGGAAACTTATAAGTTGATTTTAGTTGAGATTTGGATAGTTTTGTTTTGTAGGCGTATATAGGCGTGTATGGCCCATCCCTATATAGAGAGTGCTACCGCCTCTCTGATATATATATATATATATATATATATATATATATATATAAACACACAAGCACACACATACACATATATATGGGTAACAATCCATACGAAGAATGTCCATTGGCTGATAGGAAGGACGCAGTGGATAGTAAAAAGTTGATTGTCTTACTAAAATCTCAATAGAAGGCGCGTATATAAAAACGACAGACACCGACAAAATCCGCGCATAAGCCTGAAGAATCCTGATGAAACGCGGAATATTCGGTGTAGCTTAATCGCCATATATATTTTATAGATTCCTAACTAGCTCTTCCTACGCATTGAGCAATTTTGAAGTAAATACTTATATTTACGCATAAATTTATACTTTCGTATATTAATTTCATGTGAGTAAATTAAATAGTTATATATATATATATATATATATATATATATATATATATATATATATATATGTATATGTATGTACATATCTATCTATATTCTTATGAATCCGTTTTTTTTTTTTGGTGTCCTGATATTCATATTAAACCCCCTTTTTCTACTTATTTAAAAAGAAAATACAATTTTCTTATATATTGGTTGTGGAATTGCATCCATCTGCAAAAGATCTAGCTAATTTGCATATTCTTTTAAACATTCATTTTAATTAATTTCCTATTAGTTTTTTTCGGTTTTCTTATGGGGTGATCATCTTTATTTAACTATTACGTGTAATTATATTCATGCAGATATTCTACATGATGTATACTTGCGTAATATTTGCGTAAAACGTTTACAGGAAACACAAAATTGTTTCCATATATATTTATATATACGTATATATTTTTGTTGCACAGATTTTGCCTACCAAACTCCTCCTAGAGTTTTTGGTCTACGGACATAAAATTTCATATATAAGAGGTTTGAATATATGCCAAACTTTATATTTGGATTTTAGCCTGGAAAAATCCGTGCAAAAGTGTGAAAATTAAAAAAAAAAATGAAATTTGCCAGGTGAAGGTCGAATGCCGCCATTACGAATGCATAATGTAGTTAATATTGGTTCATGTTTTAATTTTTAGCCTTGCAGTAAACATGTTTTCATAGCCCAGTCATTTATGGCAGAGGTAAAATAAATCGTGAGCTGCACGTTGTGGTTTCGATTCTCAATGGTGGCGCATTAGTCTTTTTTTTTTTTTAATCATTATTATATATTGCATCCAATCTATCTATCTATCTATCTACATCTATAAAAGTTTAAATGTCTGTCTGTCTTTTCTCTATGGTAATTAAGGAAGACTATTATACAGAAATGCATTACTTTACATATTCACACTTTTTAATATATACAAATGCACATAACCTTATGGACAGTATATAGTGCCCGATCAAAGCCGGGCGGAACTGCTAGTATATATATATATATATATATATATATATATATATATATATATATATATATATATATATATATATATATTCCAGGCTGATATATATGTAAAAATTAAGAATAATTGAATTACATCAATAGCCGTGGATAGTACTTATTAAAAGAGTGCACATTATAGTTTCTACTTTTCTTTGTGTAAAGACAGTCATATGATACGATGTGAAGACCGTTCCAATCGTAACTGAAAGAAAAATTTAAGAATTAAAAAGGAAAGGAATTTTTAGAATAAAAGGAAAAAAATTAAGAATAAAAAATTAAAAAGGTGCACGAGCATTTAAGAGTTTAGAGGGGAAAAATAAACCTTGCACTGGCTAGCGTAAAGCAAGGTTAATGTACCCGTTGATTAAAATTCTATTACAAAAATGAAATTCCTGTTAAGAAAGGAGAATTCCAGAGAGTATAAAGAAGGGAAAAGATGACACAAAGATATGGGGGGGGGTATAAATTCAACGGAGCAGGAGGGGCAGAATGGGGGAAAGGAGATAATATATAGGTCGTACAACTGAAAACAGTTGACACTAACAAAAGTGAATGCGATATTTACTATTTCATAATCCAAGTCATTTAAAATGTCTTGATTATGGAGAAGGTTAACTGAATTGACTCATATTGCATGTAAATAAAACCCCGACGTTTGACGTTTAATATTTACTAGACTACCCGTGACCCGTTGGATCAGTATGTTATATTAGCTATGGAATTCATGTATGGGCGTGACACTTGTGACGTAAAGAAAATAGGTTTTTGACATAAGAGGAGCATTTCCATGAAAGTATATAAAAATGAGAAATAACGGACGGATCACTCAAACGTGATAAAAAAATCCTCCCTATTCGTGTAAAGTAACCCATTTTTCGAATAATCGCTCAAAAATCGAAAATTAAATATGATTTTCCTACGATTCGAATGCCGACGAAAGTAATTTAGCAGCGAAAACGCACATAAACCAACCGATGAGAAATATAAGAATGAAAAACCCATATTGGAATCCTTCGACCAAGTAATAGAAGCGTGGAATCTAAGAAAAATAATTAATAAAACCCGAAGCAACAAAATAAAACATCAATAAATAAAAAAATAAAACTAATATTGAAACAGATTAGTAAATGGGTCAACAAATTCACCGTTCTCATACACCTATTTTGCATCTAGAAATGTAAACACAAAATAAAAAAAGAAGGAAAGAAGGAAGGAAGGAAAATGGACGGATAGTGAGGAGTAGTAGTAGGAGTACTAGTAGTAGTATCAGTTGTATTAGTCTTGGCTTTACAACAATTGTTCTTATGTTTATCAACGGGTTAAAGTTGTTTAGTTGTAAGAAAATAGCAACAGTATTGTTATAATAAAAAGTAGTTGCAAAACACCCCCACTCTGCTCATGTTAAATAATAATTTCGACATAATAACGTTAATATTTCAGTGCTCACGTCAAAATCTGCAAAGAAGCGATTTCTGCTTATTTGTTTACGTTGTTATGGGTTAATGTTTATGCGCGCATAAGCAACAAGATGTCGTAAACCTGAAAGTGTGTTACACCACTCGTTATAAGGTCATTTGAGTTTTATAATTATATAGATTTATGTTTTTATTACTTTTTTAAAGTGTATCATTTGTTTTGGTATAGCACATACTCCACTGCATTTTTTATACATGTTCTGTAAGTTATTTCAAAGAAACTGTTTACTGATTATATAATATATATATATATATATATATATATATATATTTATATACATATATATATAAACGGATACATACACGCATATATAGATTCATACATACATACACATACATGCACCCACATGCATACAAGTGTGTGTATATATATATAGTCTGTTTTCAATGTGTATTTTTATATGAGTATTAATGTATTTCATTTTATTAGTTTTTTTTTTTACTTATATTTTATTATTGTTCATGAGTGATAATCTTTACTTATTTCTGCTATCAAATTATTTATTTATGTTTTTAATTCATAAAGAGAGTATTCTAATCTAAATAATTTTCAAACTGTTTTCAACGTTTTTTTTAAACTTCATCTAAGCTCACTTGTAATCTCTACAGTTGGATAGTCTTTTCCAAAATCTTATTTGCTTTTTTTATTAATTTGATTTCTCCTTATAAAACTATATTTCTTCGTTATGCTTTGTATGTGTTTGAAAGTATGTTCGTTAAATTATATTATGTGAATCCTTTAGTTGGATATTTTTCAATACATATTAGGAAATAGGTACAATAACTATTCAAATCAATATATCAAGTGCGAAGTTAGTAACGCAGAAAGTGGGTAAGAGAAAGAATAGGTGGTGTTTGGGTATTTATATTATTGAGGGGGTTTTAGTAATTTTATTAGCTTCGTGTTTGTAAGATAATTTGTATTTTAGGCTTAGGTTGCTGCTAGTGGTAGATTTAACCAATTGGGAGATTTAGTTAAATGGCTGCATTACGTATATTTAACATACACATATATAGACACACATACACAGATATCACAAATGCATATATATATATATATATATATATATATATATGCACTCTCATACAAATACAGACACAATATCTATATATATATATGCGTGTATATATATATACACACATTTATATACATATATATGAGCCATGTAGATATACACCCATCAATACCACACACGCACACAAACACCCCACACAAACACACACAAACACACACACATATACATATGTATTGGAAATAGTTATGTAGATAAATAGTTATGTAAGTAAATACTTATAGTTTACAGGTTAACATACTGGTTTATATAAATGGACGTAAATATTTTATAGCATTATAAATACTGTGTAGTAAACTTTTGAATCCCTTTAAGCTTCCGAAATTAGATTATAACAGAAGTCTTATGAAATGTCTGAATGTGGTAATCCTTAAATCTCGAACACTTTGCACAATCTATCTTAGGAAATTGTTTGCTCTTGAACAGTGCTGTAGCATTAAGTAGTTTGTAGTCTTTTGAACTAAATGTATTTTAAGGACGCACTTTGTCTCAACCTCATCTCGTTTTATCGTCGAATCTGTCGTATATAAATTGATAAGATACTTCGATCAAAGTTTGGCGGAAAATAACGTAAACAGATATATTTTTCCGTTATCATTATCATCACTTTTCAGGACAGGCAGATTGTTCCCAGTAGTTGTAGCGTTTCGGACATACTAAGCACTTGCAGCACCTTATGTTGGAAGAGACGCAGTTATATGCAGTCTTATAGAGGAAGATTATTAACTGTATGCGTAAAAACGATTATTTAATCGGATTGATTTAACATCCGAGCAAGGACTACGTTTGCTGATTTTGCCCCGCCTTTTGATTTTAATAGGTTCCCTTAATTTCCGCAAAAGTTAAGCATAAGCTCCTGTAATCGTGGTTCCCTTTTGCCAGAAACTCTGTCATCACTACCCCGTCCTGGTCCCAGACAGTGATTAGGCCCTTGCCAGCGGAGGGATACACCCTTGCCTCCTTTGGAGATGGTTATTCCAAGTGCTTCCACTGCACTGAGTGGGCTTTGGTCACTGGCACATAGGTATTGACCCAGGTTTAATCCTGTGTAATCAGTCTTTTGAGAAAATTGAGTCATCTTCTTGGCACATCTCCAAATTCATTCTCGAGCACTCGACACGTTATCGCTTCTGGAATGGTGTGCGCAACCTGGGAATCCATCTAGTAGACAGTTTATGTGTATGCAAATGGTCATGAATGATAGTTTCCAAAGACTCTGTACTAATCTTTACATCTTGGGCTATTTTGGCGAATAGTAATGTGCCGATCTTCCAAAATGACAGCCTCAACTTTACGGACAGATGCCCCATAAATGGCAGAAGGGGGCGACCAGGAGTCTAGGAGCTGTGTCCACAGACTTCCAGTCATGTTTGAATTCACGATGCCAGCGTTTTACAAGGTTATATGATGGGCCATTATAAGTTTCTTTCATTTCATCAAAAGTCACCTGTGGTGTGTGTCCTTTCAAATACAACAATTAGATCACTTCAAGACATTCAACAGGCTCTATTTCACACCTGACTCAGTTAAAACACCTGTAAAACAAAAATACAGTTAGTTCATAACCGTAATTTTCCACATAATCAGTAGAGATATACATCATTGTACATGTAAAATTTCAGCTAGATCAGACAACTGGAAGTGGGTCAGGGGTATTACTTATTGCACGCTCCTCGTAGCTAGTTGTCATACTGCGGATTCATATGACATACGTATTTTTGCGCAATTACACGAACAGCGAGCGTTTTTCTTTCTTTTTCTAAATTTAATTATTGTTTGTAAAATGAAGAAATTAGAGACAAGGCTTTTTTATCAGATAAATAATATGAATTAAAAAAAAAATCTATATCCCTATAAACTGAGTTTTTCTCTAGCTCAGACCTTCATAATAATAGCCATGTTTTTCATTTAAACGATATTTGAACGACTTTATTAATATAAAAAATCATGGATATGCGAGCAGGAACATAACGTTTTACATAGGAATATGCCTTTAAAAAGCTAACGTGGATTAATTACGTTTATTCTCATGGTTACTTGATAGATAGTTTATTTTATTTTAGTATTACGCTGCGTGTTTGCGTTGAATTTAAGGGGGAAATGTTTTGCACACAAACACACACATGCGCACACGCATATATATATATATATATATATATACATATATATATATATATATATATATATATGGGTGTGTGTATGTGTGTCGGTGTGTGTATCTGGGTGTGTGACTCTGTCACTGAGTGTGTGAAAAGTCTCTCCCACACCCCACTCGGTACATTTTGTTTGGAGAGTTGCACACACATATATATATATATATATATATATATATATATATATATATATATATATATATATATATATATATATGTATATATATATATGTATATATATATATATATAATCATTTTTTTACTATAATAATTAAATTATGTGTAAACAAATTGAACTTAGGTACTTTGGACAATCTCAAAAACACTGTTATTTCACTGCACGCATAGATGCAGTCGTATTGTGCAACGAGTAGACGTTCCAACTGTCGTTAGGCGATCGGCTTTCGATACTTGCTTGAGATAGTTGGCTTACTAACCGCACTGATGAGCTGTTAAACAGAAAAACTACTGTAGATCAATATATATATATATATATATATATATATATATATATATATATATATATATTAATTATGTAAACATGTAGCGCATATTTTATTTGGTATTAAGCAGCCTGAATTGCTACTAAGGGGTGAAATGTAAAAAAACAACATAAAGCTTTGACCGAGTAAGTCAGATAAAACATTATTACAGTTGTTGATTGTCTGCGTGCGACAAAGTAATCCTTCATTGGTCAAAGCTACTTTATTATTTACCTTTTGTATTCATGTATTTGTAGGTCACATGTATTGGTAGGACGTGGGATGACGTAAATAAAGACCATGGTATGAGCACTAGATATGCTGTTATCGGGTTTAATATATGGTTCCTAAGACATTCTATGTAAATTTTGAAAAGATTATTATATAGTTCTAACCATGACAATTCCATACAATACGGTATGATGTTTTTAATTATGATTTTTTGGTAAGATATATCTACATTTCCAATACATATAAATCTGATGTGTTGTTAAGGTATATAAACATTTTCTATACAGATAAATCTGATTTTTTGTTAAGATATATCAACATTTGCTATTCATATAAATCTGATTTGTTTTTTTAAGATATATAAACATTTGATATACATAAAATCTTATATTTGTTAAGATATATCAACATTTGATATGAATAAAAATCTGATTTGTTTGTTAAAATATATCAACATTTCCTATACATATAACTGTGATTTTTTTGTTAAGATATATCAACATTTGTTATTCATTAAAATCTGATTTTTGTTAAGATATATCAACATTTGTTATTCATATAAATCTGATTTTTTGTTAAGATATATCAACATTTTCCATACATATAAATCTTATTTCTTTAGATATATCAACATTTGCTATACATATAAATCTGATTTTTTATTAAGATATATCCGCATTTGCAATTCATATAAATCTGATTTTTTGTTAAGATATATAAACATTTGCTATTCCTATAAATCTGATTTTCTGTTAAGATATATCAACATTAGGTATACATATACATCTGATTTTTTGTTAAGATATATCAACATATGCTATACATATAAATCTGATTTTTTTGTTAAGATATATCAACATTTGCTATTCATATAAATCTGATTTTTTTGTTAAGATATATCAACATTTGCTATTCATATAAATCTGATTTTTTTGTTAAGATATATCAACATTTGCTATACATATGAATCTGATTTTTTGTTAAGATATATCAACATTTGCTATACATATGAATCTGATTTTTTGTTAAGATATATCAACATTTGCTATACATATGAATCTGATTTTTGTTAAGATATATCAACATTTGCTATTCATATAAATCTGATTTTTTGTTAAGATATATCAATATTGTGTATTCATATAAATCTGATTTTTTATTAAGATATATCAACATTTGCTATACATATAAATCTGATTTTCTGTTAAGATATATCAACATTTGCTATACATATAAATCTGATTTTTGTTAAGATATATCAACATTTGCTATTCATATAAATCTTATTTTTTTGGTTAAGATATATCAACATTTGCTATTCATATAAATCTGATTTTTTTTGGTAAGATATATCAACATTTGCTATACATATAAATCTGATTTTTTGTTAAGATATATCAACATTTGCTATTCGTATAAATCTGATTTTCTGTTAAGATATATCAACATTTGCTATACATATAAATCTTATTTCTTTAGATATATCAACATTAGCTATACATATAAATCTGATTTCTTGTTAAGATATATCAACATTTCCTATACATATAACTTTGATTTTTTTGTAAAGATATATCAACATTTTCTATTCATATACATCTGATTTTTTTGTTAAGATATATCAACATTTGTTATTCATATAAATCTGATTTTCTGTTAAAATATATCAACATTTGCTATATATATAAATCTTATTGCTTTAGATATATCAACATTTGCTATACATATAAATCTGATTTCTTGTTAAGATATATTAACATTTGCTATACATATGAATCTGATTTTTTGTTAAGATATATCAACATTTGCTATTCATATAAATCTGATTTTTTGTTAAGATATATAAACATTTGCTATTCATATAAATCTGATTTTTTGTTAAGATATATCAACATTTGCTATACATATTTATCTGATTTTTTGTTAAGATATATCAACATTTGCTATACATATAAATCTGATTTTTTGTTAAGATATATCAACATTTGCTATACATATGAATCTGATTTTTTTTATAATATATCAACATTTGCTATTCATATAAATCTGATTTTTTTATAATATATATCAACATTTGCTATTCATATAAATCTGATTGTTTGTTAAGATATATCAACATTTGCTATTCATATAAATCTTATTTTTATTAAGATATATCAACATTTGCGATTACTATAAATCTGATTTTTTATTAAGATATATAAACATTTGCTATTCATATAAATCTGATTTTCTCTTAAGATATATCAACATTAGGTATACATATGAATCTGATTTTTGTTAAGATATATAAACATTTGCTATTCATATAAATCTGATTTTCTCTTAAGATATATCAACATTAGGTATACATATACATCTGATTTTTGTTAAGATATATCAACATTTGCTATTGATATGAATCTGATTTTTTGTTAAGATATATCAACATTTGCTATACATATGAATCTGATTTTTTGTTTAGATATATCAACTTTTGCTATTAATATAAATCTGATTTTTGTTTAGATATATCACCATTTTCTATACATATAAATCTGATTTTTTGTTAAGATATATCAACATTTTCCATACATATTAATCTGATTTTTTGTTAAGATACATCAACATTTGCTATTCATATGAATCTGATTTTTTTTAAGATATATCAACATTTGCTATACATATAAATTTGAATTTTTGTTAAGATATATCAACATTTGCTATACATATAACTCTGATTTTTTGTTAAGATATATCAACATTTGCTATACATATGAATCTGATTTTTGTTAAGATATATCAACATTTTCCATACATATGAATCTGATTTTTGTTAAGATATACCAACATTTGCTATTCATATAAATCTGATTTTTTTAAAGATATATCAACATTTGCTATACATATGAATCTGATTTTTGTTAAGATATATCAACATTTTCCATACATATTAATCTGATTTTTTGTTAAGATATATCAACATTTGCTATACATATGAATCTGATTTTTTTTAAGATATATCAACATTTGCTATACATATAAATTTGAATTTTTGTTAAGATATATCAACATTTGCTATACATATAACTCTGATTTTTTGTTAAGATATATCAACATTTGCTATACATATGAATCTGATTTTTGTTAAGATATACCATCATTTGCTATTCATATAAATCTGATTTTTTTAAAGATATATCAACATTTGCTATACATATGAATCTGATTTTTGTTAAGATATATAAACATTTGCTATACATATAAATCTGATTTTTGTTAAGATATATCAACATTTTCCATACATATTAATCTGATTTTTTGTTAAGATATATCAACATTTGCTATACATATGAATCTGATTTTTTTTAAGATATATCAACATTTGCTATACATATAAATTTGAATTTTTGTTAAGATATATCAACATTTGCTATACATATAACTCTGATTTTTTGTTAAGATATATCAACATTTGCTATACATATGAATCTGATTTTTTTTAAGATATATCAACATTTGCTATACATATAAATTTGAATTTTTGTTAAGATATATCAACATTTGCTATACATATAACTCTGATTTTTTGTTAAGATATATCAACATTTGCTATACATATGAATCTGATTTTTTTTAAGATATATCAACATTTGCTATACATATAAATTTGAATTTTTGTTAAGATATATCAACATTTGCTATACATATAACTCTGATTTTTTGTTAAGATATATCAACATTTGCTATTCATATAAATCTGATTTTTTTAAAGATATATCAACATTTGCTATACATATGAATCTGATTTTTGTTAAGATATATAAACATTTGCTATTCATGAAAATCTGATTTTTTAAGATATATCAACATTTGCTATTCATATAAATCTGATTTCTTGTTAAGATATATGAACATTGGCTATACATATAAATCTTATTTCTTTAGATATATCAACATTTGCTATACATATAACTCTGATTGTTTGTTAAGATATATAAACATTTGCTATACATATGAATCTGATTTTTGTTAAGATATATCAACATTTGCTATTCATATAAATCTGATTTTTTATTAAGATATATACACATTTGCTATTCATATAAATCTGATTTTCTGTTAAGATATATCAACATTTGTTATTCATATAAATCTGATTTTCTGTTAAGATATATCAACATTTGCTATACATATGAATCTGATTTTTTGTGTAGATATATCAACATTTGCTATACACATGAATCTGATTTTCTGTTTAGATATATCAACATTTGCTATTCATATAAATCTGATTTTTTTTAAAGATATATCAACATTTGCTATACATATAAATTTGATTTTTTGTTAAGATATATCAACATTTGCTATACATATGAATTTGATTTTTTATTAAGATATAACAACATTTGCTTAACATATAAATTTGATTTTTTTTAGATATATCAACATTGGCTATACATATTAATCTGATTTTTTTAAGATATATCAACATTTGCTATTCATATGAATCTGATTTTTTTAAGATATATCAACATTTGCTATTCATATAAATCTGATTTTTTAAGATATATCAACATTTGCTAAACTTTTAGCCGCGTTTGTCATCATACAACAAATCCAGATCAAATACTATCAAACATAAAAGTCAAAACTTTAATATAAAATCAAAGCATACGAAATTGGATATAACAATTCAATAATTTGGGAAACGTAAAAGAAATTATATTAAAAAAACCAGTAAAGTGAGCATTTATGTGAAAACATAGTAAAAGGTTAGACTGAAAAAAGAAAAAAAAAGCGCTGAAAGTGTGTCCAAGTGCCAAAATACGAACTACACATACCGTTATTCATTGTAGAAGAGAAACTTTAAAAAATGTGTTTTTTCTGGTTTTAAAAGAAACCAAATGTTGCTATCACTGCCTGAGTCATCATTGTTTCGTTATAATTTCGTGATGTTAGCGTCTGCCTCTGAAGTGTCAGCATCTGGCCAGATAGTCTGATGCAAGTGAGAATTCAGGTTTATCAAATACTTCAACAGCATAATCCACAGAGAATGATACCGGTGTAAGCTGCCTTGGCATTACTCCAGGGCTTTTGAGTTCTGTTTTGATGTTGTCTTCTGAGAAGTAGTTTGACTGCCATAAGGATTTGATGAGATGTAGAAAAAGTTATTTTTTTAGGCAACCCACACAATAATAAAATAATGAACTAAGCCAAATTAACTAGTAGGAAATGGTAGGGGAGATGTAAATATATAGAAGGAAAGCCTTTTACATGTTAAATGCATAGTATTTTCTGAATAACATAATTTGGGATATTTAATACACCAAGGGTTTGGAAATTTCCCAATCACACGCTCCCCTGAGAGAGCATAATTGCAACAATAGGGCACTCCTAGACACTATGGAATTTTTGAATGATTTTATATAACTCACAGTAAATATCTTATTAGAACAGTAGCCATGAATAAAAGCAAAAGATGAACTAAAAAGTACAATTGTTTTGCTTACCTTGGTAAGTCTCTTAATTGTGTTACTGAATCAATTGATGTATCAAATAGTCAGCATAGGCAGTTGCGTCACTAAGACAAAAATCATTAACCAATCCATCTTTTTCTCAAGATATTTTTTCTAAAGTACTGAATTGTTCGACTGTAATCGAAAAACTTTTCTCCTCAGAGGAAATAGAATTGGCCCAATCATGGAATTGACGCGGGTTACTCTGGTAGTGATCAATAGAACATTATCTCTATAATGGTAAGGAATCTACACGAGTAAACTTATAAAAGTTATGCGTATTTTAAAAACGGGCAATGCCGGGCGGCCTAAAAGCAAATATAACACAGTCAATACAAACTACGTTTCCATATCTGCGGATCATATTTAATCGAGTAAAAGTATTTAAAATATTTTTTTCTAATTATATTACTACGGAAAACCACATATATTTTGTTACATTGAAAATATGAAAATGTTTTCAGAATATTTCATATATTATGTTAGTTTTCGTGATTTTCTCATTTACAAATATTGTAATCATTCCCTACTAAACTGAAAGAAGAAATCACGGAAACCAAAACATTTTCATGAGACACTCGCCCGTTTTAAAGACAAATTCATAATCTAACGTAATGTATTTCAATGGGCTGTATATTTTCATTAGAAAAACACTAAAAATATTTTAATATATAAATAATTATCAATATATTAATGAAAGTTATTATTACTGGATGTTGTAACCTTTTAGGTTACTATGTTGTAGTTATTTTACTCCGCTGGTACTTGGTTTGAAAACCAGAATATGTGATTTATTATATATATATATATATATATATATATATATATATATATTCTGATAATTTTATTTATACATGTTTTTATTGTAAGCATTGCAGTAATAGGCAGCAGTAAGCCTTGTGGCATTATTCCATTTCTTAACGTATATACTGATATTGAATAGCCATACTACAGGGTGAAAACTGTTTTTACAAGCATGATAAATGATGCAACGATTAAAATGAAAAACAATGCATTCCATGGTATATCTAATGATCCATTTCGTTTCATAAGAGACAATAAGCCTTGAGCAAAGTTATGAATACAATACGGTAAGCGTCTCTCATTTTCGTGTCTGTCGGCAAGTAATAATAAAAACCTCTGTGTTTCTATTACTTTATCGTCCAGGAAGAGACAGCTATTTATTTTACATTTAGCCGAACAAAGTTATTTTGGCTAATTCCCAAATCATCTTTTTCATATTTAAGTTCAGAGTTCACAATATATCGATGGGCATTTATAATCTACATAAATATGTAAACTTTCAGAAATGGCAATGTGCCCATCCTGATAGGTTGAATCCAACGTGTACCCATCAGCAAAACCCAGACATTTCATATAGACAATAATGCCCATTAGAATTATCGACTCCAGTAAATAGAAGCCAACGAGTTCAAACAATGATGGTTATCATTTTACGAGGGAGACATTAGCTTTTGTGACCAACGATGCCAATTTAGAAATGTTTTTGCTTTTCTTCTTTGTTTGTTTATTCGCAGTTTGTTGCATTGTAGGTTCGCCTTTTGTGTTAGTTTGAATAGATCAACATTGCTTGCAGTTAGAAACGACAAACAACGAAAGGAAGTGCACTTGGATTCTTTGCAAACGTGTAATTGTAAACAAATTGTAATATTTATACGCCAAGAACTGCTTATTAATTCTCTGTGTGTCAGTTTTATATCGACACATTTTTGCAAAACCAGAAACAATCATTTTTACATAAATTGTAGAAGGATATATACGATAAAATTGCGTATTGTTGTGTTTACACTAGAAATGGAGCATAGGGTGTTCAGTTCGATTCTAACTTGTGATACAGAATTATACGCTCTAAAAATGTTATAATCGATACGGATATATATATATATATGTGTGTGTGTGGGTCTGTATATATATACATATATACATTATTATATATATATATATACATATATATATATATATGCATTCCATCTACTAAGTAGATATTAAGGTAGACTGAACATTTTTGTATGATCTAGTATAGAGCAATAGAAAATTTAGGTAATGATATGAACCTGTTCATCTCGGCATTAGTAATGGTCACGTTTAATTTTTCAAAAATTGGATTAATGCAATACAAGTGTGAAACAAACGTTGCTAAGGATTACCCAACGTTTGTCTCATAGTATAATTCATTTCGTCATACAAATTATTGTATCGGACTTTTATCTATAGTATAAATCTCTATCTTCTGTTTGTGTGAATGTATGTATATATGCATGCATAAACATTTCGATAGACAAGAAAGATTGTAACGTGATTGGGATTATTTTGAAGCGCAATGTCTCTGATGACAAATAACGAAGAATTCGCGAAAAACATTAATCCTTTCACATTCAAATAATCAGTTTTCTACAAAGACATGTCGGTTTCTTCGTCAATGTTTTAGCAAAATGCCTTCCTCTCGGTTGGATTGACTACAATTAATTAAAACACCTAGAACTTCCTGTCACGCGATAGAGTCATCGGTTAAGACTTCAACTTTTATTTTCTTCATTCGAGCTACGTGTTTGATGCTGCCTTCTTACTAGCAAATTTTGTTACACCTTTCTCCACCCAAACTTCCTACTCTTGTTTTGGTTTCGCGCCCGCTACAAGTCATTACTACACCATCTTCACACACGCAGCCAACCCCGGTCACCTCCGCTAATATTATTTTGAACCCCAGCAAAGTACCTCACTACAACACCTCCACACATCTGGTTAACACCTGCCATCCCCGTTTGTTTTTTTTAGTGGATATGTGCCATGTTTCAAAAGAAGTATACGAATGTGGAAAAAACGGATAAAACATATAAGCAAATAAAATATAATCTGGCAACATTTAAGATTAACGACTTACCATAAAATTTACGAATAAATGTTGTGTACATTGCATTTCTACTCAACTCGGCATTGATAGTTAAAAGTGAAGCACGTGTAAAAAAAATTGTAAATTCAAAGAGGATATATTTTTTTTAATTTCGCGACCACAATATTGTGTTATGTTATGCTCAGTTTGAAAAAAATGTGTAATGGTTACAACATAAAAGCAATTATAATCACCAGACCATGATTGTGTTCAGTAAGGATTATATCGTTGCTTATTCTCCATAATATTTATTAGTTCCGTATTGGCACCTACTATCAATTGTTCATTAAATTATGTCCCGTTCACAACTTTGTATGGGTGTATCTTTGTTTTATCCCAAGTGCTCGTATGAGTTCCAGACTATGCCCCTCTCGCCAAAATTTCACGAAAAACAATAGTATTTCTTGAATCACTATCAATAATTTCCTCACTCTTCATCTATGTCTAAACTTAAACGTAAGTTTCATGGACAAAGCACTGTATTAGATATGCACGCCAGTAGAACTCTCCTCCGTTTTTCCAACTCACTACAATTTAGCCGTCTTCAAAGCCACCGTACAAAATTATTGTTGAAACGTCTCCTTGAGTAATCCAATTTACTTAATATCCAATATGATGACTACGATATTTTGCAATTAAGTTCTGTACACTCATAACTCATTATCCTTGTGTGGCTCATATGTAAAATAAACGATCAATACTGATGGGGATGTCATTAGTTTATATATTGTTTTCATTTGAAATGCTATGAAACAATGTTTCATGGGAAACAACTGATATATTTGCATATATGTGTGTACACATATGTATATTTATATATAAACTAACAAAAAAAAAAGAAATGTCTGTCTTAAACCACTAACCTAGTTTTAAAACAGATCCTTTGTTCGAAAAAATGCATGCCCATTGGCTGATAGGAAAGTGCGCGGTGGATACTAGAAAGCTGATTGGCTAACTAAAATCCTGAACAGAAGAAGACCATATAAAAACGATAAACAACCACAGAATTCGCGCATAAGCCTTACGAATCCCACAGTAGATGAAACACCGAATATTCAGTGTAGCTTAATCGCCATATGTATTTTATAAATTACTAACTAGCTCTACCTACGTATTGAGCACTTTTGAAGTAAATACTTAAAGTTTACGCATAAATCTATACTTTCGTATATTAATTTTATGTCAGTAAATGAAGTAGTTATATATATATATATATATATATATATATATATATATATATATATATATATATATATATATATATGGGTGTGCGTGTGTCTGGATATGTGTGAGTCTGTTGATATAATTGAATAGTGAATAATTTACATGAAATGCAATGAAATGATAAATGTATATTATTTCTTATATCAAAAAGAAGTCGTGTGCTCTTGCCTTCGGTTATGTTTTTTCTAGATATAAAAATTTGCGCGCCAGGATAATGATACTTTTCTTATTTTGTCACATATATTGTTTTATTTCTTTTGTTTCAAATTCGTCAAAAACTTAAATTAAGTCTTTGTTGGTGTAATTATCCTTGTGTTGACATTTTGACAATTTCCCGTCGAAACAATTCACAGGAAAATGTAGGGAGAATAATTATCGGACATTTTTTATGCATTACTTTCATTGTGCTTTTCTTATAATGTGGTTCTTTTAAAATATTTTACCCCTATCGCCGGAACATTTTCGCCATTCATTTTTCGAGTTGGCGTATTCTTCTGTTTTTTTTATTTTTTAAAATTTAATTTTAGTATTTAGCTCCTTCGATTTTTGGATTCGGAATATCGAATTTCCCGTTCATCTTATCTTTTAAAAATATCTCTTTTCTTTGTGAATTAACCGTGAAATAACGTCAGTAAATATATTGTGTGTGTTTTAATAGCAATGTAATGAATGACATTAAATTATCCTTGAGGAATATCAGTTTTCGATGAGACATGTAGAAAGCATGAAAAAACGTTAATATTAAAATTATGACTGACTTACTTTAAATATGGACATAAATTGATTCGATCGTCATCAAAGAAATGGTCATTGTAAGAATTATTTTAGCAGGAGAAACAGTCTGTTAATATGCACACAAAAACAGTAAGTAATTGTGAAAATACATGTAACTCTTTTTATTCTACTAAGAGGTACGATATAAGTGCCGGCGTTGATATATCCACTTGATGCAAGAGAGCATGGTCTTAAAGGTAATTTTCAATAGAGAACTGATTATGGGCAAGAGTAAAAATCGTGCCCCTCGTTAGTTTCTATTCAACGACTCGTGTATAAAATATATTTCAGAGGATGGTCTAGAAGTTGGAATCTGGAAGGCACGTGTTTATCATAGCAGACCCCCTGAAATCTCAAGTCAGGGACGATAAACTTTTTTCGGTCGTGGCAGGAGAAGTGCCCCGACGCTTATAACGACTGCTACTCCCACAAACACTCTCCTTCACGGTACAGCATCATGATAAGCTAGGATAATAGCCGAAACTGATATAAATAATCTACACTATGATTAAAACTCATGTTTTCACCAGGTCATCTGTTTCTTAAATATTGAAATGGTGATTGATATTTCGAGAATTTGAACTACTGTTCACAAGGACCAGTGGTGTATGGGATCAATCTGAGATTCGGAATGTCTATCCCGTCGCGGTAACGACCCGACGAAGGCAAGAGAAATATTTGACAGAAACGTCGTGAAAGAACATCTAAGAAAGAAGAGGATAATAGTCTGCAATAAATAAATTCCTAAAAATGTTATTATTTTTTTAAAGTTTAGTCAAGAAGCAACACTAACATTTGCCAACTTAAACTATATATATATATATGTGTGTGCGTGTGTGTGTGTGAGAGTATGTGAGTGAGTATGTGTGTGTGTGTGTGGTTGTATGTGATTGTGTGTTTACATATATTCTAGGGTTAAAGCTATTCATTGAAAATGAACAAAAGTTTACATCTGAGGAATCATAGTGCTAGTAAGTGTACATTTCCAAAACAAATATGCCAGTTGGTTTATGGGACTAAGATTTTGGGAATGTATTACAAATCGGTGAACACCCCCACGTATGTGCGTGTAATTAAACACCGAGTAATTTATATGCATCATAGATAAGCAATAAAATACACACAAAAACATACACACACACACATATATATATATATATATATATATATATATATATATATATATTATATATAATATTAAATATTATGATAACATTAACAGGTAGGAATCGATTAAACTACGAATAAAGAGGAGTTGTGAGTTATGGATATATCCGTTGCGTCAATAATTAATTGTTTTTGTGTTTTGTGTGCAGTGTTCTTTGTAACAAAATCCAATTTTTATATCAGGAAAAACTAAAAGGGTGTTTTTTTAAAAAAATGTGTTCACGGGCTTACTCTATTATTTTTAATTTTACTGTAGCTTAAAGAAGCTTTCAGTAAAATAAAAATGTAAAAAAAATATATAAAAAGATGGAATTTCAATTCTGGAAAAAAAAGAAACTAAATTTAACCCATAGCAGACTTAGCACCTACATCATCTGATTTCTAAAAAAGCTTAAAGTTAGGAAAAAGAAATTTAACTATATCAAAATGAAAACAAAAACATAAACCAAAATTGTAAAATAAAAAAAAGACTTTCTCTTTCAAAATTCTTACACTATAAAATAGAATTTAAATATATAAGGATGAAAAAAAAAACTTAATTCAAATTTTTTTTTGTATAAAAGGAAACCTAGCTGTGCATATCTAAAAACCAATACAACGTCTAAAAAAGCTTCGAATAAAAAAGTTTAAAAAATATGAAGAATGCTGTTTAAATTCCCGAGAAAAAAACTTATTTGAACCTATCGCAGAATAAGCTCCTACATAATCCGACTACTTAAATTTTTTTTTACAAAAGAAAATTCAACTATATAAAAATGAAAAACAAAGGGCTGGCCTGAAATTGTATAATTGCCGATTTCTCAAAAGTCTTCAATTATAATAAAAAGAAGCCTAACTAAAAAGAGGTTCTCAGCTACTTACTATGTAGTTGTATTAGAGATTAAACAAAAACATAATACCTCTTTAATACATGATTGTCCAATGGATAATACCACGTTACCAATAATAAAATGTACAATACGGTTAAGAATTAGACTAAATTACAATATATATATATATATATATATATATATATATATATATATATATATATATATATATATATATACTCTTATGAATTCGTTTTTCTTTTGTGTGTATTGATATTCATATTAAACACCCTCTTTTCTATTTATTTAAAAACGAAATACAATTTTCTCATATACGGGTTGTGGGACTGCATTCACTAGCAAAAATATAGCTAATTTACATATTTTTTTAAAAATTGATTTTAATTAATTCCCTATTAGGTTTTCGGTTTTCTTATGGTATAATCATCTTTAGTTAACTATACGTGTAATTATATTAATACAAATATTCTATATGATTTATACTTGAATAATATTTTCGTAAAAAAACTTACAGTAAACATAAAATACTTTCCACACACATATATATATATATATATTCATGTATACGTATATATTTTTTAAAAATCTATCTATCTATCTATCTATCAATCTAATTAAATATGTATAAAAGTGAACGTGTATGTTTCTGTGTGTGTCTGTGTTCATTTCCCTACACACTAACTTTGTCAATTTTAAGTCTACAGACTCGAAAATTGATATACAGGGTACTGAGATTTGGGAAAATCTGTGTACCTCATTTTCGGTTAGAAATTTGGCTATTACCCTTTTAGAACTCTACTAACCTCCACCGGGGCTAAACAGTTGAAATTTTAGTTATAGGTTCCTTGGACAGTGATCTAATCTAATGACTTGATTTGAGCCCCAAACAATAAATGGTATGGTTTAAAAAATAGACCTCTGCGGTTTCTACCAAATTACTCATACACTTTCTGGTCTGAACATTTGAAATTATACATAAAAGGTATTCAGATATATGGTCAGCTTTTCAATCGGTTTGAGTTGAAAAATTTAATTACCAATATATAAATGTGTGTATGCATGTATCTATGCATGTATGTTTGCATGTGTGCCTAAAACTAATGACAGAGGCGACGGATTTTTTACAAGATCAGTATCGTTTTGAAGTTCGACCTTTCAGACGACAAATATCGAAAATTGGCTAAAATCATTAAGATCTTAACCTTCAACTGGGCACTTTTCTACACGGTGGGGGGGCATTTTTCGGCCGATATTTTCGAAAGTCATCCGCTCCTTTCGATTGTCTAGCCTTAATTAAAACCCACGCCACTTCCTGTTTTGCGGTGGTCGTAACAGCAAAGATATCGGGTTTTTTCCAAGTTGTTTTCCTCTTTTGTGTTACGGGTTCGAGCCTCCCTTCCCACTACCACTTTTTTATGTGTATTTTTAACATTATCTTATTATTCCGTGTCTTGGTTTTTACAAGGGTTTCAGACGTTCTGTGAAGCGTCCTCGTCAGAAATTATTTTCAAATGTGTTGGAGATGTAAAAATGGTAAGTTTCGTAGTTCATTTGTAGTGTTTCCAAGGGGTGGAGGCTTGTAAGTGTTTATTATTCATTGGCATGTTCAATTTTTATTACTCTTTTATTGGGCTTGTCCAGGCTGCTGACCTGGCTGTATTCACTCTCTCTTTCTGCTAATGTTTTTTTTCTTTTCCTTTTAGGGTGGAGTAGGTTGTGGGTGCGTGTGTGTGTATGTGTGTGTGCGGGTGGGTGTGCGTTTGTGTGTATGCTTTTCTTGGTTTGAGAATGTGTATACTGTTTTATAGTATTATGAGGTTATTTTCTTCCTTAGGAAGGTGACTGTGATCCGAGGTCGTTGCTAATGTGTATGTGTGATCAGGGGGACCAGCTCTTCTGAAATAAGGGTAGGGGTGCTTTCATTCTATTTTGATATTTATTTTTTGGAGTCTTGGATTTTAGTATTGTGATTTTTCGTGTTAGTCTTTTCGGGTATTCATTATATTATGTTTGTTTAGAAAGAGGGGTGTATTTTAAAATATGTATAGGGGATTTTTTAATGTTTCTATTTATTTTTCTCCCCATGTGGGTATTGCCAGACTCAGGATCGGTTCCTAGTGTGGGTGAGATTTTGTTCCTCTGAGAGTGGGGGCAATTAGAGGGGGTATACGTATAGGAGGGGGATGATAGAAGGGATGATAGTTGTTTCAGTCATGAGGGGGTTCTCCTCCACTGACTGAGAAGGGAGCGAGGTGTTGGAACAATATTATACTATGGTTCTAGGTGTTTCCTAGTGTTGTTGGTTTCGAGGTTAAGTAGGGTTGGTATTGTTCAGTGTGTTGTATTAGAGATGGGGGTGTTATGTCTGTGTGTGCACAACATGCAACAAATCATTTTGTATACAGAATTTATAATACGCACGTCTGTCAGTTCTCATAGATACAGTGAGGGAACTCCGAAACTGCAATTAGAGGGATGATCATGAATTAAAGGAAGTTGTCATTAATGACCATAAATAATTCAAACCTGAAATGCTTGAAACATTAATATAATGATTAAGGATCATTGGGCGCACATCCATCTGAATAAACTTATGTCGCTTGCAACGTTATTCGGGGAGTATTGTTGGCCATATGTTTTCCATATAGTTTCACATTCAATTAAGTTAGTTATAAAAAGCACAAATCGATCTTGATTTTAACCGACTTTGAAAACCTTTTACTATATATTAACATGAAGGATACTACATATATATATATATATATATATATATATATATTTATATATATATATATATATATATATATATATATATATATATATATCATGTACCTAGAAACCAAAACCACAATCAAACTGATGACGGATTGCAAAGGAAAAGTAATTCTTCACAAAAGACCATATGTCACTCATTAATGTCAGCCCTATCAGAAAACCTAACTGACCGAAATCTAGCACTCTCAGCTATATTTTGCAGGATGTGAAATAACCTTCAAAGCATAATGTCAATAGGCAGTTTGTACATATGCAACCATTATTTCGCGGCAACTGCTAACGAAGCCGAAAACAAACTCAGTGAAACGCGTTAGCTTTCGCATCTTAGAAGCTTCTTTAAGTGGACGCATTATTAAGAGCTAGAAAACTGTATTTGTTGTGGGGTGCAACATCTATAATCTCCGAGAAATATATCAGTAATATGTGTATATACCCTACTTTTATATCCACTGTGTCAGCTAGTGGGCAGAGCATTATTTATGTTTGACTGTTCTACATCTGACAACGAAAAAAATTGAGAGGGCATTTAACCTGGACTGTTCTCATTGCAGAAACTACCATGCCTCTGTGATGCTGTATTTCTAAAACTATTTTGGGTTCATGGTTATTCCAACGCACAGCCATTACCAATACTTATGTACTTTGACTGTAACTAGATACTGCTGCAGACAGGGCTATGCAGACAATTATGGAAAAATAGCTAATTTTTATTTTACCTTATCGTAACTCTCATGTGACAAAACGTATAGAATATAGCTGGCAGTAACCGGTCTTCATTTTCCAAAGATGTATAGTTATCGGCTCAGCAATTCAAAATATCAAAGGCTGAATTTGGGAAACTCTAAGAAGCCGGGATTACCAAATGCCTTGCAATATTAGAGAGCAGTTCATTCCTACACATGGTATCTAGAGAAGATGGAACTTAAAGACCCGTATGGAAGTACAGATTACTGAAAACCAAATAAAAAGTGGATCTCTACCCAGTTCTAAATATGACTCCTTTATCATCGAAAGTGCACGGTGTGAAACGTATTTCAAAATTCAGTTCACCTCGATTTACTTCCAATTATGGACCAGTGCGAAGATGCATGCAAAACAGTCATCACTAAACCTTGGGCTTATTGAAGTACAATTACATGTCTTTTGGTTATTGGAAGGAATCTAGTACTTTACAAAAGATGTTCCTCAATTATATTTTAACATGTATCGATGAGTATTGTGTGTTGTATCGACAAGAGAACGATTTGACACTGCCAGTTTTTATTTCCTTCTGCACTGTTGTTATATTTTCATTACAATTTTGTTCTTACTAGAAATAAATATGCAAATTCAGTTTCTGGACACGTGATTTTGCACGTGCCCCCTTTTCTTTAAAAGACTTTCTCTCTTGTTTTAGTAACTGTAAATTTTGTTCAATAAAAACATGGAAAGAGGTGTATTTTACATCTTCGTTCATTGCAACACTACAATTTATTGAACAATTCTTTTTTTTCTCATGGAGAAGACCATACGTCTGGACAAATTGGACATATCCTCCGCAGGCCCTCAGGCCAGCAAGTTTTGGAGATTGTGGTATCGTACCTTTAATTACTATTTATTAACTATTGCTTCGTTTAACCCTGATAAAATCGAAGTTCTTTATTTAAACATCGGCCCCACCGTTGCTGATGTTATCAAGGGTTATTCAGGATTTGAACATGCTATCGAGTTACTGAAAAATGTTTGCGACAAGCCTCCAAGCATTAATAATGCGGGACATTTACTTTCCACGCGTTTGCAACCAGAAAACTAGTCTGTCGACCAATATTCAGGTCTTCAATCGACTTGAGCGGACTGTTACTTTAAAGACGTTACTGCTACTACTTACCGGGATGAATATGTCCGTGATGCGTTTATACGTGGTCTCCAGTCGTCAGTAATAGGTGCTAGACTACTTGAAACCAATACGCTAACACTCAAAGAGGCTACTCAATGTGCTAGAGCTTTAGAACAAGCACCCTTTCCTGCT
>NC_136482.1:46423279-46523279 GCF_053919585.1 Euprymna scolopes | reverse complement strand
CGTTGATTTTACTCGTGGACGTATGTAAGAGGATAACTATGCTAGCCGAATACATTCACTGCCTTTTTTGACACGTTCATTTCTGACGCTTGGATTGTATCTTCTGTTTGTATTTGTAATAATATGTTTCATTACTGAATTGTATAATTGTTCATAAATTGGTTGACACGCAGATTTTTTCTTTTTCTTTTTCTTTTTCTATATACTGTCAAATTCTTACTTTCTCTCTTTCTCTATTTAACTAGATCTCATTATTCTTTCCTTTTCCTTCTAGTTCTTATTCTCTTTATTATAACCATTTATTTCTTTTTTCTTTTCTTCTCCATATCATATATATATATATATATATATATATATATATATATATATATATGTGTGTGTGTGTGTGTGTGTGTGTATGTGTGTATATATATATATATTTTCTCTCTTCTTTTTCTCTCTATTTGGTTTCTCTATATTTTCTTTCTCTATTTCTGTCTCTATTCCTTTTTTCTCTTCTCAATCACTCTCTCCCCATTGTAATCTTTTAACTTTATTTAAATTGCCTCTCCCTTTTTACTTTTTTATTTAATTAAAGTCCTGTGTTTTAAGTTTTTTAACTCCAACTTCTAAAGAGTTCCTACCTAAAATAAAAATCCATTATTCATTGAACTTTTGAATAGTCAAGTCGCTGCCTGATCATATCTGTTGTTTGATTGAAACAAGTGGCTATTTGTAGCAGCGGGATGTGAGCATGTTTATATAACAATAAACAAGTATTATCAGCTCTTTTTATTGAGCACTATCTAACAACCTCGTTGAATTCATTAGTCCATTACTTTTGAATAAAAAAAAAAAACCCGAGTATATATATATATATATATATATATATATATATATATATATATATATATATATGACATGTATGCCAACAAATGCAATGCGAACATACCTGAATTTGCATTGGCCAGCGATGATATTCTCTCCTTCGCTGGTTCTCCATCTTGCTGGGAGTCGGGTCACTGCAGACATATTCATTGATGAACAAACAAGATAGACTTGAAATTTCAATCTTTATTCAAGGCAAATTCTACATCTCGGATCCTGGTTGTTTTCGGGAGGCACCCAAATTCCCCTCCGCTTAATCTGCCACCTATACCCTCTCTCAACCGTCTCGTCATCACCGGAAGTTACCCAGAATTCAGTGTCACCTTCAAATTTCCGGTGCAGTCCATCTGGGCCACTCAAGGTGACTGAGTTTGATAGCTGTACAAAACTAACCCTGCTAAACTATTTAATGAGAAAATAAACATTCTTATTTTCTTTATTTCTAAAAACTACCTAGATAGTCTTTATTTCTAAAAACTACCTAGATAGCATTTAAGCTGGGACTCCTAATACAACACTATTTCTATTAGAACTTACAATGGGTCTACTTATCCTGCCGAGGAGACCACTATTACTAAAATTGCTGATTCTATTTTTCTCGTATGGAGTGTGACTCTGTACAATTTTCTGCTACCCTTCCTTCTCATGGCTAGTGTTAACACTGTGGAGGGAGACGGCATTTAAGGATGATCGCCATCATTTCCCTGCTCACGATAAGGTAAGTCGAAACTGTGGTAAACTCGGTCATTTCTCCAAAGTTTGCCGTTCTACTGTGCTGACACTTTCACGTTCTCCTTCTGCTATTATGGTAGCCCATGCAAAAGGTGGTGATAGGTGGCCTCCCTTTACTAAAATTGTTGAATTAAAATAAAAAAAATTCATTGCTCTCATAGACACCGGCAGTTCTGAAAACATTATCAGTGATCGTATTGTTAAAACAATGAAGTTTTCTACTTCAATACGTACTTCCCTAATTTCCATGGCATTCTCTGCCGTTTCCCTACAACTATCGGAATATTTCACGAAGAACATGTCTTTCAATGGTTGCGAATAGAAAGAAATTGACTTTACGGTGCTTCCTGATTCCTGTATGGATATTATACTCGGAGTGATTTTTTTTAAAAACTACAATAGCGTGTCACTATTTCTTTTTGTGGAACTCCGGATATTCTAAAAATCTGCGCTCTAACCAAGATCAGTTGTGCACCTGTGAAATTGTTTCGAAACTTTACCTCTGACTGCAAACCTATTGTTGCTAAATCCCGAAATTACCGCGCGGAGGATGTTTGATTCATTGAAAAGGAAATTCTACATCTGCTTGAGGATGATGAAATTGAAACAAGTTATTCACCATGGTGTGCTCAGATTGTTTTGATTTCGTCGCTTAATGAAAAGAAACGATTAGTAGTTTATTTCTCCCAAACTATTAATCGTTTCCTCTTTCTTGATGCATACCCTTTGCCTCGGATGTAGGATCTAGTGAACCAAAAAAGCGCAATGCCGTATATTTAGTCAAATAGACTTATCAAAAGCGTACTACCAGATCGATATTTGTCCTGAGATTGGCCCTACACAGCATTTCAAGCTGGAAATCGTACCAATACAAACGATTACCCATGGGTGTCACTAATGGGGGGGTCTGATTTTCAATGGTTTATGAATTCTTTTATTTCTGAAAACAAATTATCTGGAACTTTTCCATATATAGATGATATTACTATTTGCGGTTAAACTCAGTAGGAAAATGTTAATTTGGAATGTATTTAAAAGCGGTTGCGATATGTAATCTAGAAATAAACCGAGAAAAATCCTTCCCTCAATTTGCTTGGATACCAAATATGTAACGGGGCTATACAACCAGTTCATGAGCGTTTGAAAACTATTTGATGACTGTTTCCTCCCTTTAATTGACATTCGTTAAAGAAGTGTCTTGGAATGTTTTCGTTCTACGCTAAATAGATACCTGTGTATTCATACAGAATTCGTCCACTGGTCAGAAATAAACAATTTTCCATGCCTCCTATAGTTATCAATTCCATTGAGAAACTTCAGAAAGGTATTGCCGAATCGTCTGTAAAAGTTATTGATGATGAATTACCATTTACTATTGAAACCGATGCCGCAGAAAAGGCTATCGTAGGCACTCTCATACAGGCGTCTACGCCTGTAGCGTTCTTTTCTCGATCGCTAAACCCATCTGAAATACGGCTTCACAAAGTCGTGAAAGTGGTTATGGCATAGGCGAGTGCGTCCGAAAATGGAGGGATCTCCTTCCTGGAAAGCACTTTACTATTTTAACAGACCAGCAAGCCGTATCGTTAGCTGACCGAGGAAAAATTAAAAATGATAAAATTATACGGTGGAAAATGGAAATTCCCCCGTTTTCATAAGATATAAAACACCATTCCGGATGTGAAAACTTAGTTGTCGATGTATTATCGAGAGTATGTGATTCTGTTACTTCTTCCTTGGAGGATTAAATAATTACACAATTCATTAATACATCTTGGAGTACAGCGTTTTAGCCATTTTGTTGATGAAGTCTGGCATGTGACATCTGAATGTACAATGTGTTATAAAATAAAACCTCAATTCTTCGATTCTACTAATAATCCACTAATCAGTCCTACTGCTCCTTTTCAGCGCTTCTCCATAGACTACAAAGGGCCTGTTCCGGTATATTCGACGCAATATCGTTACATATTTACTGAATACAGTCGATTTTCATTTGATTTCCTTGGTCGGGATTGTTCTTCGCAAACCGCAATCCAGTGCCTGACAAAATCTTTCTTCATATAAGGACTCCCCTCACTTATCTATTCCGATCTGAAGAATTCAAAAAATTTTTTGACGCGACTTGGAATTGGATCCAGCAACATTACTGCATACAACCCGAGAGGCAACAGCCAATTCAAACGCTACAAGGGCATTATTTGGAACACTCTGTTATTAACTCTGGAATCTAGATGATGACCCCTTAGCGATTGGGCGAAGTTCTATAGGATGTTTTAAATGATATTCGCAACCTGCTGTGGACTACTACAAATACAACTCCCCACGAACGCATGTTCAACTTTGAAATACGATCTTCTACTGGTATCACTTTACCTGTTTGGTACTGGGAACCTGAGAAATTATTATAAAAGCGGTTCGGTAACAGGAGCAAATATAACCCGATTGTCGAGGTAGTGGAACTCCTCGAAGCTAACCCTACACATGCAAGAATACAACATAATGATGGTCGGGAAGATTCATTAGCCCTGAGACATCTAGATCGCTTTCCACGCTCTGATAGACCACAAAATCCTGCTAAAAGTATTCAACCCGACATTACAAATGCAGATCAGACCCAGTTGACTGAAACAAGTCCTTTTAGTACTACACCTAATACAGATGATGAGGTTGATTATAATAGTCAGAACCCTGAAAACCAACCTTCCCAGAAACCAACAGTCCTTCGAATAAAGAACTACCTCCACGCCGATCTAACGGAATTCGCAGACCAGTCCAGCGATTGGATTTATAAATAAAAAACAACTATTTTCAATCTCTTTGCAAGTGGGGGAGGTTGTTATATTTTCATTTAAATTTGTTTTGTTCGTTCTAAAAAAAAAATCGAGTTCGGTTTCTTACCATGCTATTTTGCACGTGCTCCTTTTTCTTTAAAAAACCTAGTTATTTCTCTTTTGCTTTAGTAGCTGTGAATTTTATTCAATAACACCTTGGAAAAATTGTTTCTTTTACGTCCTCGTTCATTTACAACATTAAAACTGTATAAGCTATCTGGTAGTTTTTACTTTATTTTATTTTCACTTGAGTTTTATAAGCGAAATATGATGGATCTACTCCTGGGCAGTCTATTGTCGAACGGGTCTGGGTAGATTGAGCGTATCAGCAAATTGTGCAAAATATAGGAGTCAGCAAAAGTCATTCTGTTGAGGTTAACTGGATGAAGTGTACCAGCAACTCGGGGCTTAATCTTACTAGGAAGAAATAAACCGGAGACTATATATACAGCATTTGGGACGGATCCTCTTGTTGCATGGCAACAGCTCGCTGTCCGCGGACTACATTCAAATGAAACGGTGGACGTTTACTTTGCTGATTTACGGAAGTTATCAGCACCGTTTCGTGGCATCAACGACAAAATCTTAAGCTGCGCCTTTTTGCTGGGCTTACTTGAGGATGTGGGTAGATTTTTTCGAGCGTCGTCACGTATCGATAGATTAACAATACGATTTATTGGCCCGGAATCAAAACATACTTACAGAACCAGAACTAATTACAGCAGCAGCAGGCACTAGTCGTGCAGCATCTAAATCATCTTGAGACAATGTGGATTTTTCCCAGCTAATTCTCAGCGTGAGATCCCTGTTTGCTATAAATGTGGTCCTAACCATTTTGCTAAGGCGTGCCGGAATGGAAGTGATACGACGAATGTTTCTCCACGAGCGCACTGAACACTACGATGTGGGTTCTCTCAGCGTGAGATCTGTCTGCTATAAATGCGGGGTTCCTAAACATTTTGCTAAGGCGTGCCACAGTCGAAGTGGTTCGATGGATGTTTATACACGAGCACACAGAACACTACGTTGTTATGACTGCAATGAGTTAGGTCAAATATATTGCACCTGTTCTGGAAGCAAAGTCGGGGACAAGATACTGTCGCCACCCTTGCCATTTGGCAAGCAATGTACACAGCATTTCCTGAGACTGGCGTCCAAACTACTGAGTTGCAATGTTCAGCACTTGTTGAAACGGAATGGTCCCGGTCTATAGTTTCCGCAAAGCGCTGTCGGGCGTGGAGAAAGCAACAAGTAGAGGACATGCCCATTAATTGGTTATCCCCAGCAGGGACTGTAACGATCTGCACTAAAAAATGTGACATAGTACAGTAGTCGTCTTGGTGATGCGGGAAACCCCCTTGGATATAGCTTCTTACTTAGAATTGACGCAAGAAGGGCTCTCGGAGGTATAACGATTGGTAGATAGGTAGATGTCCGTGCAGCTATTTCGATTGAGAAATAAAAAGTTCTCTGTTACGTTTGACAACAAGAAAGGGCATTGACTGCGAGGTAGAAATGGACCCTAATCAGATTGCCAGATCGGTTATGCAATACCCTTCCAGAATCGAGTTGCATATGGAGAACTTCAATTGTGGATTGATAACGGTTGGTTTATACCATATCCACAAGATGATTGATTATCGAGAATTAAATAAGCATGTTGATGCATTTACCGTGAATGCAGATGTGTGCGCTGCTAAACTACGAGGGTAACGTCATAAAGGGAGGGATGCATCATTGCTGGATTTGAAGAGAGTCTATCTGTAGTATTGGGAATTCCAGCTTAATTGCTATATAGGTAGTTGTAGAAATAGAAACTTATGTAACTTTATTTTAATTTCCCATCAGCGAGTTGGCAGGGTCTCAAAACGTTAGGTTTGAAAGGTTTGATGATATGCCAGCTACCAGTGCCAGGGTCACAAAAGGTTAGGTTTGAAAGGAATGATGATATGCCAGTTACCAGTTGACAAAAAAAAAACGGCGGATGGAACACTATGGCAAAACTTAAAGTATTTTTTAAAACTAATCCTAAATGTTTTATGTTACCTTGTTTTTAAACTTGTTTTTCTTGTTTTATTTATGTATTTTGTCTGTATTCTCCTGTCTTATCCGTCACCCCCATGCTACAAAGAAAACGATAAAAACAAACAAAATGCCGGAAACTAACGATAAAAACAAACAAAATGCCGGAAATTATTCTCTATTAGAGTAGATAAACTTAGGACTTGATAAAAAAATTAGAACTTTTTTAACAATAAAAAAAGAAAAAAATGTAAATTAAATATTTTACACATCCGAACGTAAAGACTTTTATTCTATAAATAGATAGGCTCTCGACCAAGTTATCCGGAAAAAGAAATCTTCTTACGCTCTAGAAAGACATGATGATATGCCAGCTACCAGTTGACAAAAAGACGGCGGACGGAACGCTATGGCAAACACGTTAAGTACTTTTTTAAAAAACTGATCCTAAATGTTTTATGTTACCTTGTTTTTAAACTTGTTTTTCTTGTTTTATTTATGTATTTTGTCTATATTCTCCTGTTTTATCCGTCACCCCCCATGCTACAAAGTAAACGATAAAAACAAACAAAATGCCGGAAACTAACGATAAAAAACAAACAAAATGCCGGAAATTATTCTCTATAAGAGTAGATAAACTTAGGACTTTATTTTATAGTATGCTTAATATATACTATTACTGCAAGCTTGCCGGTATTGAAAATGATTGCTTCCTTGCTGGCCAATCAAACCATCTAATATAGTTAGTCTTAAAGTACATTCCAAATCTAACGCAGTGCAAATTAACAGTGACTCATTAAAAGGAACCTCCTAAAGTAAAACCTTGAATAATTATCTAAACTTGAATGTAAATTAATATTAAGCCGACTTTACAAATTGATAATAGTTAATTATTGTATTTTAATTAATTATAAAATGAAACTCTAATGACTCAAACTCGATAGATAACGACAAACATCCACCCATTAATATGCGAGGGGAGATTATAATCAAAAGTGTCCTGAATTGTGAACTTAGCACCGGACTTACTACTTAGATATAAATAAGTCACTTGTACCCATTCCCCTCCTTCCGCCTTTTTTTTAAATGGAGAGTAGATAATACAGTGGAGGTGTTATCGGAAGCTCCAGTAACATGCTCTACTTGTATAAGAATTAGATCTATGGGGTACCTGGTAAATGTTTAAGATGTGTAAGCCGTGCTTGGATAGGAATTTGCATGCTGTGCAGGCGCTTTGTTATTCTAATAATAATTATTATTTTTATTATTACTATTATCATTATTATTTTTAACATTATTATTATCATTGTAGAATCAAGAATGCACTTACCTCCCCTCTCCACCATTATGGACTAGCCTACAATTAGTCAGGCGTGGTGGATTATTCCATTTGGAGGCGCCTGATTGGCTAAACATGCCAGGAGAGGCAGGTGCCTCTCTACAAATGCCAGCTGTTCTGGCATTCATTGTTCAATGCTCCAGACTTATGCCAGGAACTCCACTGAATCAACTAGTTCACTCTAGTAATATTCTACATCATTATAGGATTTATTGTGTCAACTTCATTTTTCTTTTTATTGTGTTTCACAGAAAAAAAAGCCCACCAGACATGCGCCACTACGTGCGAAAGACAAATCGTGGGCAAACTCCTACATACGTTATGGAACGGGCGGCTGCCGCTGTTACTGGAGGTCAGAGTGTGAGGAGTGCTGCAAAGGACTTTAACATTGATCGAATGACACTGAAGCGGTACATGGACAAACAAGACAGTCAACCAGCAGGGACTGCTTACTAACCTGTTTCCTTACGGCAATTGGTTTTTAGTCCTGAAAGGGAAAGGGATTTGGCTGACCACGTGAAAAAATTGTCAGACATGTTCCATGGTTTATCATTGAGAAGATGTCGCACACTGGCATATGAGTTTGCTAAAAAAAAACTCTCTCAATCTGCCACCAAGTTGGGATAGTGAGAAAAAAGCAGGACATGATTGGTGGTTAGGCTTCAAGAAGCACCGGAACCTGACAATTAGAGTGACAGAAGCAACATCTTTTAGGCGTGCCACAGCCTTCGACCGCCCAGTTGTTGATAAATTTTTCAACAACTTGAGTCAGATAATGGACAAGTACAAGTTCTCACCAAGTGACATTTACAACGCTGATGGGACTGGGTGCACCACCGTTCAAAACCCTGGAGCTGTTGTCACAGAAAAAGGAAAGAAACAAGTTGGTTCAATCACCTCCGCTGAACGCGGGGAATTGGTAACAGTGGTGTACACTGTGAGTGCAATTGGATCAGTCGTGCCTCCTCTGTTCATCTTTCCCAGAGTCCACTACAGAGATCACTTCATCAGAGGTGGACCAACACAGTGCATAGGGAGGGCAACACGAAGTGGCTGGATGAATGAAGAGGTGTTTGTGGAATATTTAAATCACATCATCAAGCACACCAGATGCTAACCAGGAAAGAAAATCCTCTTAATCCTCGACAACCATGACACACATTTCTTTGAATGTTGTGAACACAGCAAGATTTCATGGCGTTGTCTTACTGACCATTCCACCACACACTTCCCATCGTCTCCAGCCGCTCGACCGGTTAGTGTATGGACCTTTCAAAACAGCGTACAACAGAGCCATGGATGGGTGGCTACGATCCAATTCAGGGAAAACAGTAACAATATATGAAATCCTAGCTCTAGTGAACCAAGCCCAGATGATTGCCATGACACCATTGAACATTGCTGCTGGATTCCAAGCCTCGGGCATTCATCCATTTAACCGGGACATCTTTAGTGAAATTGACTTTTCCCCTTCTCTTCCAACTGACCGTGAGCAAAATGTGGCTTCAGAAAGCCTTGAGGCAAATTCTACTGTGGAAGATGCAGGGCCTTCAGGTGAGGTTCCTGGAGCAGTCTTGCCTGTGCACAGTGATGATGTGCGACCACAAAAACAGCAAGAAGATGATCTTATGCAACCATCCGCATCGTGGTCTTGTGTTGCATCTAGCTCACATGATGCCATGCATCGTCCATACATTTCACCATCTGTAATTCAGCCATTTCCGAAAGCAGCACCAAGAAAGGCAAGAAGAGGTGGTCACAAAAAGGGCAGCTCAAAGATTTTGACTGACAGCCCTGAACGACAGAAGCTGATAGCCCTTTCTGAAAATAGAAAGAGGAGCCTATTAACAAATACAAAGCAGTGTTTGTTCAATGCTGGTGGGAAAAGTCATGTCCCCCGAGATCTAAAACCCCATGTTCAAGTGACACTGATGATTCAGATTTTGAATTTGATGATGATGTCATCAGATAGTGATGGTGATATTGATCTGGATAGCCCAATAATCGAAGTTGACTTTGTGGTTGTCAAATGTGCTGGCAAATCACGAACTGTGAACTATATTGCCCGGTTTGACACTCTCAACGGGGAGGACTTTGAGTTTGAAGGTGTTTTCCTTCAAAAAGTTGCTGGGAAGGTAGGAACGGACAAGCCTGTGTTTGGTCCAAACCCAAAGGACGAAGCGGGTTTCAATGCAGAAGATGTTGTTTTCAAGCTGCCACAACCTAATAGTGTTGGCAGTTCTTTCCGTTGTTCTAGCCAGCTCGTTTTCATCTGTGACTTGTCACAGTGGCAACTTCATTAACTTACTTTCAGATATATGTTTCAAATTTTGTGCTGGTTCATTCGCTGTAATTAACATTTCTACTTCATTATTATAATTTGTTTTATAACAACAGCAACAATTTTGGGCTTGTTCTTTCTTTATTTGCAACACATTTTTGCGTGGCACAACTTACTCATGTGTGGCACAACTTTCCCCAGAGGTTGGATCAACTTGCCCCATGGTCGGGGCAAGTTGAGCCATTTGATATGCATTTTTGTAAAGCACATGGTCGGTTTAGGTGTACTAGCAGAAAACTGCAACTTGTTTCAAAATGTTCCCAAATAAAAGAATTTTATAATAATACACTCATCTTTGCAAAATAAGTAGTCGTTTTGGTTCTGAAGAGCCAAAATAGAAAATTGGCTCAACTTACCCCGACTTCCCCTATGCCCTGCAACTACGGAAGCATCAATCAAGGCAGCAGTGCACTCGTTCGAAGAGTGTCAGTGAACTGGTCCAGCAGCATCACGATGGCAAAAATGGGAAGTTTCGATAGAGAAAAACTGGTGGTGGATATGTATGGGTATAACTCACAATGATGGCAAACATTTCTTGACCTTAACAGTCTGTGACCCAGCGTGTTTTACGATATGGCGTCCGTTGACAGGACAGGATACAACGATCATTGTGCGACAATTAAAATCCATCTTTTTTTACTGTGCTTGCTTGCTTTAAATCTTGACTAATAATGTCTCTACATTTCGATGTCAAGAACACCAGAAATTCACACCTTAATGGGGTTTAGAATATGTTACCTATGTACATATTTTCCTTCAGATAACGGCATAGCAGAATTGCAGCCAGGACGCTGTCTACGATTCTGGAATGTGTGTACTGGTATAATGTGTCATCCAATGATGATGTAACACCATCAGGTTTCGCCAAGCAATGGGATATACGCACAGCGTATGCAAGGGATATATACCACAGCATCAGTTGTTGGAATAGACGACTCATCGTACACAGTAAGAGATCGTGTTTGGGTAAGACTACCAAATGCACAATGCGCTACAAGTTTAGACAGTGAACAAATAGATAAAATTATAAGTCCTCAGACTATATTCGTCGATGGTGTCCCACGGCGCGTGAAAAATGTCCGCCCCTGTTGCGTCTGCTCTACCTCGGAATTCGATGAGAAAGAAATATACAATTCGAGGATGACTCTTGTCCTCTGACTACGGAACCAGAAGGGGACGTTGTGGAACGTGCCGATGGCGATTGCGGTAGTGATGAGGAAGATGGGAACGAGAAAGTGATAGTTCCAATTATGCGTAGAAGTACATGTCGAAGGCGATCACCATATCTCTGCTATTTATGTGGTAGTGATATTAGCATTAGCTGTAATAGACAGCAATCTCGCAAATGACCCCGGGTTTGCTAAGCCTGTAAAATACCAGCAGAACATGTAGAAAGGAATAGACCAGCATGATTTTGTGAGTTGCTCATGGCGGAACGTATGTCATTAATTTGCATGTGTACATAATTGGTAACTGTTAAATGAGAAGAATTCTAAGGCAGTGGTCGAGTGGAGTTTTTTTGCTGGACAGCTTAACACGAGAAAGTACGGTGGAAGATACTATCGAATACATGAGGATGTGTTGCAAGTTGAGAGAAGAAATAAAAATATCGACAAGAACACGGTTTGGCACTGCCTGTACTTTTATCCTTTTCCACTTTATAAGCTATGAGGGCGTTTTTATTTTATTTTATTTTCAAGTCGTTTTGATAAGCGGTGACTTAAAAAATGGGCTGAATCGACATTCGTTAATACCATTTATAAAGTTAGCTCATTAATCTTTAAATCGAAACTAAACGTTTTTTTATCTTTTTTTTTCGAAGCCTCAGTTAACAGTTATATCTACAGTAATTCAATGAATTGTTTCAACGTACATTTTATATCAACTGTAGTTATGTTGTGTGAATTAGTCTTTTTACTTTTAATTATGTGATGAAAATATTATTTCTTCTTATACTTTATTTATTTGAAACTCAAAAAAGTAATTTGAAACTCAAAATAAGTAATTCATGACAACCCAATATCTTGCACTAATTTTCTACTCATGAATCCTAATTAAACTTGTATGATTTGAATCTAAATTATATTTCTTTCATATCGGTTTTTATCCTATTTAGCTGACACATTCTAATTAATTTTATATTTTTGGAATTCTTTTTTATTATAAATTGTATTAACTAATCACATTTATGCATTTTCCTTCTAATTTTTTTCTTGTGATATATAATTAATATTATACTATACGTATATCAGTTTACTGATATAAGTTAGATTATTAAAGTTAATCATTTTAATCATTAAAATATTCGACAGTAGATTTTTTTCTACACAACCAATATTTAAATTTCGTTTGTTTATATTTTTAGTAGAGAGAATAGAAATATTTCTATTAACTTTCTGCTCTATTAAAAATTCACATTTAATAACACCGAGTAAACTCAGATTCAATAACTGAATCACTTTTCTGTAATATAGTCTGACATATTATAAGAAATCTCGTAAATTAGCTTAATCTATTATAGATATTTGTTTTTACTGTTATATCTTTATTCATTTATTATTCCCACCCTGTCATTCTCCCATATTCCTTTCGGTTAAGACAAGTGGTGTAGCTAAGGGATAACAGGGCGGGCGGAATGCCCCGTGTAACAGCAAAGATGGGTAAGAAACTGAACCCCCCTAAAGATTTGCAGTCATGCTAAAGTGCGAACATTGTCGAAAATATAATTCTTTACCACGTATTATGTAACTTTTAGTTTAAAAAAACAATATTTTCTAAAATATTAAAAACTGTTAAAATAAATTTATTATTAATTGATTAATCTTTTTGCTGATTTTCATTCAAAAACGTAAAATATCTATTTTTGAAGTTTTTACTTGTAAATTTAAATCATTTGATGACACTCATTGTATTTTTTTACTGTGAAAAAATAGACAGATCTGATGAAGTGGTAATATATATATATATATATATATATATATATATATATATATATATATACTCCTATAACCTCGCTTTTCTTTTGCGTTTATTGATATTCATATAAAACCCCTATGTTCTTTTTAAATAAAAAGAAAATACTTTTTTTTTTTTTTTTTTTTTTTTTTTTTTTTTTATATATATATGGCTTGTGGAATTGCATTCACTAGCAAAGATCTAGCTAATTTGCATATTCTTTTAAACATTCATTTTAATTAATTCCCTATTAGTTTTTTTTCGGTGTTCTTATGGGATGATCATCTTGAGTTAACTATTAGCTCTAATTATATTCATGCAGATATTCTAATTGATATATCTTTGCATAATATTTGCGTAAAATATTTACAGGGAACACAAATTTGTTTCCATATACATTTATGTATGCGTATGTATTTTTGTTTAATCTATATCTCTATCTAGCTATCTTAAAAACCGAATGTGCCAGTCAGTCTGTGTGTCTTTGTACACGTTCCTACGCAATGACTCTGTCCATATTCAGTCTACAGACTCGAAATTTGATATACAGTGTACTGAGACTTGGAAAAATCTTCGTAATCGTTTTCCGCTCAGGAATTTTGCTGTTAAGGGGTCAAAGTTCAAAGATTAGACTTTTGAGAACGCTACCAAACACCTCCAACAATTTTGGGTCTAAACACTTGAAATTTTAGCCATAGGATTCTTTGACATTGATCTAACTTAATAACCCTATTTGAGCCCAAAACAATAACGTGTAAGGGATCATAATAGGGGTCACATTTAAATAAAAGTTTACCTCTGCAAAATTACTCAGACACATTCTGGTCTAAACATTTGATATTTACATAAAGGGTATTCAGAGATAAGGAAAACGTTTTCATCGGTTAGGATCGAAAATTTTTAGATATGAATATCAATATATATGTATGTATGTTTGCATGTCTGCCTAAAACTTTCGACAGAGGTGACACATTTTACCAAGATCAGTATCGTTTTAAAGGTCGACCTTTCGGACTACAAATATCGAAATATTGGTCATTAACATCTTCACCTTCAACTAGGCACTTTTCTTCAGGGGTGGGGGCTTTTTTATACGATATTTTTTAAAGTTATCCCCTCCTTTCTATTGTTTTCCCTCCTTCTTTTCCTCCTTGGTAGTACGATTCGAGTCTGCCTTCCTACTACCCCTTTATTTTTCTCAACATGCACATCCAAATGCACGGGGAACGCCGGGTTTAAATGCTAGTATATCTATAAAATTGAACGCGTCTGTGTGTGTTTCTGTCTGTATGTCCGTCTGCCTGTCTGTGTACATTTTCCTACGCAATAACTCTGTCAATAGTAAGCCTACAGACTCGAAATATGATATACTGGGTACTGAGATTTGGGAAGATCTATGTGATCGGTTTTCGGCCAGAAATTTTGCTGTTAAGGGGTCAAAGTTTAACGATGTGGTCTTTAAGAACTCTACCAAAATCCTCCGATAATTTGGAGTCTAACCCCTTGAAATGTTAGATATAGGTTTCTTTGACATAAATCTAACTTAACAACTTTATTTAAGCCCCCAACAATTAATTTTAAGTGGGCATAAAAGGGGTAAAATTAAAAAATAATAACCTTTTTTTTTTCTTTTTTGCTCAGAGTTTGGAATTCGAACGTCTAGGAAGCGAGACGATCAGTTTGAAACTTAATATGTGAACCTTTGAATTCCTGAACGCAATGCCACCAACCAGTTCAAGTGGAAGAATATATGTTCAATGTGTTTTTATAACTCTGTCTCCTGTGTCCATCATTACATGAAAAAGGTATTGTCTATTTATGTGTACAATCTATTTGAAATTCATCATCTAAAAATATATATGTGTTAAAAAGTATATGTGTCTATTTATGTTATACAAACACTCCTGTTCATACGAACTGTCAACGAATAAATGCCAACCTGTCAATCAATCGGCATAAATGCAAACCTCTCAATTATCGGTCTGTCTATCTAGATAGCGAATCACCTCTCAAAGTTTATTTATATGTACACTCTCAGCTCTCCTTATATCTGCGTGTTAATGTCCACATCTCTTCTCTAACAATGTTAATGTTAATGATCCCATCTCTTAAAATATGCATGTCTCAAAATATGAACACTTACAACATAAACTCTCCTAAGACTCTCATCACTCTTAAGACAATTATTCTGACTTATAACATGAACAACAAAAGAACATTCATCATCTTAAGTATAATTAGCGACTCGTTAAAATATAACATACCGTCGGGCACGCATGCTAGTCTATCTATGTAACTATCTATTTATAGTCCTATGAATTCGTTTTTCTTTTGTGTGGATTAATAATAATATTAAACCCCCTCTTTTCTATTTATTTAAAAAGAAAATACAATTTTCTTATATATGGGTCATGGAATTGAATTCATCTGCAAAAGATCTAGCTAATTTCCATATTCTTTTAAACATCCATGTTAATTAATTTCCTATTAGTTGCTTCAGTGTTTTAATAGGATAATCATCTTTAGTTAACTATTACCTGTAATTATATTCATGCAGATATTCTACATGATTTATACTGCATAATATTAGCGGAAAAAGTCTATAGTAAACACAAAATTGTTTCCATATATACTTATGTATACGTATATATTTTTGTTAAACAAATCTATCTATCTATATATTTATAAAAGTGAGCGTATCTGTGTGTATGTGTATATTTTCCTTCGAAATAACTCTATTAATTTTCAGTCTACAGACTCAAAATTTGATATACAGGTACTGAGATTTGGGAATATCGATGTGATCTGTTTTCAGCCAGAAATGTTCCTATTAAGGGTGAAATTTCAACGATTTGACCTCTGGGAACTCTACTAAACTCCTACGACAATTTGGGTTCTAAACACTCTGAATTTTAGAGATAGGTTCCTTGGACATGGATCTAACTGAATAACTCTTGCGTCCAAAACAAAAAATTTTAAGGGATCATAATAGGGGTCAAATTTTAGAAAATTGACCGTTTTCTTTCTTTTTTTTTTGCTCAGCATACACCTCGAAACACCCACGTGTCTGTGTCTGTCTGTCTGTCTGTCTGTCTATGTGTCTGGGTTTATTTCCCTACGCAATAACTCTGTAAGTTTTTTTGTCTACAGACACGAAATTTGATATACAAGGTACTGAGGTTTGGGAAAATGTAGTTGATCGGTGTTCGGCCAGAAATTCTGCAGATAAGAGGTCAGAGTTCAAAGAATTAACCTTTGAGAACTCTACCAAACTCGTCCGATAATTCTTTTGTTTAAACACTTGAAATTTTAGATATATGTTCCCTGGACATGGATTTAACTAAATAACTTTACTTGCGTCCAAAAGACTAAACGTAAAGGGGTCATAATAGGGGTCAATTTGTTAAAAAAAGTGATTTATTTTTTTTCTCAGCATACACATCCAAACACCCGTACAACACCGGGCCGAAATGCTAGTATATCTATAAAAGTGAACCTGTCGGTATGTGTGTCTGTCTGTCTTTGTACATTTCCCTACGCAATAACTCTGTCAATTTTTAGGCTACAGACTCGAAATTTGATATACAGGGTACTGAGATTTGGCAAATTCTATGTGATCGATTTTGGACCAAAAACTTTGCTGTTAAGGGGTCAAAGTGTAACGATTTGACCCTTGAAGACTCTACAAAACTCCTCCGACAATTTTGGGTCTAAACACTTTAAATTTTAGATATAGGTTCCTTGGACATGGATTTGCCTTAATAAATTCATTTGAGCCCAAAACAATAAATGTAACGGGGGCATAATAGGAGTGAAAGTTAAAATAAATTTGACCTCTGCGGTCCATACGAAATTACAAGACAATTTCTGGTCGAAACATTGTTAATTTTATATAAAGGGGATTCAGAGATAAGGCAAGCTTTTTACTCGGTTTGGGTCGAAAATTTTTAGTTACCAATATGTAAATCTATGTATGTATGTATGTATGTATGTATGTGTGCGTAAAACATTCGACAAAGGCGGAGGATTTTTACAAGATTAGTATCGTTTTGAAGTTCGACGTTTCAGACGACAAATATTGAAAAATTGGCTCCAAACATTAATATTTTAACCTTCAACTGGTCACTTTTTTATAGGGGAAGTCGCTTTTTTCGCCGATATTTTTTAAAGTCATCCTCTCCTTTCGATTGTCTAGCCTTAATTAATACCTACGTCGCTTCCGTTTTGGCGGTGGTCGTAACAGGAAAAAACGTAATGTTTTTCTCCGTTCGTTTCCTCCTTCGTGGTACGGGTTCGAGCCTCCCTTCCTGCTACCACTTTTTTTTTTGTTTTGCTCAACATACACATCCAAACACCCGGTTATCACTGGGATGAAACGATAGTAATCTTTCTATCTAACTATCTATCTAAATGAACGTGTCTGTGTGTCTGTGTGTCTGTGTGCATTGCCCTACGCAATATCTCTGTCAATTTTTAGTCTACAGACCCGAAATTTGATATACAGAGTACTGAAATATGGGAAAATTTGTGTGATCGGGTTTCAGCTGTTAAGCAGTCAAAATTAAACAATTTGTACGTGTGTTAACTCTACCGAACTCCCCCGATAATTTTGGGTCTAAACACTTGAAATGTTAGACATAGGTCACTTGGACATGGATCTAACTTAAATTTATTTGCCCCCAAAACAATAAATTTTAAGTGATCATAATAGTGGTTAAATAAAAAATTACCTCTTTTTTTTTGCTCAGCTTACACCTCAATACACCAGGCCAACGCCGGACCTAAATGCTAGTATATCTATAAAAGTGAGCGTGTCTCTATGTGTGTCTGTGTGTATCTGTGTACATTCCCCTACGCAATAACTCTGTAAATTTAAAGCCTACAGACGCGAAATTAGATATACAGGGTACTTAGATTTGGGAAAATCCGTGTAGTCCATTTTCGGCCAGAAATTTTGCTGTTAAGAAATCAAAGTGCAACGATTTTACCTTGGAGAATTCTACCAAACCCCTTCAAAAATCTGATGTATAAACACTTGAAATGTTAGATATAAGTTCATTAGACAGGGATCTAACTTAATAACTTGATTTGATCCCAAAAATAAATGTTAAGGGATCATAATTTAAAATAAAATTATGTGTGTATGTGTGCATTTCCTTACGCAATAACTTCGTCAATTTAAAGTCAACAGACTCGAAATTTGATATACATGTACTGAGGTTTGGGAAATCTTCGTAATCCGTTTTCGGACAGGAATTTGGCTGTGAAGGGGTAAAAGTTCTACGATTTGCAATTTGAGAACTCTACCGAACTCCTCCAACAATTTTGGGTCCAGCCACTTGAATTTTCTTTTCCTCACCAAACACCCGGGCAACGCCGAGCTAAAATGCTAGTATATCTATAAAAGTGAACTCCTCCGGAAATGTTGCGTCTAAACACTTAAAACTTTTGGTCACGTTGACCAGACATGCGTGTTACGTCAGGGCAGGAATGATTCCTCCATATAGGAGAGTTCGAAGTTATTTAGGAGGAGAAGAGGAGAGAAGAGAATAACATCAGTCAGATCAGAGAAGCAGAGGAGACCTATTCTCCATTAGAGTCAAGACACCCTCTAGGAAGCTAGAGGTTTAGAGATAACCATGTAAACAACTTGGAATCCCTGAAATACAAAATCATGTCCGACTGGTTGAAGAAATAAATGTATCATCATGTGTTGTCATTCTCCTAAAACAAAGGTAAAACGAAATTGTATTAAGATGAACTTTTTTTTTATAAAAAATGTACAACTGTCAAATCGTAAATGTCAAACGCAATCTCTTATTGAATTACAGGCTTGGTGCTCCTGTAGAAGTCTGTACCCTGTCTGTCTCGTTATATATAAGAACTGTCTGGCTCTCTTTACATATATACCCTGTCTATATCGCACCAATGTATCAGTCTCCCCCCAAAATGAACACTCACAATTTACGTATATAATATGAGCATCTCACAACACGATCACACACATGAACACTCTAAGGCTCTTCTTAATACTAACATGAACAACAACAAATCCATACGTCACCCCATTTAAAATAAAACATTACATAATATATTTTAATTTGGGGCCATAACCAGGATTCGAACCTGGGTTTAATTATTTTAACTAGATTACATATATAGTAAAATTGTTATAAATTATATTATATATATATATATATATATATATATATATATATATTTATAAATTATAAAATATTATAAATATTGGTCAAATCCTGTTTCAGTCACCTAAATATTTTTCAACATTATATAAAAGCAACTTATTTTTCTTAAAGTGTATGTTGGTAAAAAAAAAACATAAATAAAACCGTTCTATAAAAGCCACCTTAACCTCAATATTTTGTTATCCCCCACATTTCCAAACAAAAAGGTTATGATACTATTGTTTTCTAGATCTATATAAAACGGTGAGACATATTTTCATTTTATGGAGGTCAGGCCTGGACACAAGCTAATTATTTTTATGCTACTATTAAACTACAACATACCTATCAATGTATACTTATGTGGATAAAAAATTAATATAAAATATAAAAAAAATCCTTGTTGAACATTGTGGGTGTTTTTAATATTATAAAATCAAGCCGAGACCGCAAACACCAAGATTTTTATTATCGACCAAATCCAGTGGATTCTCGTAATATAAATAATATTTATTTGATGTTTTGAGGCGAAGTACACTTTCCTCGCTCTGCGGACACGTTGCTGAAATGTTTTAATAAAGTACACAGCGCTTACAGTTAGATTGTCAATAGCGTGATGAAGAGCGCAGGCTGATGCAGTGAAACCGATGATACTATGTGATAGTTTTCTTTAATTACTTTCTTGTTATTTTGGCGTGATGTTTTACAAGAAGTATAAGTAGCTCAAACGTACATGCAGACACCAGGTATTAAACTGGACATGGTTGTTACCAAACAAAGGGGTCTGAAGGTCTTTTGAAAGAGCAGCGTGCGGATTTTGTTGCCATTGCCGCCCAACAAGCACTTGCAAAATGTGGAGAAATGCATATCTCTACAGAGAAGAGATTCAGCAGAAAGAACAGAATGTCAGGAGAAGAGGTAAGAGATTATGGATTGTCATTGCAGCAGAATACTAATGAAAGCAATATTAGAGTGTCAGGACTGTTTCCATATCGATTGAGATACAAGAGTACAGGCTGTGATAGAAATTTTGTTGACTTTTCTGCCGTTCAGCGAGATCATATTCTTTGTTCCGGCGAGGAAGAAATATCGTAATCTGTTGCCAAGATCACAACAGTGTTGGAGAAGCTCTCTGACAACAATAATACAAAATTTTAATAAATGCTGGTAGTAATATATGTAAGTATGTTATCATAAAAAACAATAAATAAATATAAAATAAAAAAAAACGAAGCCAGGTTGTATTATACAACCATACAACATCTTATTATGATCAAGAAATCGAAAGTAAAAAGATGATCTGACACTTCATAGTACAATTTCTCGATTAAAACAATGGCAGATGGGCCCGACGTTACCCGGAATTAAATGCTAATCAATGATTTTTTTACACTTCGATATTATTATTGTAAGTGCAATTAGCAAAATTGCAAATGTTTCAATCAGATCGATTCATTTCCTACTTAAATTAAAGGCGCTCACTGTTCACCTGATGTAAGCTCTACATGTCTCTTGGAATAACATAGCACATAACACAGTGTAGGTACATGGCACTATCGAGAACCTACAGTTGATCTTTCAAACGAAATTATATATACGTATAAGTACTTGCTTTGAAGTTTAAAAAGTTAAATCTAATTATCACGCTGCCATTGTGCTCGAAAAACATTTAATTCGAACGCACAATATCATATAAAATAACATACCGCTTATTTATATGCTTGAGCTACCTAGTGATTCATTGATAATGACTTATATTTAATTTAACATTCCAAAAGTCAAGCACAATCCTTTATACAGAAACATTAATTTCGATCGGGCCTCTTCTGATTTTATACGTCAGACATTTCAGTTTGTAAGTGGTAATAAAACTTACAAAACACACTCGTAATGATAAGCTGTGTAAGGTGCTAATTTGGTTGAATTTGACTCTTCTTTCTTTTATCAGGTTATTTCGATTATCGACTATCGGAACTTAAGAAGGCATTCCGATGTAAAAAAAAAAAAAAAAATACTCAAGAGAATATACTACCTTGGTGTGAAATTTAATAAAATTGCCCCAGCATTTCCAATTCCACAGGAAACAAACTAATGCACAGGAACCCCCAAAGGTCCTTTATATATATATATATATATATATATATATATATATATATATATATATATATATATATATATATATATATATATATAACTATGTCATTTACTCTCATAAAATTAATATGCGAAAGTATAACGTTATGCGTAAACTTTAAGTATTTACTTCACAAGTGCTCAATACGTAGGTAGAACAAGTTAGTAAGTTATAAAATATACATGGCGAATAAGCTACACTGAATATTCCGCGTTTCATCCACTCTAGGACTCTTCAGGCATTTGCACAAATTTTGTGGTTGTTTATCGTTTTTATATACGCACCTTCCATTGAGATTTTTAGTTAGCTAATCAGCTTTTTAGTATCCATCACGCCCTTCCTATCAGCCAGTGAACATGCACTTACAGGGCAAAGGCCTATTTGACCTCTGGTTGATATGTTCCTTTGCGTGTGCTGTATTTATCCTGGATATCTAGTTTCTTGAGCTGTTTTAAAATCTAGGTTTTCTATGTTAGTTTATATATATATATATATATGTATATATATATATATATATATACATACACATATATATGTGTGGGATAGTTTATGTATATTCATGTTTATTTAAAAATTATTTTGTATCGCTATCCTAGAGTAAATTTTATCCTGTAAACAAAGTTGTTCGCTATTTCTCTTCTACAGTTTAATAGATGTTGTGCTTCTTTAAAATACAGGATAGCAAATTTTTCATGAAGGCATAATCTACATGGGTTATCTAGGTCTCTATATGTGGTAGCTTGTCTTATTATTGTCCATTCGACTACCGGCGAATGTCCGCTTCCCTTGAGTCCCCAGTATTTATTGGCTAGCGTTGTTTTTATAAGTTTTTTCATTGTTGAATGTACATTTGTGGTCATAATATCGAGTTTTGAAATCTAAGGAAGTTATAACTCCGTAATATTTCTTGTTATTCGTGATTCTTTTCGCAAATATCGTGGCGTGGTAAACTAAACTTTTGGTTAGACATTTATTTTGAAGTGGGCAAAGTGTGCGGTGTCTACAGTTAACAGTGTTTACAGTGCTACTTTAACGTAGGGTACTATATATATATATATATATATATATATATATATATATATATATGTGTGTATATATATATATATATATATAAATGTTTAGAGGTACAGAATTTATATATATTTTTAAAAAAAGTAATAGGCGGAAGTTTCTCGAGAGCTCTTTCGGCTATCATCTCGTCAGGAGAAAATCGATAGCAACCTAAATAATATTGTGTCGAAAAATAAAGGGTTCTAATGGGAAACTTATTAAAGGTGGCAAAAGTACGGGGACACTAATAAAATTTATTTACGTTTAAAAACGATTAAAATATTGGCACAGCGTGCTGCGCCGACAAATATAAAATAGATTGGTTCGAGGTGCTACATAGAGCGGGCTCCAAAAACCATTTAAAAATTTTGGAGGCCGTCCTATTGCGCTGCGTCAACCTTCTTTGTGCCGGCAAAAAGAAACATCAAACGCATTGTTTCTCTTTGGGGAACTTTGAATTTTTTCTCCCGCTTTTTTTTTTCTCCCTCGTTGTTCCAATGTTTTAATCGTTTTTAAACGTAAATAAATTTAATTAGTGTCCCCGTACTTTTGGCAGATTTAATAAGTTCCCAATTAGAACTCTTTATTTTTCGACACAATATTATTTAGGTTGCTATCGACTTTCTCCTGACGAGATGATAGCCGAAAGAGCTCTCGAGAAACTTCCGCCTATTACTTTTTTAAATATATATATATATATATATATATATATATATATGTATGTATATATATACGTGTGTTTGTGTGTGTCCGTGTGTACATACATACATATATATATATATATATATATAATATGTGTTTGCATGTGCGTGTGTAAATTATATTATTCTTTATTTTCGTAATATATACTCGATATCTAATTTACCTATGCGGATAAAACAATCTTTACTCCTAAGATTCGAAAAAAACGGGCGTTTAAGCTATAGTGTTTTGGAATTTTCATCTACTCCGAAGTGTAAGTGAAGCATATTACATATAATAATACTTATTATTAAATAAAAACTATATTAGAACGTTATTGACAAAAAAATTCCCCAGACAACTCCGGACCGCGTTGCTGGCTGGCCCTTGCTTGTTGCGATGACTCAAAACTAGGGATCTAAATGCAGCTGGGCTGATTTAAAACTGGTATTAACATTTGAATTCTGATATCAATACAATAAGATAATAATTGTTTTTGTGAGAGTTGTAACGAGCTATTGTTTTGGGGTTTTGTCAGACTGGAAGTGAACCCAGGGTTAAGGTTTCAAAGATTTTTCAGGGTGAGGAAATTTCAATGAAGATTTACTTAATCAATCTTAATAAGTGATTTACCAATTTGGCCAATCCGAGTAAGTTCGATTCTAACAGTGCAGAGGCCGATTGGCTGAATTGAACTTCAGATCTCGTTAGCCCACTATCACGCTCCCCGGTTTATAAGAATCCATGCAAGGACGAGATTTTTACTCTTGAGTTGAATTAGTCTGAATGAGCTCCTAGCGGCGACCCACGAGGAGCACAGGTTTAAAACATGAATTTGTTCTCCCAACTCCCTGACAGTGAACTGGGCTTCAATGGAATTGTAAGGCTTGCTTATCCCATTTAAAACCCTCACTTACTCCAACTGTGACCAGTCGACTGACTGCCAAGTCAACCAAACAGAGAAAAAACAAGAAAGCATAAGATCGTCGAACCTGCTACTTTTTAAAACTAATATGATCTTTGTGGCAGCAAAGTGTATTTCGGAGCTTTGGCTGACTGTCTATCATAGTGAACGCTTTATTGGTTGCAGATGATGCGACGTGTTGAACTGTGGCTCTAAAATGATTTGATTTCAACGACCTCTATATCTTTGTTCTAGCTGTGTTATATCAGAACTTTGTATTTATTTTTTTTTTAATTTATTAAATTTTAACCCCAAACAAAGAACAGTGCCACTTAAAAATAGGGTACTACTATCGGGGACATAAGTTGCAGGGATATTGTGAAGGGAGTTTAGAGGCAAGATGTCTGTTCACATTACACTTGAACTTCTGCATGTCAGTACAGATGGAAAGCAGATCTGGGAAAGAAACCTAGCAGATCTGGGAAAGAAACTATTGGAGTAGAAAGCGTTCTTATACCCACCGATCCCTATCGTCTAGGGGTGGGGTTTAACTGCTTGTCAGGTTTGCGGGGGTATCTACTTTTAGGGGAGCACATATGCTTGAAGTCTGTCAGAGCATTCACCATTTGATTTATTTTTTTTACATAGGCATCACCACATTATCAAGGATAAGAGACCACTCAAGGATAAGGGTTAAAGAGTGTACAGTAGAAATTGGACAATATAGTAATCATTAGTAATGAAAATTTGGTAAATTTGATAACTGATATGGAACGGCTCATCAAGAACTTATTTACGTTAGACTTGAACACAAGCATATTGTAGTCAGTCGGTAAGCAGGAAAACGGAAGACAATTCCACAGGCGTGCAGTTATAAGAAAGAAGCTTTGTTCATGGAATCTACGTTTAGGTTTAGGCACAGATAAAGAGAGGGGGGAATTATTGATAGTGTTTACAGCTAGACGAGTGTTTCTTATGAAAGTTTGGCGAGGGGGGACCATAGATTGAAGCTCAGTCTAACACTTTCCATGAAAATAACGATACATCAGAGACAAACTCGCAACATCTCTTCTGTGAAATAGAGGTTGCAAGGAAGAGAAAAGGACATCTCCTACGAGGCTACGAAGTATATTTTGAACTCTATCAAGGCAGGTCAAGTCCTTTCTAGCAGCTCCTGCCCAGATGTGGCAACAGTATTCCATCCTTGGACGTACCTGGCTCTTATATATATAGAGAATAGCATCAGCAGTGAGATATTTACCGGATCGATAGAAAGATCCCACCATTTTTCCAGCGACCTTGGCAACAGATTTGATGTACGTGTTCCATTTTAGATCAGGAGTAATGGTCAAGCCAAGAAGCTTGTCAAAACGTGAGGCCTCCTGAAGACGAGAGCCATTCATTTCAATTGATGCCAGATGAGGATCAGAATGTTGATGATGTAAAGAGAGAAGCTTGGTTTTAGATGCATTAAAAGTAACCAGCCACTCTTTACCCCATTGTACTACGTGCTCAAGATCAGAGGAGAGAGAATTGGAGAGAACTTGGTCGTTTACTGTGTTAGATGTGCTACCAGCAATGGTAGTGTCGTCAGCATAGATGTCTACAAATGATGTAAGGATGTGATTTGGAAGATCATTAAGGTAGATCAGAAAAAGAGTTGAGCCCAGGATAGACCCCTGAGGGACACCGGCATTAATACTGTGAGCTTCTGATTTTTGCCCCTCAACTACTACTCTTATGAACCTATCAGAGAGAAATGATTTAATAATTGAGAAGACATTTCCAGCAATACCATAGCTAGAGATCTTATGAAGTAAACCTTTATGGCATACCCTATCAAAGGCCTTAGATATGTCAAGAGCAATTGCCCTAGAAAGGTTGCCTCCGTCGAGAGATTTGCTTATCCTATGAGATATAACTGTAAGCACATCTGCTGTAGATCTAGCAGAACGGAAACCATATTGAGTGTCACTAAGAAGGTTATTTTTGTTGAGATAGTTGGTTACTTCTGTATTTAACACAAATTCCATTGGGGTCGCTTTCTATTGCTACATGACCAGACGGAGGAAGTGTGCCTGTCTCTACGGCGAGAGAAAGTTGTGGCTCGTGGTTCGAAAAAATCACAACGTGGCGTTTTGGTGCACCTATCTCCCGAAGATTTTAATTTTTTTTTTTTGACGTTGCGATTTCTCTTTTTCAAATGAAACTTTTTCCTCCTGTAAACGATCACGACCACGCTATCGTGTGAGAGTTGTTAGGAGTTATCAGAATAGCTGCTGGATTTTCTTAAGCGTTCCATGATCTGAACCGCGTAAAACCAAGCTTTTTACAGCCGAATATACCTTGGGGACTTCGTCGTATTATATAAGTACTAGCGGGAGTACCCGGCGTTGCCCGAGTGTTTTTTTCCGGGACGGCGGGGTAGTTGTAAAAAATGTTATGGTAGGTAAGTAGGAAGGATCAAACCCGGAGTTATGAGTAAAAGTAGGAAAATAAAGTGTGAAAAAAAAAACATCTGCAACGTTAACAGTTCGGCCACCAAGAAAAGTCCATTCCAGTTGTTTAGGAAAAAAAAAGAACGACTACGGTAGGTCGGCGCGAACGTGAAAATATAATGTAAATTGTCCAGCACGCTAACCACTACGCCACAGAACACTGCAGCTTAGTTTAGTGATTTTAAATAACTTCACATGAAAGAACTACGAAGCCAAACCCGTGTTATCTTTTCCACTGTTCCTTGCGAACGATCCCCAAACGGTGTTAAGTGGTGGCATGGGGAGGAGGAATTTATTAGAGAGAAAATATTTTACCACTTCCATTGATCTTAACCGATTTTGGCCGTGACTTCTCAGCAGAAAAGTATAGAAATCTAAGATTATCGAGGAATTTGAGAAATAATAAGCCTATAACACACCTCAGATATTGTTCTGCCGTTTGTGCATATTATATTTGCATGAAATATCTTGATTTTTAATCCTATTAATGTCAAAATCAGACGGGAAAAATTAGTTCATTTTATTTATATAGAGAAGAGATAATGAAAGGAAAAAAACACAAAAAAACAAGTTTAAGTCAAAGTATCGGCATACTTTCTGGAAATATTACAATAACTATTTAGTCTTATTCAAAAAATATCTTCCTATTTTTCGTTAAGTTTATATTTTGAATAGGAGGCGTAATTAAATGTATTGTTTACTTTCAGTTTTAAACAACTGTATGTGGGCACATTGGCTATAAATTAGGACGAAATGTTTCGGATTTAGACAAACATACGTAATCATTCCATCGGTAACGAGGTGGTTATATTGTAAACCGGAGCCAACACGCTGTATGCTTAGTTAATTGCACAGAAACAAATTGACAGCATTTTGATTCGAGTTTTTTCAGTTGCAAATGTCATTTATTAACAGCCATTTTTTGTAGCATATTAATCACATGCATATTTTTTTTTTATCCAGTTAGAGTTTGGTCGTACCCTTCTTTTTTCTCAGGCCGATCATTCGTTATCCCATTTTCAGATGAAACCAGATCGCCTTACGACAAACGATCGTTTTAACATTTTATCTGAAATGTTCGGATTATATATCGTGTTAAACTGATCTCTCGCATCGGTCAAGGCTTCAAAGGCGCTCTGCGTTTTTACTCTTCCTACTACTTTGTTATCACTTTAACTCACGTTGCCGCTCAGTAATTTACTTACTTCCACATTTCGCCGCTTTTACATACGTGCACTTCGTTACACATTAGACATGATTAAACGGCGTTATTTTGATACTTATTTACAGAAAGATGTTACAATGAAATTAATTGATATTGCTGTTTTGCACACATATTTTGTTGTTCTTTTAACTTTATACAAGAATATATCATCTATGGTTTTGTTGTATTAATCGGAATATTTTATAATTTTCAGTTCTACTACTTCATGATTCACCTTTTCTAATGAAATACTGGCAATAATATAATATAATCTAAAATCCTTATCAACTTAAAAATATACCTTCTATAGTTATTAAAATTAACTTGCGATATGTTATTTCATTGTTATATGCTATGAAAAACCAACATATTTATTACTCGACCAACGCCATATTTGTAAAAAGCACAATACTAAAATGGTAGTATTATGTAATTTATTTAAAACCCTGATTAATTTTATTACCATTACGATTTCTAGAAATTGCATTTGCTGATGTAAATCTTACATCTTACAATATGAGTTGACGATATTGTTAATATAAATAACTGTTCGATGAATTTATATTGGTGTACTAACATCTGTCACTTACTCATACCCCTGCTGATATATTTACATCTAACGGACAGTCATATAAACTAAATACGGAAAATAAAAATAAAAATATATCTACTGATGTAGAATGAATTTTATCCTTTAAGTTGGGCATATGTCTGGTATTGATTTCTGTTTTATTTAAGGCCGTTAAGACTGAATCATTAAAATTTCGAAAGAATAAGAATTGAATCTATTAATTCATCTACTTGTGTCATGTAATAAAATCTAGAACTACCTTGTGCCAAGCAATACTCTCGAAATCGAGTTTCTGTTGTAAAATTTGAAATATAAAAATCAATTAATATAAGGCATAATTACACTGTAAATATTTACTTTCTTTCTCGTTGTACATAAAACAAAGCTGAATTTCAATGCGTAAAATTTCTTAAGAGAAATTGCTCGTCTAGTGAATAGAATAAAGCTAGATTGCTTCCAGCCGATTATGACATGATATATTTAAATTGTAATTTTACCAAATTCTTGTTTCATGTTTAGCGTTTACAAATTCGTCCTTTTAAATAATTAAAGTCTGCATAGTTCAAGATATCGCATACAATACTGTAGATATTGCCTTCCTGTTTATTTGACAAACTTATATATCTTTATTTTCGTGTAGATTTCGGGCTTGGTAAGGGATGACTCGTTAGAAATTTAAATATGTAATATTAAAGCAATTATCGACTGTGTAATATACAATGAAATCTGGCAAATCACACGGATATTATTTGTATATTATAAATGGACTGTCTACGTGGCGTATATATATATATATATATATATGTATGTATGTATATATATATATATATATATATATATATATATATATATATATATATATATATATATACAATATCTACTATTTCCTTTTCAAAACAATTTTTTTATATTCATAAATAACGCCAGTCTAAAATGATCGAACATAATTTTAAATGCAAAAAAAAAAAATAATAATATAAAATAAAAAATAAAACTGCATGGTTAAAAGAGGGAGCTGAATTAATTTTTTTACGTATAACTGTTGATGCAATCGCTATAAAATGTGATTATAATAAAACAATCACAGTTATATACTTCAAAGTGTCTAATGTCTAATAAACAAACAGTATGACTTAATCAAGTCCAGCGGGATATATTTATTCGTTTATCTTATGAGGATTCTAGCGATCTATGAAATCGCGACATATAATAATCAAATAACTTTTCTGGTAAATAACCAGATATAAATAGAGAGAAAAATAGTGAGACAAAAAAGGGATAAAAATTAAAAAAAAAAACAGTAGACATGGAGAGAGAGAGAGAGAGAGAGAGAGAGAGAGAGGGCGGAGTGATATAAATGAAGTACTGAGAAAGATAGAGAGATAACTTTAGACATATAGACAAATAATGTAACAGAAAGAGAGAGAGAGAGAAAAATGTACATAAGAAGGGGGAAACAGACAAATGCAGAAATCGTAATAAAGATAAAGAATGGAGGTAACCTGTTTCGAGCATCGCGCTAAAATATGGCGCGAGAATACTTTTGCAGTTATTGCAGATAAAATATTAATAGCTGAGTAGCAAATCTATTTTGGGTAAAAGGTTAACCAGTAATAAAGATAAGCGTGCTAGCAGACATCAATCATATGCAATTGACTTTCTGTTGGGGGATAGTTAAAACATTACATTTAATATTTACCCTGCTTCCCAGGAGAACAAAGTAAGATTCCAAATCGATTTGGAATTTTAGCAAAATTCAACCTCTCGCAAACTAACGCTCAGTATTGAAATTTCGTTTGACTAGAAGGAAATATTCTTCGTTAAATTAAGACTGAAATAATGAAGTGTATTATCACAACAATATATATATATATATATATATATATATATATATATATATATATATATATATATATATATTATATCATGAGAATAATGGATATAGGATTCCGACAAAATAGAGAAATAAAAAGGAACAAACCAAATTATGTGTGCATCCAGAGAGTCTCGAAATAAAGACGACCCGTTGATGAACACATACCTTGTTTTGCCTCCCTCTCTCTCTTTCTCTCTCTCTCTCTCTCTCTCTCTATATATATATATATATATATATATATATATATATATATATATATATAGTAATTTATAAAATATATATGGCGATTAAGCTACACTGAATATTCTGCGGTTTTTTTTCATCCACTATAGGATTCGTCAGGCATATGCGCGAATTCTGTGGTTGTTTCTTGTTGAGGATTTTTAGTTAGCCAATCAGCTTTCTAGTATCCACCGCACCCCTTCCTATCAGCCAATGGTCATGTATTTTATCGAACAAAGGATCTGTTTTAGAACTAGGTTAGTGGTTGAAGGTAAAATTGGACATTATCTGCTTAAGCCCATCTGCGGATGTTATAGAGCAACTCGTGCAAAAAATGTATGCAAGAAAGCAGCATATATGCAACCACAATACAACTTTATCGAATCTGTCGATACTTTCAAATAAGAAAAATCGATACTGAACGACCCGACAAAATTAAAGAAGATATTAAAAACGGTGTTTCTGCCGATGCTGATGGCTCTCTAATATAAATCAACAGCATTGCAAATATCATGGCAGTGGTCATTATAATATTCTAGAATATTATTATTTTATTGATTTGACAAACTCTACATGTTTTGTTGAAATATTATGAACATTTAGAAAAGACGAACAAAAATAATATATAGTGCGGAATGATAAAATGTATTGTCATAAAAATAATACATGCCCCTATTTTCCCATTTATGAAACACGTTTTTCATTATTTGTTGTAGATCATTTACTATGTTGACAGTTGTGTACCAATTCCAGGAGTGGGAAGTGATTTCTGTCATGTCTTTATGTAGAAAATGTTACCGGAGCAGCATCTGAGATACGCCGCTCTACAATTCATGCTCTCCACTGATCAAAGTTTTATAAAAAAAAAACAGACCATTGTCAACGCCATTTTCAACGCCATTTTCAGCGCCATTGTCAACGCCATTGTCAGCGCCCTTAAATTTAATTCCGGACATTTCAAGTATTGAGGACATAATTCAACAAATTTCCCGGCGGCGGTTATGGGACCTGGTGTTGTCGCAAGTGAAGGCCACATTATGCCACCATACATTTTTTTTTTTTTAGTTTGCTTGAAAATCAACAGCAAATAGTACATGGATGTGCTAAAGGGCGTGTGTATACCCTGGTGAAATCACGTGACTGCTGGAAGACCCTGGGTTGACAGCATGACCTGCTCCCTTCCCACATGTTCGAAAAGACACAGGCTTGGCTTTGGAAAAATACTACGACTTTGTGCCCTTCTCTCTCGGACCTCTCTCTTCCCACGATCTGAATCTGCCGGCGACTTCCTTTAGTCATACGTAGAGAACATCAAGCACATTGCGTCCCACAACACGAAAGACAGCCTGGTTATTGCCATCCGCCGAGTATTAGCAGACACCCCCCCGCTCTTGAAAAAAGATATGGTCTTATATTTGGGCCGTTATCGAGCCAGTGATTGAGGCTACATAATAAAAATACCTAAGTTGATTTTCCCAATAAAAGTTTTAAAGTAAAACTGCAGTTTTTTTCTTTAAGGTAACAAATGTATCGCTCCATTCGGTATATATATATATATATATATATATATATATATATATATATATATATATATAGTAATTTATACAATATATATGGCGATTAAGCTACACTGAACAGTCGGCGTTTCATCCACTCTAGGATTCGTCATGCTTATGCGCAAATTCAGTGGTTGTTTATCGTTTTTATATGGTCCTCTTCTGTTGAGGATTTTATATTTTATGTATTTTATAAATTACTAACTAGCTCTACCTACGTATTGGGAACTTTTGAAGTAAATACTTAAAGTTTACGCATAAATCTATACTTTCGTATATTACTTTTATGTGAGTAAATGAAGTAGTTATATATATATATATATATAGAGAGAGAGAGAGAGAGAGAGAGAAAGAGAGAGAGAGAGAAAGAAAGAGAAAAAAATCGATAGAATTACAAAGCAATATTATTGGCGAAATTAAAGAGCACAACGAAACGAAAACAGGAGCCGAAACCGGACATAATATTTCTAAGTGAAACTGTAATAGGGCCGACCACTTCCATAGATGAGTTCATAATTAACGGATACTGTAATTTAACAGCTAAATCTGACACCCAAGATCGCCATGGGCATGGAATATGTTCCTACATTAAGGATGGCTTCCCGTGTCGCAGGGATATCTCTAGAGAAAATCTTAATTTAGCCTATATGTGCTTCAGGGTTGCACTTGCTAACACCACTGCATTTATGTTTGCCCTCTATAGGCCCCACAACAGCGGAGTTACTATCTTTAAGAGCATATCTGAGAAAATAGAGGGCATACTGTCTTCACATCCCTCGGCTAACATCCACATCTATGGTGACTTCAACGGCCATAACGTGAAATGGCTGACCCAGTCAAATAAGACAGATAATGAGGGGAGGTTTTGTCATGATTTTGCCATTGCTTCTGACCTCACTCAGATTGTTCACGTACCCACCCGTGTGCCCGATACACCCGGTGAATATGCAAGCCTCTTAGACCTTTTTCTCTCAACTTCCCCTGAGCTATCTTCATGTTCCGTTCATTCTCCTCTAGGATCCTCCGACCACTACGTCGTATCAGTTAACATACAAACGAAATGTAAGAAGCCCCAGACGTACCCCTCCACCGTACTGTATACCGATACTCTATGGCTGAGTGGGATAGCTTCCGTACATTCATATCTGATTTACCTCTGCACTCCATGTTTAAAAAGGATGTGTCCTCTATAGTATCAGATCTGACCGAATGGTTAATTGTAGGCATAGACCAATTCATACCATCTAAAAAATTGCAACAAAAACTTAACAGCAGCCATGGTTCTCCCCAGAATGTGATGCTGCTATCGCGCACAGAAATCACTTATTCCATAGCTACCAACGTAATAGATACACTGAGACTCAAGCTGCTTTCAGGACTGCCAGCAACCACTGTAAAAGAGTAATAAAAAATGCAAGAGAGCTATATGCCCAGTCTGTTAAATCCATGGTAGGTTATCAACGGCTTGGTTCCCACCAGTTCTGGCAAATAACAAATAGGATCCTGAACAAAAGTGTGCGTTCTATCCCAACCATTATCAATAGACCAGAGGTCATCTCGTCAGCGTCAGACAAGGCCAAACTATTTGCAAAGAACTTTGCAGCTAATTCTACCCTATGCGACGAAGGCCATCAACTCCCCATAATTCCTCCTATAACACAGAACAAGCTAGGTAACATGCAAATATCCGTGCATGAGGTCGCCAAGCTAATCAAGAACCTGGATTCCAGTAAAGCAACTGGCCCTGATGGCATCCCAATTGTAGTGTTAAAAAAGCTTCAACCAGAACTTGCTCCCATACTTACGAAACTATTTAAGCGCTGCCTTAAGGAGAAGTGCTTGCCGACTCCCTGGAAGACCTCATCAGTTTACCCTGTATTTAAGAATTCAGGTGATAAGTAATTTAACTCTCAGTACATGCCAATAAGTTTCCTGTGTGTTATGAGTAAGTTGCTGGAATCCATATTAAATAGAGAAATAGTCAACAACCTCAGCAGGAATAACTTTCTTAGTGACACACAAATGTGCTGACGGTTATATCCCACAGGATTAGTGAATCTCTTGACAAAGGCTTCCTTTCTAGGGCAATTGCTATTGGCATATAAAAGGCCTTCGACAAGGTATGGCATAAGGGGCTACTTCACAAGATTTCCAGCTACGGTATAACTGGAAATATTTTCTCAATCATTAAATCATTTCTCTCCGATAGGCTCATAAGAGTAGTGGTTGATGGACAAAAATCGGAGGCCTGCAATATAAATGGTGGAGCCCCTCAGGGGTCAATCCTGGGCCCAACTCTCTTCCTGATCTACATCAACTACCTCCCTAAACACATACTTAAATCATTCGTTGACATCTATGCTGATGACACGAACATCTACGGCAACACATCAAAGGCTGTAAATGACAAAGTTCTCTCTGATTCTCTCTCCTCTGATCTCGAGCGCGTGGTTCAGTGGGGGAAGATGTGGCTGGTTACATTTAATGCATCCAAAACCAAACTCCTATCCTTACATCATCAACGCTCTGATCCCCAGCTGGCATCAATTGTGATGGATGGCACTCGTCTGGGTGAGGCCTCGTGTTTTGACAAGCTTCTGGGTTTGACCTTTACTCCTGATCTAGAATGAAACACGTACATCAAGTCTGTTGCCAAGGTCGCTGGAAATATGGTGGGATCCTTCTACCGCTCCAGAAGATGTCTCGCTACTGATGCAATTCTCTCTCTATATAAAAGCCAAGTACGTCCAAGGATGGAATACTGTTGCCATATCTGGGTAGGAGTTGCTAAAAACAGCCGATCCTGCCTTGACAATATACAAAATAGACTTCGTGGCTTAGTGGGGGATGCCCTTTTCTCTACCCTGTAACCTCTCTCCCACAGAAGAGACGTTGCGAGCCTATCTTGTTTTATCGTTATTTCCATGGCAGGTGCTCGTCTGAACTCCAATCTCTGGTCCCCCCTCGCCAATCTTTCACAAAAAACACCCGTCTAGCTGAATCCACTGTGAAAAATGTCCCCCACTCTTTATATGTGCCTAAATCAAAACGTGGATTCCATGAACAAAGCTTCTTTCTCAGAACTGCACGCCTGTGGAACTCTGTTCCGTCTGCCTGCTTCCTACCGGACTACAACTTGGGTGTCTTCAAGTCCAATGTTAACAAATTCCTAATGAACCGCCCCCTTAAGTGAATACTTCATCAAATCTCCACACTAACGTAATGTATTTGCAATAACCCTCATCCCTGAGTGGCTTCCGGGCTTTGATAAGTGGTGGTCACTGTGTAAAAAAAAAAAACACAACGTGTAAATTTGGACGTGCCAACATTAAGAAAAAAAAAGTCTACCAGAAAAAATAATCAGTAAATACGGCGTTTAAAACCGACTAAGACTTCGCATAACGAGGGAGAAAAACACCGACGGAGAAAAGGTGAACGTTCCCCAAAGAGAAATAATGTTTTCGTTTTCTCTTTTTGCTCACTTAAAGAATGTTTTTGAACCTCAATAGAGACAGACTCCAAAATCTTTAAATGTTTGTTGGAATTGAACGTCTAAGAAGGGGATTTCTCACTACCAGTTAAAGGAAACCTACTTTTACTGGCTTATATATGAACTGGTCGTCCTTTGTACCCAAATCACGTAAGGTCGGCTTAATTATTCGCTGGTCAATACAGCTCTCATGATATGTTCACATAATGTTTTAGACTCCGAACTTGATAAGATCAGAGAAATATTTCTCAATAATGGTTATCCTTTAGACCTTTATTAAGATTGCATTTACAAGAAGGTTGATGATTTCAACCCCCCTGAAAATTTGGACCTGGAATTGCCCGGTTTATTTAAAAATATCGGGGATTGGTGACAAGAGTATTAAATTGTAGAAATAGATTGTTAGAAGTGTTTATAAGTGCTTCTACTCTGTTTCCTTGTGTTTGGTATACACTACGAAACCTGTGTTTTCTTCTTTTCGCAAAGATTATTACCCTTAAACCCAAATTAGTAATATTGTTATGAATGTAAAGGACAGTGTGAGGCTGGGTATGTCGGGTGAACATCGTTGCATTTGCTAACTCGTATAAATCAGCACGTTCCATCTAAAATTAGACAGGGGAAGGTGGGATTTGGTAGTCTCCCTCCTTCAATAGCCTTGAACTCTGCTATTGGCCAGCATTTGATTGACAACCTATGCTGTGCTGATAAATATAACATAGAGTAGTTCGAGGTGTTACAAAGAGCAGACTCCAAAACCATTTATATATTTTGGAGTCTGTGTATGTTGCGGTTCGAAAGCATTTATGCCGGCAAAAAGAGGCAACGAAAACATTAGTTCACTTTGGGAAACTTTGACCCTTTAACCCCTAGTTTATTTTTCTTCCTCGTTGTGCCAATTTTAGTTGCTTTTAAACGCCGTATTTACAGATAAAATATTTATTTTAATCTATTTTATTTTCTTAATTTTGGCACATCCAAATTCCCCCGTAATGCTCTTTAATTGCGCTCATAATATTGTTTTGTATGCTATCGACTTTTTTCTGACGAGATAATAGCCGAAAGAGCTCTATTTAAATCTGTATATATGTTGTACCTCTAAACATTTATACATATATATATATATATATATATATGTGTGTGTGTGTGTGTTTGTGTGTGTGTGTGTGACCACTTCATTTATCACATAGATTAATGTACGGAAATATAATTTTTGCGTAAATTTTCTGTTTTTACTCCAACAGTGCTCAATACATAGAGCTAGGTAGTAAGTTATAAAAGATGCATACGAAAATTAATCTACACGGTATATTCACCTTTTATTCTTGTGAGAATTTGTCAGGCTCATGCGAAGTTGTGGTTCCCCCCGTGTTTTTATATACGTACATGTTAATTAATTTTTTGTTAGCCAATCAGCTTTATAGTTTCAAGTGCGCCTATCCTAATCTGTCTTTGGGGAGTCACTTACATGCCGGATGCTCACTTTTTCTCTCTGCTTTTTTTCATGGGAAGAGTGGTTATCTGACATGTGTTTGAATATGTCTAGTTAGATGTGATTTCTTCTATAATTCGGATATTATTTTACTTTATATATATATATATATATATATATATATATATATATATATATATATATATTTCTGTGTATACAATATATATATATATATATATACATAAATATACACACATATATATATATAATTAGTTATGTATATGTATGTTTATTTTATTGTCAATTTTAACAAAAATATTTTTTATCTATATCCTAGATTAAAGTTTATCATGTGCACACACTTGTTTGATATTTCACTCTTACAGTTTAATAGATGATGGAGGGTTTTAATGTATATCATGTTTTTCATTCAGGCATCATCTACATGGATTATCTTGGTCCCTACATGTGCTTGCTTGTCTTACCCTTTCCCATAGGACTATGGGCGACGCCGACTTTATTTAAATTCTCAGTATTTTTTTGCTATTAATGTTTTCAGTCGGTGTGTTTGTTTTTGAACGTATTTTTATGATAATAATATCGGCTTTAGAAATCTTAGAAAGTCATACTTACGTAATATTTCTTGTATGTTTTCTGTCGCAAATATTCTGGGCTGGAAACCACGCTTTTGGTAAGGCATTTATTGAGACTGGGCATATGTGTGCCGGATGTACAGTTTCAGTTATATGTTGATTATTAGTATTTTTGTTTTCATTTGTGGTTGTTCTGGTTACTAACATATATAGTTTTATAACTTACTATATATATATATATATATATATATATATATATATATATATATATATATATATATATATATATATTACGCTCCTCTGTCTAACGTTTACAGGAAACATGAGTTGGAAAATTACAGTAAGAGTATTGCCAGGTCCGCTGCGAATAAGTTAGGTTCTCTCTTCCATGCTAAAACTACTAACTCCCGAAATATCCTGTTCCACTATACAGCCACCATTCGCCCATTTATGGAGTATCGTTTCCATATTTGGCCTGGTGCATCTGCCACTAGTCTATAACTTATATACAGGGTTCAAAAGAGAGTCGCCAATATGATAGATCATGAACTTTTATCCAAGCTTAAACCTCTGTCCCATCGACGAAATGTTGCATCCCTCTCCATGTTCTACAAGTAATTTAACGGTGAATGCTCTGACGAACTGCAAGCACTCGTACCCCCTCAACGTAATTAACCACGACAAACCCGAGAAGCTGCTAAATCCCATCCCTTCACAGTAGAGGTCCCTAGATCTAAGAGGTCCTTCTACTCAAGTAGTTTCTTCCCCAGAACCGCTAGACTTTGGAATCCCCTTCCGGGTCCCTTATTCCCCAACTGTACTGACAGACAGAAGTTCAAGATTAATGTGAACCGATATCTTGCTGCCTAACTCCCTACATAGTACCCCTGATGCTTATGTCCATGATAGTACCCCCTACACCACAGTTGCAATGTGCCTTTTTGGGGGTGAAAGTGTAATTAACAAAAAGTTTAAATGAGAATAAAGATATATGTGCGTGTAGAGTTGTTAATAAATAGTGACTAATATTCCCATTTTTTTTTTTGTAGTTTCAATGTAATAAAATAATATTGCCTTTACTATTATCCAACTCCTTTTTATATGGTTTGTATACAGTTTTATCTTTCTATCTACGGATCAACCAATTCTTTTCCATTTCATCTTGTATCACGGTCAATACTCTCCCTCTCTCTCTCTCTCTCTCTCTCTCTCTCTCTCTCTATATATATATATATATATATATATATATATATATATATATATATATATATATATATATATATATATATCTGACCGGTATGATCATTTTTTCCTTGCGGGCAAGAATATGTAGCCCCCAATATCTTAATGATGAAACATTACAGTACCCGCCCTTTTTCATTTCTACGCCCAAAAAGCTACGAAAACGCACCATAATAAAAACAGACAGAAAATAAAACAAATACCTCACTATTAAACAGACATCTTTTCATTCCCGTCCACACTGAAAATACAGAAATCTACGACACTCTAAATAGACTTGGTTTACACTTGATACAAACAACTTCCACAACAATAAAACAGACATTAGAAACTACCAAGCACTCTTCCAAAACCCTCACATTCAACGCCGGTATATATTCCTCCCATGTAACGACTGTCAACAAGCATACGTAAGCGATACACAGCGTAAAATGAAACTAAGACTTTACGAACGAAGAAGAGATATTAGGAATTGTAACGCCCTAAATACACTCTTTTGCAATTGTGTGGAACACGATCATTCATTTCATTTAGATTATGCGAAAATTATAAAATACGTGATATAGCCAAAGTAAGACTTTTAGAGGCAGCACTAATATTACACACTAATACTATTACGCACAGAAAGAGTTTCTACTATTTAGCCCCTAGTACATGGGAAACTATACTCAAAGAACAAAATATAATACATAAACACACACACACATATACATACGGATATATATACGGATATACATATATACAAATATATATACGCATATATATACACATACATATATATACGTATATATACACATGTATACACTTTTATATACACACATATATACGCATGTGTGTACACAAATATACTCATATATATACATGTATAAATAGATATATGCTTATACGATGATTCCAACGTCTCTTGTAAGACGAGTGCCACTCTCTCAGACATTTTAAATTCATGAGCCCAAATGCCTGAGAAAGTATCTATACAAAGATGATGTTACAGAGTCTTAGCTTTGTACGACAGCTAAGTCTCTCTCTCTCGGTTCAAAATGTTGAGATCAAGCAACAAGCAAGAGCAAGATAGCCAGCAACAACTTAAACTGCAGACCAGTTAATGCGGGTACTGGTCTCCCGCTTTATGTTTTTTTTTTTAAATCAGAGATTTGTCTCCACTAGAAAGGTTGCCTTCACTACGGCTTACGGGAGCCCTCTCCACCCCAATACATATATACACACACAAATATACACGGTGCTAGTTGGCCGTTGACGCATAAAAGGAGTTCATTCGCCCTTTGGAAGGTCTTGTTTTTAATCCTTCAGGGAGACTAGACACCCTCCTCACAAACAAGTCTTGTGGGGGAACCAGTTTAGTCGCCGGTGACCCGACCATGAGGCAGGTAGTAGTGGGTTACATGGCACCAGTAGCATATGACATGACCTGACATAAATGCTTATATATACACATATATACACGCATATATATGTACATATATATACATATATATATATATATATATATATATATGTATACATGTATAAATAGATATATGCTTATATATATACATATATACACGCATATATACACACGCATATGTATATATATACACACATATATATGCATATATATATGCATATATACACACACATATATATATACATATGCATACATCTATATGCATATATACATATATATAAACATATATATATACATATATACATATATATATATACCTAAATGTATATGTGTTTGTGTGCGTGAGTGTGTGCTTGTGTGCATTATATATATGCATATTATATAAACATATGTATATTTATCCTTATATATATATATATATATATATATATATATATATATATATATATATATATATATATATATATATATATAGATTATTTCATTCTCTCATAAATGAAAGGAATTTTGGAAAAAATCAATCCTTAACTTCTGACAAAATATTAAATTCCTTAGCGAAAAATTTCATCAGTTGCTTCTCGCCTACATTGGATTTGAAGTGATAAATATATTTATATTCAGCGGAATGTCATGTCTTTTCTTTTATTATATTTTAAAACATTCATGAGAATTAATACTACTATTACATTTTATGAATGATTTCATGTGGAGAAAATCTTGTTATACTTACGTTTAAAAGCTGTCATTTTCATCTATAAATATACAGGTTGAAAAAACTACATGCATATAGTTTGGACATACACTTAAAATATCAAAATGGGTGTTACATTTCGCATTGAAATATAATGCATTTCGATAATCTTAATAATGGAAGGTTTTTATAATGTACTGAAGAACCTAATTTACTTGTACTGCAATAGGCACACAAGGACACTCTCCAACTATTGTATGTGGCTTTTTCTCAATATGAACCGTCAATATTTATACACACATAGTCAGCCTAGTGTCGCCTTGCGTGAGGTTACCGATACACAGTTGACATGTCAGTGCCGATCTCTGAACATAGGAATAGCGCAATAACATTAACTAGAGTTCATCTACGCTTTGGGGAACGTGTGCATATGTCACCTAACAACGAACAACTTCCGTTATCTCCAAGTTGACACCTAAACTTCAACTTCAAAATTCCTTATGGGTGAACAGAACGCTTCATTTCACACGCATGCAAAATAAGTGAGGATGATTTCAAGTCAGTACCTAACGACCTAGCGAAAATATGAGATAAATTCTTGACGTTGTTGTTATTACTTTTTCTGCTAATAAAAATATGTAACTCTAAAATCCATATTCACATTTGAATATAATTTTGGGAAAGAAGATACAAACAAAAAAAAAACAGAAAAATAATTATAATAGATAGATAGATAGCTTACTTAATACAAATATATATATATATATACATATATATATATATATATATATATATATATATATAGAGAGAGAGAGAGATAGAGAGAGAAAGAGATCATTTTAAAGTAGGTAATATATATATACATATATGTATATATATATATATATAATAAAAAAATCTTATATAATTTCTTAGAATAGAGAAGAGATAGAAGGGATAAAACGTAGAGCAACAGAAAAAATGTGAAATATAGCTAGACATATAAATAGAAAGGCGGGCTGTTGGATAGCATGCATATATATATATATATATATATATATATATATATATATATATATATATTCATCCATATACAGTATTGTTTCGCTGTATCACAGCTTATCAGTACAGCAAGACATGGAAGACCTTACGCTATACGTTTGATGCTGTGTGAGTAGTGAATTAACGGTGTTTCGATATAGTCCAAATTCTTAAGCCGATTTGTTTACACTAAGACCATCGATTTACATTTTGCATTTTTACATATTTTTTTTTTTAATTTTGAACCTTAGGTATTTTCATCTCATTATATTATAATTAGTTCTAATCCGTGCTCTTTTTGTTATGTCGACACTACTGATCAATATTAAAATTAGTATTATCAATTATTATCAATATCGCAGTAACTAAACTTTTAACTTTATTTTTTTTATCCTCCATTACCTTTTATTATTCATTATATGTTTCACGTTTATCTCTATATAAATAAAATGAACTCATTTTTCCCCGTCTGATTTTGACATTGATAGGATTAAAAATCAAGATATTTCATGCAAATATAATATGCACAAACGGCAGAACAATATCTGAGGTGTGGTATAGGCTTATTATTTCTCAAATTCCTCGATAATCTTAGATTTCTATACTTTTTCTGCTGAGAAGTCACGGCCAAAATCGATTAAGATCAATGGAAGTGGTAAAATATTTTCTCTCTAACTAATTCCTCCGCCCCCTGCCACCACTTAACACCGTTTGGGGATCGTTCACAAGGAACAGTTGAGAAGAGAACACCGGTTTGGTTTCGTAGTTCTTTCATGTGAAGTTATTTAAAATCACTAAACTAAGCTGCAGTGCTCTGTGGCGTAGTGGTTAGGGTGCTGGACAATTCACATTATATTTTCACGTTCGCGCCGACCTACCGTAGTCGTTTTTTTTGTTTTTTTTTCCTAAACAACTGGAATGGACTTTTCTTGGTGGCCGAACTGTTAACGTTGCAGATGTTTTTTTTTTTCACACTTTTTTTCCTACTTTTACTCATAACTCCGGGTTTGATCCTTCCTACTTACCTACCATAACATTTTTTTAAAAATCCCCCCCGTCCCGGAAACACACACTCGGGCAACGCCGGGTACCCCCGCTAGTAATGAATAATTAGATCTGAGCATGCAGATTCTTTTAATGAAATATCTTTTGACATTATTATTATTTTTATTGTTATTATTATTATTATTATTATTATTATTATTATGATTATTATTATTATTATTATTATTATTATTATTATTATTATTATTATTATTATTATTATTATTATACGCTTTCGCATAGTTATAACTAAGAAGAAAATGCCGAGTATAACAGGGATTTAGATTGGAGAATTAGACAAGAATAAAGGATAAAATATGTGTTGAATCACTACCAATATAATAATTTGTGGTCTTTCGTTTATTCCTGTTTGCTCTTTTTTATCCAACCTTTTTTAAAACTTTGCTTCACCATCTTTCAGTCTCTTATACCTAATGACAGTTATGAGGAAACGGGATGTATAAGACAACAAATGTAATTTTGACGGTTTCTGACCACGATAAAATAGATTATATATGAATGTAAAATCATTTTTATATAAATTAAAAATCATTTTATATAAATTTAAAATCACTTTTATATAAATTTAAAATAATTTTTATATAAATTAAAAAAAAACATTTCTATATAAATTTAAAATAATTTTATATAAATTTAAAAGCATTTTTTATATGAATGTAAAATCATTTTTATATAAATTTGAAATCATTTTTATGAGGGCAAAGTTTTGATTACCTTTTACCCCTTTTCCTATAGATATTCCATAAACTTGTAAACTTGCCATGCTTCTGTTACTGGGCTCACTTCGCAGCAGAATATTTAAAAGTTAATGTGGCCATCACAAAGAAGTGCTCACACCTTTTCCATACGGACAATTATCCATTTGGTAAGCTCTAAGATTTTGGGAAGCAATTCTCCTTGAGACAAAGCTTAAACATCTTTGTAAGTATAGCAGATTATTCTAGCTTAAGTCTTTACAGCCCTAAACTGGAATTCCATCAGGGTTAATTGTTTATTGGAATACAGTTTTAGATTAGCTTGATCACATCACGAACATATATTTTATGTCGCTTAGCGCGTTCAAAGAAACAGGAGGAAACGCGTGGAAAGTTCAACTGATCGCATAGTATAGAATAAGCTTGGACAAGAGTTTTCCTTTCTGATGCTAACGAGATAACCACAGACCCATTGATGAAAGCTGCGTCATAAATGTTTATTATATCTACCAAGTTGATCTTAACGATAGCATACTCAACCATTTTATATTTCTTTCAGACCCCCCTCAATTTCTGTTTTTTTTTTTTTTCATTTTATGTTTAATTTACTTATAACGGCACTAGTTGAATTTCGAAAGCCCCCCCCCCCTCGCTGTTCTCTTATATCGCAATTTCTTTAACGCCACTCGCAAAAATTCAGAAAGTGATCACGTTTTGTTTTAACGGTTAATTAAAAAAAAAGTCTTTTGGGACGCTGATATTAAAACCAAGTCTTTTCAAATAAGTTTGCCCTCTGAAGACGAATGCGTGTTCGAGATAAGTGTATTTTATTTTTTTTGTTTAATTTATAATATTAATAACTACATTCTATTTCAGTACTTAATTTATATTTATATCTCCTGATTTGTTTATTTAATGATTGCATGAACGGATTAGGAAATTGTATTCATTGTTAATTCGTGAGAGGTGAATCTATCCCCATACGTTCCCTTAAAAAAACACGCCAGTTGGACTTTTATTAAGTACAATACTTAATAGATTTTATTTAAAGGAGAGTAGAGAACGTTTTATGGAAGCGTTGTCGGCAGCTGTAGTTACTCACGCTTCTCTTTATTTGTCACTCAGTCCTCATTTTTTTAATGAGCGATTTTTTCTGACAAAGGGAGAAGAAAAAGCTGTATTCTAGGTTGGCAGTATTTTGCGTGAACAGTCGGCAAAGATGGCGGAAATTTTCTGTTCTATGTCTATCCTTGTAGCCATGTCACTAGTAAGGGTGCTGGAGGTAAACGTTTTATCTGGGCTGACGTTATCCGCCTGATAGCCAGGGACCTGAACCTTGGATTAACCACTAAGGAGGCTGTCCTATCAGCAAGTGCAAACTACTGGGGTTGCTGTATTGCCATTTGGTGAATGGATTCTGGACCATGCAGTAGATTCTAGTGGGGCCTCTCGATGTAATACTAGTGGGTAATTGTTACGGCTGTATCTTATCGTGTGCTAAAAAAAAATCTTCGTTACTTTTCTCTCTTTGTTTCCCCTCTCTGTCTTGCTCTAAGCAAATCTGACGACCTAGTCAACAAACTCCAAAATTCCATCATGACAAGTTTCACTAAATATACACGATTAAACCCGGATCTGAAACTTCCAACGTAGATCCCCACTACCATGTCTCCTTCTCCAACATCAGGGGTCTACGTTCTAACCTTCCAGAGGTTGAAGCCCAATTACAGGAGACTAAACCAGACCTTTTCTTTTTAAGTGAAACTGGAATTGGAAAGACTATTTCCCTAAGCGAGTTCGTAATTAAAGGATACTCCAACCTAACTTCCAAAACTGACCCCCAAGATCGCCATGGGCATGGAATATGTGCCTATATAAAATACGGATTTCCATGTGGTACGGACATCTCCAGAGAAGATCCTAACTTACCCTATATGTTCTTCCGAGTAGCACTAGCTCACACTACGGCATTTATATTTACTCTCTATCGCCCCTATAACAGCGGAGTTACTATCTTTAAAAGCATATCTGAGAAAATTGACCAAGTTCTATTAGCATATCATTCAGCTAACATTCACGTATGTGGAGACTTCAATGTTCACAATGTGGAATGGTTGACCCACTCAAACAAGACGGATGATGAGGGGAGATTCTGTCATGATTTCTCCATTGCTTATGACCTCACTCAGATTGTTCACGAACCCACCCGTGTGCCCGACAATGACGGCCAGTATGCAAGTCTCCTAGACCTTTTTCTCACAACTTGCCCTGAACTATGTTCAGTTTCAATTCTGTCTCCTCTCGGATCTTCCGACCACTATGTTTTATCAATTAAGATAAAAATGAAATGCAATAAGTCCTCAGACGTACCTCTCCATCGTACAGTATATCGATACACTATGGATGACTGGGATAGTTTCCGTACATTTATATCGGATCTTCCTCCGCGTTCCATGTTTAAAAAGGACGTGTCGTCTATAGTATCAGACCTGACAGAATGGTTAATTGTAGGTATAGACAATTTCATACCCTCGAAAAAGTTCCAGCAAAAACCTAACAGCCAGCCATGGTTTTCTTCAGAATGTGCTCTGCTATTGCGCACAGAAATCACTTTTTCCACTGCTTCTAAGGTAATAGATGTATGGAAACTAAAGCCGCTTTCAGGACTGCCAGCAACCATTGTAAGAAAGTAATAAAGAACGCAAGAGAGTTATATTCTCAGCCCGCCGTCCAAAGTAGCTGAGCAGCGGCTTGGTTCCGACCAGTTTTGGCAAATTGCAAACAGAATCTTGAACAGAAGCGGGTGCTCCATCCCAACTATCATCAATGGACCTGAGTTAATCTCGCCAGCATCAGACAAAGACAAACTCTTTGTCAAGAACTTTGCAGCCAATTCTACCCTTTGCGACCAAGGCCGCCAAGCCTCAATATTTCCTCCTGTATCAGAAAACACACTATGTGATATACAAATATCTGTATGTGATGTTGCGAAGCTAATCAAAAACGTTGATTTCAGTAAAGCAAACGGCCCTGACGATATTCCAATTATAGTACTCAAAAAACTTCAACCAGAATTAGCACCCATACTTACAAAACTGTTTAAACGTTGTCTTAAGGAGAATTGCTTCTCATCACCCTGGAAAATCTCATCAGTATGTCCTGTATTTAAGAATTTAGGTTATCGTTCATCCCCCTCTCAGTACAGGCCAGTAAGTCTCGTGTGCGTAATGAATAAGTTGCTGGAATCTGTGTTAAATAGAGAAGTAATGAACCATCTCAGCAAAAATAACCTTCTTAGTGACACTCAATATGGTTTCCGTTCTGCTAGATCTACAGCAGATATGCTTACAGTTATATCTCATAGGATTAGCGAATCTCTCGACAGGAGCAACCTTTCTCGGGCAATTGCTCTTGACATATCAAAGGCCTTTGATAGGGTATGTCATAAAAGAGTTACTTCACAAGATCTCCAGCTATGGTATTGCTGGAAATGTCTTCTCAATTATTAAATCATTTCTCTCTGATAGGTTCATAAGAGTAGTAGTTGATGGGCTAAAATCAGAAGCTCACAGTATAAATGGTGGAGTCCCTCAGGGGTCGATCCTGGGCCCAACTCTTTTCCTGATCTACATTAATGATCTTCCAAATCACATCCTTATATCATTCGTAGACATTTTTGCTTATGACGCAACCATTTATGGTAGCACATCTAAGACAGTAAACGACCAAGTTCTCTCCGATTCTCTCTCCTCTGATCTTGATCACGTTGTACAATGGGGAAAGGAGTGGCTGGTTACTTTTAATGCATCTAAAACCAAGCTTCTATCTTTACATCATCAACGTTCTGATCCCCATCTGGCATAAATTAAAATGAATGGCTCTCGTCTTGGGGAGGCCTCAAGTTTTGACAGGCTTCTGGGATTGACCTTTACTCCTGATCTTAAATGTAATACGTACATCAAATCTGTTGACAAGGCCGCTGGAAAAATGGTCGGATCCTCCTATCGATCCAGTAGATATCTCACTGCTGATGCAATTCTCTATCTATATAAGAGCCAGATACGTCCAAGGATCGAGTACTGTTGCCACATATGGGCAGGAGCTGCTAGAAAAGACTTGTCCTGCCTTGATAGAGTTCAAAATAGACTTCGTGGCCTGGTGGGAGATGTCCTTTTCTCTTTGCTGCAACCTCTGTCTCACAGAAGAGATGTTGCGAGTTTGTCTCTGCTTTATCGTTCTTTTCATGGAAAGTGTTCAACTGAGCTTCAATCTATTGTCCTCCCTCGCTAAACTTTCACAAGAAACACTAGACTAGCTGAAAACAATATCAATAATTTTCCCCACTCTTTATCTGTGCCTAAACTTAAACATAGATTCCATGATCAAAGCTTCTTTCTTAGAACTGCACGCCTGTGGAATTGTCTTCCGTTTTCCTGCTATACAGCTTTCTATAATATGGTTGTCTTCAAGTCCAACGTGAACAAATTTCAAATGAGCCGTTCCACTTAAGTTAACAAATTTACTGAACTTCCATTACTATCGATTACTATATTGTCCTTTTGACTACTCTACACTCTTTAACCCTTATCCTTGAGTGGCATATCGGCCTTGATAAGTTGTGACGTTTATGTAAAAAAATACACGCTCCTTTGTTACTCTGACTCTGTTATTCTCCAAAACTGGTGAAAACAAGACTTGTGTTCAACTACTTTGCATTTGACGGTCTGAGTATACAACAGTCCCGTGTACTTTATTTTTCTTTTAATGTAGTTAATAGCTGGCCTGAAGGCAGATATTATCTGAATACATATTATACCGAAAAAGATGTAACAGTTAATTCATGTGCGAAATAGCAGTAGCAGATTCTAGATTTAAAAAACAGCTTGTTAAGACTATGAAGCGATCAATTCCGACAATTATCCATTTCGAAAGGTCTGATACTATATAAGATACAACCTTTTTAAACATGGAACGCAGAGGTATATATGCTACAAATGTACAGGAGCTATCCAAGTCAGCAACAGAATATCGATATACTGTTCGATGATGAAGAACGTCTGAGGACGTATTACAAATTGATTTTATTTTAACTGAAACAACGGAGGAGTCTAGGATCCCAGTTAAGGGGGAACAATGATCAACATATCTCAGGGCACGTTGTAAGAAAAAGGTCTACGAGACTTGAATACTTACCCTCTGATTTGAGCATACAGGCGGGTTGTGAACAATCCGAGTTAGGTCGAAAACAACGGAGACATTATGACAGAACCTCCCTTCATCATCGCTCCTGTTCGAGTGGGCTAACCATTCCACATTGTGATCATTGATGTCTCAATATATGTGGATGTTATCCGAAGAATGAGCAGACAGGATCTTGTAATTTTTAAAAGACATTCTCTTAAAATAATAACGTACTTTTGTCGAGGCGATAAAGGGGAAATATGAACGTGGTGTAGTGAGCAAATGCAACCCCTACGGTTCTATGTCCATTTCTGTATTTGCTGAAAATATCGCAACCACATAGGTAGCCACCACTATTGTAGGTCCATTTTCTATGCCCATAGCAATATTCGTGGATAGATTTTGATATTAAGTTAGAGAGTGTTGTGAGTTTAGAGCGCTAGTGCGCATGCGCACCAGATGTTTACAAATAGAACGAAATTGGCGCCTTTTCCCAGCTTAGTCGTTCGTTACCGACCATGTTGTTGTACTTGCTGAATTTTATGTTGAATAAAACCTTTCTAATATCTTAAAAGGTCTTTATTTTTCATTACAATTTATTCAACATAAAATTCAGCAGGTGCAACAACATGGTCGGTAACGAACGCCTAAGCTGGGAAAAGGCGCCGATTTCGTTCTATTTGTAAACATCTGGTGCGCATGCGCACTAGCGCTCTAAACTCACAACACTCTCCACCACATTTTATTTATATTTCGGGATGCAGGTGATCTTTTTTTTTATACCTGTTTGAAAGCTATGGTAGACAGTCGAAGCACTCATAACTTTATACGAATGAACATCGTGAGATCACTCGGCCTTTGTATATTACCTTCTAATGATACGGTAAGCATGGCTTCCTCGAATCTCACGAGCAAAACCTTAGGACACTGTGTTGCGTCCATCGCTGTTAATGGACAAATTTACACTAATATGCGTCTATCTATCCTTCCCAACTTGTGTGCTCCAATTATACTAGGACAAGAGTTCATGCAATTGCATAACCGGGTGGAATTCCGTTATAACGGAAAGATACCATCTTTAAAGATTTGTAACGTCACTCAGATGAAAATCGAGCCACCGTCTCTTTTTGCTAATTTAGCAAAGATTTGTAAATACAAAAATTATTAAAAGAAGGTATCATAATCAAATCGAATTCCCCATGGAGAGACCAAGTACTAGTAACTAGAAATGAAAGACATAAGCGTCGCATGGTCGTTGACTATTCTGCAACTATAAATCGGTTTACACTTTTGGATGCTTTTCCGCTTCCCAAAATTTCGGATATCATACGCCAACTATCACAGTACAACATTTTTTCAATAAGTTGGACCTGAAGTCTGCATATTGTCAATACTCTATACGTAGAGACGAGAGAATTTACACAGCATTTGAAGCTGACGGAGGACTATACGAGTTTTCTAGGTTACCTTTTGAGTTTACGAACTCAGTAGCTGTGTTTCAACGTATTATGCATAATCTGATTCAAGAACATGAACTCCAAGGTACATTTGCCTACATTGATGACATTGTCATCGGAGGAAAAACTAATAAAGGATTAAACGAACACATGGAAGCTTTTAGAAAGGTTATCGACCGTCTTAACTTGCAACTACACCCTGTAAAATGTGAATATGGTATTGTGGTGTAAATGAAGAAAAAAGAAACAAGAACGACCGACCGCGTTTTTGTGTGGCTTACCTCGTGTTCATAATGAAGAAGAAAGAAAGAAAAATGGCTGCCCTGTTTCTTTATATGCCTACAGGGTGACCACGAGGTATGCAAATGAGATGCTCCTGATTGGAGATAAAAGAGGAGTGATTTGGGGAAGGAAGGCATTCTGAAGTTAGATTGCGAGCAGAGAAGTTGTATTTGTAGAAGAGAAAAGTCGGATTCTGGGGAGAGAAAAGCTAAAGTTGCAGAAGTTCGTTTTGGAGTGGAGAGAAGACGCGTCAAGTGGTAACCAGAAAGTGAAAGTTGGGACAGCAGTGTCACGCAACCGACAAGCTATTTCGGCGCATCAAGCAAATTAACATGGCTGAGTGGAGACTGAGCACTCAGATGTTGAGACCCTTTACTGGGGAGGGTGACCTGATTAAGTGGCTGGAGAAATTAAAAATGGTGGCGAAGCTGCAAAAGATAGAAGATGTGGTCACCCTGCTGCCGCTATACTTAGAGGGGGAAGCTCTCACGATTTACCAGCAGATGCGAGATGAAGACAAGGAAGACCTTGCCTTAGTGGAGCAAAGGCTGAAATTGCCCTTCGCTGAGGGCCCATTTGAAGCACTTGGCAAGCTGTCAAGTTTGAGGTGGACCGGCGAGTCCGTTGACGTCTTTGCGGCAGAGATCAGGAGACTGGCAGGGTTGGCTGGTTACGTGGGGAGGAGGAGCCTGGATATGACGGTAAAGCTGTACCTAGTGAACGGCTTCCCAGAGGAAATCTCTGCGAACATGCAGAGAATCACGGGGATCCATTCTATGGAAGTGGACGATCTCTTGGTCTACGGCAGAGTCCTAGTGAAAAATGTTAAAAGCCCAATCGTGGCTGCAGCTGTGAGTGGAAATATGTGCATGAGGCCTCACTTAAATGAGAGGCAGCCGGCGAGGCGACAGGAGGGGAGACCTGCCATCAAGTGTTTCCGGTGCCAGGGTCCTCATCTGATCAAGGACTGCAAAGAGCCGAGACCGGGGATCACGTGCTACCGATGTGGACAAGTGGGGCATATTAGCCGCTATTGTGTTGCTGCACGGGACCAGGGAAACGAGTGAAGGGGAGCTATTGCGCCAATGGTTACCCCTTCTGTGTGGAAATGGCGCATGATGGAACATTGCCTCGGTTACCGGTGGTAGTCAATGGGAAGAGAGCCATAGCCCTTGTCGACACAGGCTGCACTACAACGTTGTTAGCGAGGAATGTCGCAAGGTCATGGAGCGGAACCAGGATTATTAGGACCGTGGATGGCAGGGATGTGAAATGCCTAGGAGAGACGACAGCGGAAGTAATGGTGCAAGGGGTGCCCAATTGGACTGCAAGCCCTAGTGTTGAATCATCTGGTCGGTGGTGTCGACGTGATTATAGGTATGAGTGCAATTAACCGACTGGGGGGCGCTACGTTAAGAGGGGGCCAAGTGACGTTTGGACGTCTCGGCGCAGTGGGGATTGCAGGAGTGGAAGGTGATAGAACCGTCAGAACCCCAAAACCGGAGGTTTGCTGCATTGAGGGCAAAGATTTCCTGGCGAAGTTTGATGGCGTGAGGTGGACGGTGGAATGGAAATGGATCTCCGGGCCCCCAGAACTACAGAATAAGGTGGGCTGCTACGAAAACACCCTGCGAGGAGAAATAAGAAAGGGATTCGAGGGAAGAAGTGGAGAGGTGGATAAAAGAAGGAATTCTGAAACCGTGGACAGGGGAAGAAAAAGGAGTGTTGCCACTACTGGCGGTTGTTCAGCCTACCAAAAACAAGATTAGGCCCGTGCTGGATTTTAGGGAATTGAACAGACACGTAGCCTGCCAAACTGGAACGGGGATCGACGTATGTGAGGAGGTCATGAGGAAATGAAGAAGAATGGGGCGGGTCACTAAGATTGTCGATCTGAAATCGGCATATCTACAGATCCATGTAGATTAAAAACTCTGGCAGTACCAACTGGTCCGGTACAAGGGGCGGGTGTATTGTCTGACGAGGTTAGGCTTTGGGCTGAGTTCAGCCCCCAAAATTATTACTGCCGTGCTGAAGACAGTGCTGACCAAAGACTGTACAGTGGAGGAGGTCACCAGTTCGTACATTTACGACATCCTGGTGGAGGAGGCAGATGTGACAGCAGAGAAAGTAAGAAGCCATGTCGAGAAGTATGGGTTAACTGCAAAACCGGCGGAGTCCCTAGATTGAGGAGCGGTGCTGGGGTTGAAACTAAGGCGAGATGGAAAAAAAAGCCTTGTCTTCGAACCAGGGAATGCAATACCCGAAGTCGGATCTAAGCTGACGAGGCGAGACCTCTTCTCAGTCTGCGGGAGGCTGGCCGGGCACTATCCTATCGCTGGCTGGCTAAGGATAGCATGCAGCTTTATTAAACGACAAACAGGCACTGATGGCTGGGAGGGCCGTGTGACGAAGGAGGTCATGAACATGCTGCAAGAAGTCATTGCGAGAGTGAGGAATGAGGACCCAGTGAAAGGGAAATGGTATGTCAGCGGTGAAGACGCGGGTGTGGTTTGGTGCGATGCCAGTAACCTGGCGTTGGGCGTCGTACTAGAGATAGGAGGTGTAACTGTGGAGGATGCGGCGTGGCTAAGAAAAAACAACGACTTTTCTCATATCAACGTAGCAGAACTAGATGCCGCTATAAAAGGAATCAATCTGGCCCTGAAATGGGGATTGAAAATAATTGAAGTCAAAACCGATTCGGCAACGGTAGCGTCGTGGATTCGGTCGGCAGTAACTGGCGATAAGAGAGTTAAGACCAGGGGTGCTGCGGAAATGCTGATCAAGCGCAGACTCGGAGCGCTCACCGACCTGATAGCGGAATTCCAGTTGAGAGTATCTGATGTGTTGGTCCCGTCAGAAAAAAACAAGGCGGATTCGATGACACGCGTGAAGAAGGCCTGGCTGCAGGAGGGAAAGGAGGTCTCCTCGGTATGCTGTGCAGGGGAAGAAGTCAAAGAGTCATACGAAATGCACCACTTTGGTCGAGAACGAACGTTATTCCTAGCCAGAGAGGTTTACCCTGAGAACACCGAGGAGGATGTTAGGGAGGTGGTGGAGAACTGTCGAGAGTGCCAATCAATTGACCCTGGACCGTCCAGACACGAAGCAGGAGAGCTACACGTTGCGGAGGACTGGAAGCGATTGGTCATTGATGTGACACACTATCGCCACAAATTGTATCTGTCGATGGTCAACTGTAGACCGGGAAGGTTTGCCATCTGGAGAGAGATCAGGGCAGAAGCTACATGGGCGATCGGAGGGGTCATCGAGGAGATATTTTTGGAGAGAGGGCCGGTTGAGGAACTCTTAATGGACAATGGCCCCGCTTTCCGATCAGAACCCTTTAAAGGGGTGTGCGATAATTGGGGAGTAAGGCAATTTTTCAGAGCAGCGTATCGGCCGAGTGGCAACGGAATAGTGAAGAGGAATCATCGCACCATTAAAGCCGCTGCGGAAAAAAGCAACGTATCACCCATAGAGGCGGTGTTTTGGTATAACATCTCGCCGAAGACCAAACAAGATGAAACAACTGTGTCTCATAGGGGCGTTTTCACATATAAGTGGCGGCATCTGTGCAACAAAACAGCAGGAATTGAGAGTGAAGAAGCCACTATCAAAGTAGGTGAAGAGGTGTGGGTGAAACCCCCCAATGCACAGTGTACCACTCGTTGGAAAAGAGGGGTCGTAACAGGATTGCAGTCGAAGAACAATGTGATGGTGAATGGTGTTCCCCGGCATATCTTAGACCTGCGTCGTGTGACATTGCCGGTATGCAGTGAGGGCAGTGAAGAAGGGGAAATCGAGGGCCACCGAGAAGCAAATGATGCTGCTCGACCTGACTTAGGTCCGCGTTGTAGTGAACCTGAAAACGTTAACCCCCGAGAAGTTGTCCCCCAGAGGCCTCGACGTGAGAGGAGGTGGCCTGCTTGGATGGAGGATTACGAAGTATCCTATTGATCTCGAAGATCAGGAGGGCGTGTGGTGTAAATGAAGAAAAAAGAAACAAGAACGACCGACCGCGTTTTTGTGTGGCTTACCTCGTGTTCATAATGAAGAAGAAAGAAAGAAAAATGGCTGCCCTGTTTCTTTATATGCCTACAGGGTGACCACGAGGTATGCAAATGAGATGCTCCTGATTGGAGATAAAAGAGGAGTGATTTGGGGAAGGAAGGCAGTCTGAAGTTAGATTGCGAGCAGAGAAGTTGTATTTGTAGAAGAGAAAAGTCGGATTCGGGGAGAGAAAAGCTAACGTTGCAGAAGTTCGTCTTGGAGTGGAGAGAAGACGCGTCAAGTGGTAACCAGAAAGTGAAAGTTGGGACAGCAGTGTCACGCAACCGACAGGTATAACCAAACTAAAGTTTCTAGGGCACTTATTGGAAAATGGAACAATCAGTCCTGATCCAGACAGACTTACACCACTTAAAGAATTACCGATTCCGACCTGCAGTAAGTCACTCAGGCGGGCTCTAGGTCTCTTCTCTTACTATTCACCATGGATAGAGAATTTCTCAGATCGGATTTCACCTTTATTAAACATTACGTCTTTTCCTATCACTGAGAAACTAAAAAATCAATTTCAAGCCATGAAAGATTAAATTTGCAAGGCTTCGGTTGCAGCCATTGAGGATGAAGTTCCTTTTACGATAGAAACTGATGCATCTGCGACAGCATTAGCAGCCTGCCTTTCCCAGAATGGAGGCCCAGTAGCATATTTTCCAGAACCCTAACGCAGTCAGAGCGTCGACATTCAGCAGTGGAATGTGAATCGGCAGCCATTGTAGAATCTGTGCGTAAATGGCGTGACCTCTTACTCGGTCGACACTTTACCATTATTATTGACCAACAGGCTGCATAATTTATGTTCAACACGCAGACACCAAATCGTATTAAAAACGATAAGCTGCTTCCGTGGAGACTTGAACTTTCAAACTATTCTTATGAGATAGTATATAGACCAGGTTATCTTAATAACTCTGCAGATACCCTTTCTCGATCATGCTCTGCTTCGCGCTCATTATCACTAAAGGACCTGCACGCAGCACTTTGTCATCCTGGAGTAGCGATACTCTATCACTTTGTGAGGCAGAAGAATCTACCATTCTCCATGGAAGATGCTAAGGGCACCTGCGCTGAATGTCAAATATGTGCTGAACTAAAACCAAGGTTATTCAAACCTCCATCAGGTCGATTAATCCATTCCCGATCCCCCTTGGAACGTCTTTCAATAGATTTCATGGGACCGAAACTATCTACGAATAACCTCAATTACCTACTCGTGATTGTAGATGAATATTCACGCTATCCTTTTGTCTACTCATGTCAGGACATGTCAACAAAAACTGTTATAAATTGTCTCCAGAATTTATTTACCTTTTTTGGCTGCCCAGATTCCATCCATAGTGATCGAGGAAGTCAGTTTATTTCATGTGAACTAAAAGAGTTTCTCTGACAATATGGAGTTGTGATTACCCACTCAACTCCATACCATCCAATCGGCAATGGACAATGCGAGAGAGTAAATGGCACAATTTGGAAAACGATCAAACTTGCACTCAAAACCAGGCAATTGGACGAACGTCACTGGCATGAAGTACTCGACATAGCTTTGCACTCTATTCGATCGCTACTTTGTACATCAACTAACTCAACCCCACACGAGAGAATTTTTCACTTTTCCAGAAGGTCGGGCACCGGATATACCTTACCCGAGTGGCTGCAAGGAGGACCGGCCCTCCTTAGGAAGTTTGTCCGCCAACACAAGTCAGATCCCCTAATGGAACCAGTAGATATAATATCTGCAACTCCCAACTTTGCCAGAATTCGTTTCCCTGACGGCCGTCAGTCAACAATCTCAACAGAAGACCTAGCACCCACTCCTGTCACTAACCCCTCCTCTACAAACTTGGAATCTCCTCTCTCCCCTGATCATGGTACATCACCAGATTCTACTACTCCATCAAAAATCCGCGAACCAGAGTTGATTGATCAACAGGAGACCCCAAAGAAAAAAACTTCACCAAATGGAGAATCTTTCTCCTCAGTCGACAAAACAAAGTGTTTAGAAATAGAAGAGCAGCAGCAACAGTCTGACTCGAAGAAGGGCGTTTTCAAATTTCTTCCAGAAGCAACAAAAAGGGGAAGGAAGATCACTTGCAACCCGAAATATAAATAAAATGTGGTGGAGAGTGTTGTGAGTTTAGAGCGCTAGGGCGCATGCGCACCAGATGTTTACAAATATAACGAAATCGGCGCCTTTTCCCAGCTTAGTAGTTCGTTACCGACCATGTTGTTGTACCTCCTGAATTTTATGTTGAATAAAACCTTTCTAATATCTTAAAAGGTCTTTATTTTTCATTACAGAGAGTTGTTTAATTACAATCTCATCTTGGAAAGTGGTTGGTTCAACGCCACTTTAGCATAGGAGATTTGTCTGCTATAATTGGGATTAACCCTCAGAAAGGTTGGAACCTACACCCCGTATATTGGGGAAGATACATAGGAGTGAAGTTTTACGCTGCAAGTTATACTTCTGGGTTAAGTATTGTATTTTTACTTGAGATTTTTCATGATGGACTGCTGGATTTGTTAAACAGATCAGAAAAAATATGATAAAGCAGGGCAGAGAGAGTGGGGAAAGGGAGAGCAGTTGTTACATATTTTTAAACTACGGGTGTGTTACATATCAATGCAGTACAAAGAATCAAGGAGTAGGCTGATCCAAACGTAATGAAAGTAAAATGAACATAGAATAAATACGTATTAGATACGTTTGAAGCGAAAACAACATATTATTACAAAATAAATATTTTATTTTTTCTAAAATGTGTATACATATTTATATATACATATATATGTGTATGTATATATATGATGTACATAAACATGTCCCCACACACACATATATATATATACATACATATATATATATATATATATATATATATATATATATATATATATATGTACTAGCATTTCAGTCCGGCATTGTCCGGGTGTTTGGATATGTGGGTTGAGCAAAAAATAGTAGTTGTAGTACGAAAGCAGGGTCGAACCGGTACCGCGAAGGCGGAAAATAATGGGGGAAAATCGTGACATCTTTTTGTTACGATCACCGCCAAAACGGAAGTGAAGTAGGTTATGATTAAGCCTACATAATGTAAAGGAGAGGATTACTTTCGAAAATATAATCGAAAAAGCGACCTTCCTGTAGAAAAATGGACACTTAAAGGTGAAGATATTTATGTTCTTACCCAATTTTTCGATATTTTTCCTCTGAAAGGCTGAGCTTAAAACAGTATAATCTTGTTAAAATCTCTCGCCTCTGTCGAAAGTTTTAGGCAGACATGCAAACATACATACATACATTTCTATATTGGTAACTAAAGATTTTCGATCCAATCCGATTAAAAAACTTGCCCTATCTCTGAATGCCCTTTATGTAAAATTGCAAATTTTTAGACCAGAAATTATCTGAGTAATTTTGTAGAGATCGCAGAGGGCAATTTCTTTTTAACTTTGACCCCTAATATGCCCTCTTAACATTTATTGTTTTCGTCTCAGGTGAAATTATTTAGTTGGATCCATGTCCAAGTAACATATATCTAAATTTTCTAGTGTTTAGACCCGAAATTGTCGGAGGAGTTTGGTAGAGTTCTGAAAGGTCAGATCATTGAACGTTGGCACCTTAACTGTATAATTTCTGGAGAAAAACGGAGTATAAAGATGTTTCCAAATCTCAGTACCCTGTATATCAAATTCCGAGTCTGTAGACTTAAAATTGACAGAATTATAGCGTAGGGAAATTTACCCAGACACACAGACAGACACAAAACACAGAAACACAGACACGTTCAGTTTTATAGATATGATAGCGGGGGTACCCGGCGTTGCCCGGGTTTTTAGAGATGTGTGTTGGTTGAGGGGTAGATTAAAACAACCCTTTAAAAAAAACGTTTGCCGGATGCTTGGAGATGTAAAAGAAGAACAATTTAAGTAGAAGAGTAGTCTTGCATCCCGAACATTTGCCGCGGAGGTGGAAAAGAAATGAAAAAAAAAAACCTGCGACCCAACCATCTCGATCACGGGAACAGATGAAGTGATAATTGCGTTATTTTGACGTTTATAAACCGAAATTAGCAGGTGCGACAACGTCAAGTTGCGTGATGTTTGACCTAGTTTTGCGCTGGAAGCCAGTTTCTGTTTTCCCCGCTACGCGGCGATCAAAAAATATATCGGGTAAATTAAAGCGAAGTAAAAAAAAAATCACTAAAAAAACTAACGTAAGGCCAACGAACGATGTTAAATGTAAAAACCTGAAAAACAAAAACAAAAAAGAAAACAGAAAAACAAACGTTAAAACTTCTGAAAAATAAAAAATAAAAAAAGAATAAGCGAAGTAAAAAAAAAGAAAACAGGAAAACGAGCGTTAAAAATTATCTGAAAAATAAAGCGGGAGGGGAGGATACCCAGCGTTGCCCGAGTGTTTGGAGGGGGGTAATGAAAACATAACAATAAGCGAAGTAAAAAAAAGAAAACATGAAAACGAAGCGGGAGTACCCGGGGGAGGGGGTTAATAAAAACATCGAAAAAAGAAACACAAAAAACTAACGTAAGGCAAACGAACGATGTTAAATGTAATATAAAACGAGCGATGTTAAATGTAAAATGAAATGTTAAAAATCGGTACTTTTAAGTGAGTTTGGTCGGTTAACACCCCCGTTAATGAAAACCTAAGAATAAGCGAAGTAAAAAAAAAACAGAAAAAAAACGAATGTTACGTGAAAAATGACTTAAATAACACTGGTTCAATATTAAATTTAAAAAATCGAAAAATAAGGACATCTAACACCACGATTTGAACCAAAAACGTTTAGATACTGCCCAACGCTCTACCTAACTGACCTAACACGACGTACATGAAAAAATTGACGTTTTTGGGCCAATTTTTCGATATTTTACTGGCGAAGGATGGACCGTCAATAGGATACCAAGTTTGTGAATGTTTGTTCTGTCTGTCGAAAGGTCTTAGCGGACACACAAACACACATACATACAAACATACGTGCATACATAGACACATTTTCTCTTTTATATTTATCCTAGAGGGGGTACTCGGCGTTGCCCGGGTGTTTGGAGGTGTGTGTGTGCTCTTAAATAAAAAAATAAACCGGGGGTCGAATCCGAAGCCCTGAGGCGAAGTTTGAAAATAAAAAGTGAAAAAAAAAATGAACCGTTCGGCCAGCCAGAATGAGTTACTGAAAGAATTTATTTAAGTAAGAACCAAATTGACAGGTGCTCACACGAAAGTCGTAGAGCGTTACGACGACGACGACAACGACGACGACGACGACGACGACGACGACGTAAGCAATAGTTATTAAGAAAATGAAGTCAATGACCAGGTGTGTTTGTTATTAGCGAAGTAAAAAAAGAAAACATAGAAACTGAACGTTAAAACTTAAGCGGGGCGGGTAATCAAACATCGAAAAAAACACAAAAAAATGTAAAATCGAAAAAAAAAACAAAAAAAAACAGTAAAACGAACACGTGAAACATGGTTTAAATAAACCTGTTTCGATATTAAAATTAAAAAAAATCGGTGAGTACCCGGGTGTTTTGGGGTGTGTAGTCGGGGGTGGATAAGCGAAGTAAAAAAAAAACAGAAAAATTAACGTTATTTGAAAAATGGCTTAAATAACACTGGCTTAATATTTAAATTTAAAACATCGAAAAAAAAAGACATCTCACACCACGATGTGAATCCAAAACGTTTAGAAAAGACCCACCGAGCTAACCAACTGACCTAACAGAACGTACATGAACTTTAGTCAGTTCTTCAACTATTTAAAGTAAATCAGGCCATAGCGTCATCTGACACATGCATAGAACTGGTCGTCATCACGAGAGGACCGTTTTTGTAACCCACCTTTCGAAAATTGTCGATTTCGGGGTGAAAAAATTAACGTCCATCGCTTTATTCCAGGTTTTTAAAATGCGAAAATAGGTGTGATTAATGGTTATCGAAAAGGAATGGATTGTTGCTGGAGGGCCAGAATGATTGTTCATCAAAATTTAAGCTATGGAACTGGAAAGGTATATAAGAACTTGGGCTTCATTCCTGAACAAAAACCTTCACATCGGTATATTCGAAAATTTCGCAGGGGAGTCAATCGAAACACAAACAGCATCAGTGCTTCCATCTTTGCAATGGGTGGAATCGCTCCGTGATCCAGATTGTCCCGATGTAATGTGGTGAATGGCATGGCAAGGAATATCAAAACTAATTCAAGGATTCCCTTAAGCAAACAACATAAAGAAGAACGAAAGGCTTGGGCATAGAATTACATAAAAATGGATTTGCAACGTTTCCTATTTACAGATGAACCTCCTGCTATACTTCACGGTCCGCATGAATGGGCAAATTTGGGAATCTGAACGGAACAGAGTTCATCGCAAACGAGGAGGTGGAGTCATCGTGCTTTGGGCGGGAATCATAAGGGAAAGGTTGGTTGGACCATATCTTGTTCCAGAGGCTGTAAAACTTACCAGCAATGCGTACACGGCATTTTTCGATACCCCTTTTGTCACCATGGTTAGATGACCTACTATTGTCACGTCGCTTTCAGATGAGTTTTATACAGGGCAATGCACTATCCGATTCTGTAAGAGTGACTGCAGATTTCCTTGAATCTATGGGCTTCTTCCTTAACCCTATTGAATATCTACCTTGTAGAGAACATAGTTTATATTGCTATAGCCATAACTTATTTATTAGATCGAACAATTGGCATCCCCATGGAGAGAAAGGTTGTTTTAATTTATTTTAAAAAAAGGTGAGTGTGTCTATAAATCATTGATTTATTGGAGGCTTAGCGCCTAAGATGTGATTTTTCTCATTATTCGTTGACAGAACAATATAAAAAGTAAAACATAAAGTTCGCATGATAAAACATTGCATTTTGTCCTAAAACAACATTTTAAGAGACATGAAATAAACCGATGCACAGTGGGCATTCCTGGATAAAGAATAAAAATGTCATAACTTCGTGACTATCGCATGAATTTGAATGCAATTTAGGGAAATAACTCACCGTACAGTAACCTTTGGATGATATAATTTTGCACCTTGTTTTGTGACGTATATTTAGTTAAATATTGATATTTTATTAATCAGCAATACATTGATTGAACCAGTATACTGTAAACACGTTGGGGGTCACTTTGCAACCGGAAACGTAAGATAAATTTAATTTGGACCCTAACACATCGTACCGTTATGATCTGCTCTAAATCAAAATTGGATGAATTGGTACCCGTTGGATGTGATTAGGTCAGTTATCCAGAGGAAAATATCAGAGTTCTTTGTAACTAAAATTTAAACAGTTAATAAATGCGCAGTATATCTGCGTTTACCTTGGCTGGAAAGTAAGAGATTTTCAAGGCAAATCAGCTCAACAGTGTAAAATTGTTATTTTGCTTCAAATGTACTTGTGTTCTCTACGAGAACGTTGATGCCATCAGTCGAAAATATGTTCTACCCCCATCGTAGTAATAATGTAATTTACAATTTTAAATGTAGTTTCACAAGTAAGTCGGATTCTACCTTTTTAGGCGACTACGTGTGAAAAGAAAGAAAAGGCCTGAAGTTTTGTTCCAAGTTCTGCAGAAGGGCAGGTCCTGTAGAATCAGCAGAAAAGAAAGTCCTGTAAAGTCAGCAGACGAGCAAGTCCCAAAAAATCACACACACACTAAAGTACTCTTAAAGCTGCAGCAGTTCACCGATACGATCACACTGACGTCGATCCTAGAAAAGACACACCCATGTTCCAAACACACTCCCTTTATCCTTCCGGCGTTCGTCCTCGGCCAATCAGCAGCCAAAGAACGGTCACGTGGGGCCCAGTGATGACTGCACAATCTACAAGATGAGGACGGCGCCATTTTGGAATGTCTTTCATGTTTCGGCCATGCACGTACGCACACCGTAGGAGCGTTTCAAGGTAAGGCATGACGCGCAGACACGTGGGCGCTTCCTCCCTTCATTTTCTTCGATTCTACACACTGTCAAATATGTGGGTCGACAACATTAAGATTGGATGGAAGAGTCCAACAACACGTGCTTACAAAAATCAGAAATGGGACATACCAAACAGCACACGTAATTGGGTCTTCAATTACTAACCACCTTATATAAAAAAAAAAAACGTTTTGTGCAGCGCAATTTTTCACGAATACTTTCACACTCTTGAGTCGTGGAGATTGTTCATGTTCGGCAAGGAAGGTCTTTCCTCTGCAAACAGAAAGAAATTCCTCTTAGGTTTGAGCGTGATTAATCTGTAGGATCTTCGAGTAATATTACGTTGCTGAATTTCAATCGCTTTCCCTCCTTTTTTTCCCCCACACATAACGTAACGCAAGGTTATGTTTATGTGTACATAATTTCGATTTACATTCCTGTTTTTCTCTCAAATCCCTTGATATACCTTTGATAAAGCGAGGGCGAAACCGGTCAGCTGACTGCTCCATTTTTCTCATTTTAGTCCCTTCACCCCGTTAACTTTATTTTAAATGTTGACTATACTTTAGCATTTTAATCATGAATTTTCGTCTTCCATTCAGGATTGCATTATATATAAATTTTGTACCCTCAAAGAATCATAATATATATATATATATATATATATATATATATATATATATATACATATATATACTAGCGATGGGTACCCGGCGTTGCCCGGGTGTTTGGAGGTGTGTGTGAAAACTCCGGGAGTGGGGGAGGAGTTAAAAAAGTAAGTATGAGGATCGAACCCGAAACCGTGAGACAAAGTTGTAAATTAAAGTGTGAAAAAAAGTGCGACGTTAACCATTGCCCCACCGCGAGATGCCAGCGGAAACATGTTTGATTGTATTTAATTACTTGGATTCGGCAGGTGCCGTTTTAATGAGTTTATGAGGTCAAGTTTGACTGCGGGATAGTATTTGCCCAAGATGTTATAGGAAAAAGACTAACCCACATGCGGCGAACGATAAATTTGGAATACTTATCTTCCTTAAATCGAGCAAATTAAATAGACAGGCAAGCTTCGTTGTTAACTGTGAGATATTACGATGTATATGTGATATAAAAAGTTTTAAAAAGTTGTGAACCGACCGACCGCTTCTCTGAAAAAAGCCTTTTGTAGACATACAGAAAAAGCGAACACACATACATAAATACATACATTTCGCTTATATATATATATATATGTATATATATATATATATACGTGTGTGTGCGTGTGTGTGTATGTGTGTGTGTGTGTTATTTTAGGGATACTAATTCAATTGGGAACCGATTATATTAAAGTGTGCGCTGAGGCTTCCCTTACCTGAGTGGAAAACGCCGGATAAATCCGTGTGTCACAAGCTAATAGTACCAACACTAGCGAAACCGAAAATAGCAAAATGTATCATAGAGTAATTAAAAAAGGAAATGCATGAAAAATGTAGAAATAAATTAGACCGACCTATCGTAATTGTGTGTTTTTTATCGTGTTTTCATTAATAACTGATTGATATTTTTTGATGAGAGGTAATTGTGGAACTTTTTTAATGTTTAATACAAGTTTAGTCTACTAAATTACTGCCGGGTGTTTCCTGTTCGATTTCTGTTTTGTATCAAAACTTTGCTGAGATGGACCACTGTTAATGTCCATTTTTTTTTATTGCTAAGAACTTCTAATCATTTTTCTGTTACATTTGCGAAATAATGAACCACTTTGACTGTTTTCTTTAAGATTATTATATATATGTTTTGTATTAAATGGTAGCATATTTTTTTATTATTCTCTTCATGGGTCAAGCCTTGTTATAGTTTGAGGTAGGATAAATAGCCTTTTAGCATTGTTTTTCATTTTTTCCGTTGAGGAGGAAACCGTTCGATGAGCTTGGGGTATTCTTTAGGTATCTTCCCATGAACCGTTGGACAGTTGGCGATAGATCAGAAGGATGGGAGGAGGTTGAAGTAATCAAATTTGGCTACCCAATGTTGTAGCTTTCTGCGACGTGGTTTAATTTGGAACAAAACCATTTTTCAATTGTTGCTTCCACCTGTACTCAAGAGAATAACTGCCTATAAACAACTCATATTTACTTTTCGTTGGGTAATAGTCTCGTTCGTTGCCCGTTTTTTTTTTTTTTTTTTGATTGGCTAATATATTTGACGCTTGACAATGCCCATCTGCTTCCAAGCAAGCCCGGGTGGGAGTTGATACTATACTGCTACCATTTTAGCCTTCATTAAAATATAAATTGATTTGTAAAATATAAAAATTGTATAATTTATTAATTACATAGGTTTTATTCCTTCATGTAAATTTTATAAAACAAGAAAAAATTGCTAATCTTTTCTTGTCAGTAGTTGTTATTGCATCACGTTACATTTTTTTTAATTTAAGCACCCATACATTTAGAAAAAAAAACTGTACACGTGCATCCCATATTTTCGTCGCATTAAGTATCAAAGCAATTATAATTACTAATCACGTCATTGATCTGTTCGACACAATGACTCCATTAATGATCGCGTGAATCGCCCTGATTAATATGCAACAAATGACACAAGTTATTTAGATAGTTCGCTAATTAAAATTCAGTAAATTGGGCGAAAGTCTAACATCTACACACAACACCCCAATCCAGATGTGTAATATTCATTAAATGTTCGTGCATACAGTTTAAGATGAAAATACTATTTTAATTTAAATAGTAACAGACTTACGTATAGACAGAGGACTGTCGAGATGCTAGAAATGATCCAAGTAATAAGTATATACTCAGCATGTGTGCTGAATTATTGAAAGCGTCTTATAAATATAGACAAGGGAAACGATAAGACAAACGCATCAAGAAAGACATAAGTCGTTTTTAATGTTGCAAATATCGAAAATAAAAATCACCATTGCAATAAGTCTCCTCTTACAACCTAGACAATCTTTCCTACTACCTAGTACTCTAGTAAGGTAAGAGCTAGGATTTTATATTGCAACCTGCGGCATTTGAGATGCCTGTTAAGTATTATCTTGATTCGCAATTTGTCATTTTTTTTAAACATACTACAAATAAATAACAATTTTAATAATAGCAATTTATAAAATGTGTTGATGCTGGAAGCATAATGTTTGCAGGGAAATATGGAAAATTATAACGGATTACTTAGAAAGTGTAAATGGGAGTTAGCGGAGGTTTAGTGACTAACTACACGTACTGACAGCCTGGGTACCCCATGTCGAACCCGAAATACTTCGCAAAAAATTGTATTCAACTAGAATGTTGTAAACCTTTATGCAGTTTAAGTACCAGATGCCTTTCTTAAACAAGTATGACGAGTAACTAGGTACGGACAAAATGAATGCCGATGCTCAAAATTTATAAACTTTTAACCCCTCCCTTTACATACAAAATCACCAAAAATTAGAAAATTTACCAATTGTAATGAAATTTTCAGTATTTATCAAATAGTTATCTAGGAATATAATAAACTCAGTACTGTTCTTTATGTCTTAGTGATAATGTATTATTTTGTTTAAACAAGAACTATCATTTCAAAATGTAAGGTTTTCTGAAGTAAATAAAAAAGGCAAGAATTTATTTTTGCCTTTTTATATATAGATAAAGCATCGAACTTTGTAACAATAAAAATTACATTAAATAATTTGTAACCATCAAAAATGAAATAATTTTTACAGCAACATTACGAAAAACCCCACTAAAGTCCGTATTAATGAATTCGATAAAACTCGAAGAAAATGAATTTCTCGAACTACCGATATTATCATTGAACTGAACATTGTTTATTTACTATTTCCACACAAAAAATTATAATTGCATATAATATTTCACATTTGTCTTTAAATTACAGGTTTCGCATGGTTTTTATATGCAATATTTAAATAATGTCCTTGCGCGCAAGTATGTGAAACTTTCGACGTAACATATTTTTTATATAATATTGAACAATATTTTTGGAAAATTAATTTAAAAACAGGAACATAGAAAAATAATTAAATTAAAGAATGGAAAAATTTATACAAACGTTCAGAATAGTAGTGTACAGATGCGCGTCTGGGGGAAAAGAAAACTCTCACATCCCTTCCTCACTTTTAATTACAGGACGTAATTTTGGACTGTCTGAAATTTTTGATTTTCGTATATTCTGTGTTTACAAAATTTTCATTCGTTGCATTTTTCGAACGGCAGCATCACTCGGTTTTTGGTCTAACTTATTTATGTATTGTACAAACCAGGTGTTTTTTTAGTTTAATTCAATATCTTAGATCTTTACTAAATATCTTCGAAATAGACCCAGAAGATTAATATTTATCTTTTAAAGGATGTTTACAATGAATTTATTTAACTTCGAAATTAAGCTGAATTGGAGAGCTCGCCGTGAAAACATTTTTCATAACCTTTTTTTTTTCACGTGTACAAATATTTTTTTTTTCCTTTTGGAAATTTAGTCCTTAATCTTTCAAATACAATAAAAAAATTAGTCGGAACATACAAAAATTATGATGAATCGACTTTCAATAATAGCACTCCCTATCCTTGTCCGCCCATTTTTGCCGTACCTACTACTACCACATCAGGAAAACCAATGGAAACAATAGAACATTCAGATGTTTACGATGTGATTATACAAGGTTGATATGTTTTGTTTCATGATTAGGTTCAGTTCGATTGGTCCACTTACATGGGTAAAAATTGAAAAATCGCTAGCCGAATCTTTTCATTAATGTCTGTCTTACACCGAAATCCATATAAGGTTCTAATCTATTCCTCGGATAATCAGTTCACTCTTGTAGCTTCCGCTGTAATGCTGAGTGTTAAAACAATTGTATTATCAGCAAGAAAGGAAAACAAATATAAATCAATGACATCAATTTTTAAACTAGCAGGACCCGTGAAAACAGCGTTGCCCGCTGGAGCGGGGAGGCACTAAACTAGAACGAATATGTTGAAACAAGTCCACCCCCCAGAGATTAAATAATAATTATCTACCGTATTTCGTAGACTAAGCCAAGTGTTTTTGTTTAGTTTATGAAGTAATTATATAGTTTATAATCGAGGCGCGCTATGCCAAAAATGCACATTAACTAAGTTCTTTCCTATAATGGAGCATAATGTAAAAATATGCAAAGAAATATTTTAAGTGGTCGTGACACAATAAATAATACCAACATGTTAGATAAATTTTAGAAAGTAATTACATATGTGCGTGATCTATTCCATTTAAGCAATCGATTAATAAAAATATTTGCAAAGACACATTTTAATCAATCCTTAAACTTTTGGTTCTTATAGACTGAGACAATGTCGTTTTGCTTGTATGAACTGAATTGCAATTGGTTGGAATAGAAACTTACATATTTCGTATTATTTCTTATTCATTTTGTTTTATTATGCAATTCACGTTCTGTTATTTAGTTATTAAATCTATTTTCTGTTTCTAAAATAGACTTTGTGACGACTTTTATTTCTGAAATAAAATAAGTTACTTAATGCCCGGGAAGAGTTGCATGTATCTGGAAAAACTGAATGCGTGGGTTGACGCTGGTTCTTTAGCTACATATGTAGTGTTGGAATGATTGGGTAATTTTGCAAAAGATGCGTGCTGGCTTCATCCGAAAAATGGTGCCCAGCATATCAATTTGGCGAAACTTGATGGAACGCTGAAAGGGATTAATCTCGCACTACATTCAACACTGGCTCATGAAGTGTTTACCACTAGTTGACTGACACCATAACTGGAAAGTTGCGGGATTAAAGCCGCAAGTGAAGTTTGGATACAAAGGAGACTAGCGATAATAAAGCGTCTAGTTTACGAATACAGTTTGCAGATTGACGTTACCTTAGTTCAATCGGATCAGAGTTTGGATGATATGCTGACTCCATTGCCAAAAAAAGGGATGAATATAATGAAGCTGGAATCTAATACTCTTAAACCGACATGCGAAGGCTTAACAGATCAATTAACACCGGATCAGATCCGTGAAATCCATTAAAAGAATTAACACCCTGGAATGCATCGAACTAGGAGAGTGTGCCCTGCAGTGACAACGGCATCGGCCATGCCAGCAATAAGCTCGTGCGGAGAGTGTCAGTGAATTGATCCACTACCATCCCGATCGCAAAAAGTGAAGCTTGAGTGGAGAAAAAACTACTGTTGACTAGGTATGATAGATTGGATAATTTTCATGGAAAACATTTCTTGAACGATCGTGGCCGAACGTGTGATCCAACGCTGGCAAACAGGGTGGCGTGCTACACAATTTCGCTTAGAGGAGGGGCGAGAAAGGAGTTTGAGCAGGAAGTCGACCGATGGATTGAGGAGGGAATACTGATGCCTTGGACGGATGATGTGGAGTCGGGCATTTTGCCGTTGATGGCTGTTCTGAAAACAACTAAAGGGAAAGTGAGACCGGTCCTGGATTTCCGTGAGCTGAACGCCCATGTTAAGTGCCATACGGGAGGCGACACCGTAGATGTGTGCAGTGAGACCATTAGGGAATGGAGGCAGATGAATGGCGCATCTACGTTGGTAGATCTAAAATCTGCCTATTTGCTACTCCATGTTGCCAAGAAGCTCTGGAAATATCAGTTAGTCAAGTACAAAGGCAAAATCTACTGCCTTACATGAGTAGGGTTCGGGTTAAATTCGGCACCCAAGATTATGTCAACAACCCTCAGGAAGATTCTGGAGACAATGGGGCAGGGAGATGGGGTAGTGAGCTCATACATAGACGACATTCTGGTGAATGAGACTGTGGTAACTTCCAAGGAGGTGGTGGCTCATTTGAAGAGGTTCGGGTTGGTCGCCAAGGAGCCGGAAAAATTACACGGAGGGGCTGCTTTGGGCCTAAAACTGAAACGAGGTGCGTCAGGCGGCCTAGAGTTTCGCAGGGGAAACGAGATCCCACAACTGAAGCAGGAGCTCAACAGACGTGAACTTTTTTCCATATGCGGTAAGTTGATCGGAAATTACCCCATTGCTAGCTGTATTAGACCATCATACAGCTACATAAAGAGACACGCCGAAGGACGAGGATGGAATGATAAGGTGGTAGAAAGAACGGTCGCCATGATGGAAGAGCTCCTGAAAGAAGCAGAACGGCAAGACCCAGTCCGGGGAACCTGGAACATACCGCGAACATTGGATGGAGTCGTGTGGTGCGATGCGAGCAGCATTGCAACAGGGGTCGTTTTGGAAATTAGAGGAGTAGTTGCAGAAGATGCAGCCTGGTTGAGGAAAAAGAATGACGTCAGCCACATCAATGTGGCGTAATTAGACCCGACAATAAAAGGAGTCAATCTGGCCTTGAAATGGGTACTACATGACATCTGCTTCAAAACAAACTCTGCCACGGTGTTTGCTTGGCTAAAGTCTCTCATTTCAAGCGGAAAAAGGATAAAAACGAGAGGGGCTGCGGAGATGTTAGTGAAGCGCAGGCTGGGGGTGCTGGCTGAGCTGATGCAAGAGTTTTGTTTGAAGCTTCGCGTAGACATGGTGGCTTCTGAAAAGAATCGAGCAGATGCTCTCACGAGAGTGAAGAAGAGTTGGTTGTTGCCAAAGAAAGGTGTTGTTGCTGCATCGAATCTAGATGATGTTGGCGTGCGAGAACTGCACAATTTCCACCATATGGGGATAGAGAGGACTTGGTACTTAGTGAAAAAAGTCGACCCGAGGTTCACCAAGGTGAGGCAAGTGGTCAGGACATGCGACAGATGTCCGTCGATTGATTCTGCTCCAAGCACGCATGAAGCTGGCCAATTGGAGGTTAGTGGGACCTGGGAGAGACTGGCATGCGATGTCACCCATTACAGGGGTGGACTTTACCTGACCATGATTGACTGTGGGCCCGGGCGATTTGCCCTATGGAAGAAGCTACGTGGAGGAACAGACAATGAAATAGCGGCAATCCTTGGTGAGGTGTTTTTGGAGCGAGGCCCCGTGGAAGAGTTGTTAACCGACAACGGGACTGCGTTCAAGCCAGTAGCAGTGACAGAAGTACTGAAGATATGGAAGATCCAACAATTTTTCAGAGCTGCTACAGACCTAGTGGCAACGGGATCGTAGAGAGAAAACACCGCACCATAAAGGCAGTTGTGGAAAGAGGAGGTACCTCACCTGAGCAACCCGTCTTCTGGTATAACATGTCGCCTAGACTGGGACAAGTACCAGAGACGGTCCCGCAACTGTCAATGTTTGCATATTCCTGGAGACATCCCAGGGTGGAGCCGGCAAGCCGAGAAGTAGAGGCCGCAGGGACAATTAAACTCGGGGACGAGGTATGGGTGAAGCCATCAGGGGCGCGCTGCACCACACAATGGAGTAGGGGTCGCGTGACTGGGAGGAACACTAGTAACAACATTGTGGTGGGAGGAGTCCCGAGGCACATTCTCGACGTCAGACCAGTTGAGGGCGAAGCAGTGGAGGGGAGTGTGCAGCCACAGGAGGAGGACGAGATACCTCAGAGGCCAATTAGAGAGAGGCGACCGCCACAGTGGATGAGAGACTATGAAATGAGATCTTGAGATCAGGGAGGCGTGTGTGGTTAGAAGCAAGAAAGATAAGTCTAACCGTGGGTGCTCAACGAGTGAGTTCAGGCGAAGAAAAGGAAGAACAAACATGGCGGCCAGCATTTTTATTTCGTCCGTTCTCGCATAATCTCGTGTGTACGTGAAGATGGAACCTATAAAACGATGTTCATTTCTGGGTGCTGGGAGATGATTCCCGACCAGCCAAGAGAGAAGAGACAGAGGACTGTAGCGATAATTTTCCTGAGCATTCCGTTTGTGTATTTGAGGTGACTACCCTCCAATTTTACATCAGGAATATATTCGAAATACGGACTGCGATACTGTGAAAAAAACTACTATGAATCAAGAGAAGCCCCCACCCTGCCTTCCCCGGTGTAGTGAGAGGAACTAACTATTAGCTAGTAAATATAACCCTTGGACCCTTAATTATGGATTCTCTTGGAATGTAAATATCCTAGGACATAATATAATAATTTAAGATAATGACTAGAAGCGACTGGTATTATGCGCAAAAACCTACATCAGATATTGGCTACACATATATATATATATATATATATATATATATATATATATATATATATATATATATATATATATATATATATATATATATATATAGCCAAATTAAATATGTATGGGTAATATGCATTTCCAAACCTATGTTTGTTTCCTAGATAGATAGAATTAAAATTATTTTGTAATATATATATATATATATATATATATATATATATATATATATATATGTGTGTGTGTGTGTGTGTGTGCATATATATAGAGATATATAGATAGCTATGAAAGTATATATGCATATATATATCTACACACACACACACACATATATATATATATATATATATATATATGAATAAAAAGGAAAAACCTAAAAGTATAAAAACAAAAATAAAATCAACGTTTCGTCCCTATTTCAGGGGACATCATCAGGATTTCTAAGCAAGGATGTACAGGAAGATGGTCATATATCACATGCGAAAGAGGAGAAGTTCAGTTCTCTTTCTGTTCTGGAGAGAAATACGGACGAAACGTTGATTTTATTTTTGTTTTATTCTTTTAGGTTTTTCCTTTTATTCACATAACATCTAAAGCATCGTTAATATCTTGCTTTATATTATTCATATATATATATGCATGTATATATATATATATATATTTATATATATATATATGTTATTTCGTACGGCGGTTTTCATTTTTATTAAACGTCAAATAGAATTATTTTAATAAAATGTTAAATAAACATTTTATTAAAATAATTCTATACAATACGACATATCCTTCAAATATTGATGTTTTTTTCTTATTATTTATTGCTTGTTTATGTTTTATATAAAACACATGTTACAGCAAATTTGTTAGATTGTAACATATGTCAGAATATTTCTGCTATCGTCGTTACCATATTTCACAATGAAATTCTATCCATTTCTCCGTTGTAGTTGATGATTTTGGAACGTGATATTAAAAAACAAAATAATTATAAAATATAATAGACAATATTCCGCCACATGTATTTATTATGACTACATAATTTTAGTTTTGAATCACATTGGTGTCGTTTTGTACATGTGTTTATATTGCGATTACACATACACTTGATCATATATCCCAGTCATAATAGGTATTATTACAAATATTTAGTTTTTCAAAGTAACGTAAAATTAAAATGTTTTGAAAACATTCGTACAGCCCATCAACCTTTGTGTGCCGACCCCCGTTTTCAGCGGAAAACTAGTTATGTACACTCCTAGATGATTCTTAGCATACCTTGAAGATTGCACCAACAAGAAAAATGGAATCAGAGTTACTGATAATTTTACATGACGTTTTCATCTGCAGCGAAAAACTAGAAAAAATGTGAACATTCATGAGCTTAACTTGAATAGTATGTCACATATAGATATATGCCCATATGTTCACATTTTCATTGGAGAAATCATCTTGTGTTTTATTAATTAGTCAAAAACTGACATTTTAGCTGAATCAGCCTGCAGTACCGAAATCACAGAATAGTGCGACTGTGCCTAATTGCAGTTATTAATTACCACACCAAACGTAAATTATATGAAATACCAGATTCATTTGCGCTTGTTGTAAGAGTAGAGTAGATCAATTGTATCCTATTCATTATATAATATTACTTTTCGGATGGTTTTAAATGACAGTTTTAAAAACTGGTAGTAAGTTTATTGCGTTCTAGTTTCTTAACAAAATTACAATTATAGGAAGTTTAATGATTATTCGAACATCGAAGATATGCAAACAAGAACGCAATTCATGCTGTCATATGCATGTGTGTGTGCGTGCGCATGTATGTATACTAAAAAAATATTCTCCAAAGACAATTTAATACCATTTTTTTAACGAAAATTTCATTCAACATTATATAATGTGATAACTATTATCTCGACCCCTTATTCAAGCCTTATATACATAATTTATGTATCTAGTTAATTTGGAATTTAGAATTTTTTTTTCTAAATCTAAGGCTTCAAACACAAGTAAAATTAAGAAAACCTTGGTTTATTGGTTTGCAATGACTATGCAGAAAACACCGCTTATTTTGTACATACATGTTTCCATCGGCCCAGCTCGATATAATTTCAGTTAAGTGTGCACTATCAGTATCATTCGGCTATATTGGATAATTGAAAAACTATAGAAGTAGGAACTATTTTAGTAAAATTTCAAAAACAATTATACTGTCTACTTCTTCGACAATTCAGGTGCTGTCAACTAAAATATCTGTTGACGTTTTAAATAATAAAAATCGACAAGCCAATATATTCAGATATAATATGGAGAGTATTTAGTCTTGATTTATCAGAAGCTTAAAACGCTAACTCAAAAAAAAACTTAAGGGGCATAAATGAACTAGTAGGTAATGCCCACAAATTACAGTTACATGAATGCATTCTATTGAATCGTGTCGGTCCAATTTCGTTCCAATTCATACGATTTGTTATGCTTTGTAAATTCATAAACCATTATCTATAAAAAGATGTCGAGCAAGAGGGTGTATCTCGTTATGAAAATCGATAAATAAATAAATATGTTCTTTTAGACACCCCTTTTTTCCAGGATAACGAATATACGGACAATTTTATTTAATGAGACTAAATAATATAAGTAAATTTTAAGAACGTGTAAAAAACGACAAGGAGTTAATTGTATGAATTACTATTAAATATTTAATAGAGGATACATATAATAAGAAACTATAACTATGTAAGCTTTCTAGAGTTTTCATTCATAATATTGTGTGTTCCACTTCCAATTCAGCTAACCGTTTCTAAGATCATCCTTAGAAATTAATATCTACGTTACCTGTCGTCTCAAATAAAAGTAACGCATTATTCGTGTAAGTAATACACGCTAACCCACAGGTTGAATTATAAGAAACGCAATTAACATTTCGCCTTGTATATGCCACATGAGACTGTTCCAAACACGCAACCTCATGTGCGAAAAATGTCATGGCAAGAAAGCCAAGAAAAATAAGAGATGAGATATGCCAAAATTTAAAGATTAGAATATAAAGCATTTACTCAAGTACAAAAATGATTAATGACCGGAAACTAATTGACATTGCTATATTAATAAATAAAAAAATGCAGCACGTGAAAGAACACACACACACACACACACACACACACCCATATATATATATATATATATATATATATATATATATATATATATATATATATATATATATATATATATATATATGATTGTTGAGCTGGATTAAATCCGCGATATGAAATAAAATGGAGGTGGAAGGACCTGGATACTCAACGTTTCGCCCGATTTATCCGGGCTTCTTCAAGAGTGATGGGCATTTACCATCCCTCTTGAAGGATCCCGCATAAATCGGGCGAAACGTTGAGTATCCAGGACCTCCCTCCTCCATTTTATTTCATGTACATATATATATATATATATATGTGTGTGTGTGTGTGTGTGTGTGTGTGTGTGTGTGTGTGTGTGTGTGTGTGTGCCAAGTGTTTGGATGATTAATCGGAATCGGAATCGGGAATCGAAAAAATCGGATCTTTTGGGAATATCGGAATCAGTATCGGATTCGGAAAGATTTGAGCTTATTTTCCACTGCCAAGACCGGTTCTATTAAACTATCTTTTGTATTTGATTTTAGTTTAAGAATTATCTTTTACTGCTTGTAGTAATAATTGATTAATAAATATTTCTTGATTTTAACATATAGTCAGCCTAAAATCACCTCATCACAAGTGTGTTTATGTTTTATGTTTAAGAAAATATATGCACATTTATGATGCGGCTTTACACTAATCGCGACAAAAGACGCTTTTATCGTCAAATATTTTGAGAATTATAGAGAATCGGAACCCATAATTTTATCGGAATCGGAAAGTCAGTACGGAATCCGAAATTGTATCCGGATCAGGAAATAATATTAGTTTCGTTCCCTCACTAATACACATACACACACACACACTATATATATATATATATATATATATATATATATATATATATATATATATATATATATATATATATAATTAAGCAATGATTCTTCTTTTTCACTTATGTATTTAAATATATATACATGTGTGTGTGTTTATATATCTCTCTATATATAGATATTTATATATGTTAAGATATTTTACACGCACTCCATTTCAATCCATACAACCGTGGAGTATATCATCTCGCCTTCAAATGAGGAAACACATGTATGGGATCAGGGGACACTCATAGAAATGTCGAGGGGCTTTGCAAATGAAGGAAAAGTTGACGATTTTTTTTTTTTGCTATAACGATATAAATTGGGACTTTAAAAGTGAGGACAACACAATGTTGTTTTTTTGTTTTTGTTTTTTTTGCTAAATATTTCACATCATACTCTGATACTAAGCAGTAATTATATTAATCTCCTGCTTCTAGCGTATCGATCTTCTATGCGTCATTCTCTAGAGCATTCCTAATATATATATATATATATATATATATATATATATATATATATATATATATATATATATATATATAGTCCTGGGTGAATCAACCTATGAAATATTTTGCACACTGTTAATTTGTCTATTCACACAATATTTAATAATGAAACATTTTGGAGTATGTTGTGCCACTATTCTCGTTGCAGAATAGAAATCTCATTATCTCATTTGTGAGACAGTCTTGTCATAAATGTTTGGTCATTTTTATGATCCAGCTGTTAATTTGTTGCTGTAAGATTTGGGCTTTGAAACCTTATACGTATGTTTCTCACAACTGCATAATGATATTAATGACGGATCTTCATACCTCCACTCTAATCAAATGTTAATGCGTGTTTATTATACTGTATAATGTTACCATATTTGGTGTTTTAGTGTTTCGTCTGTTTATGCCCATATGTTGCTATTCAAGAGTTTCACAGATTTTCCTTACACGGCCTATACATAGATTGCAAATATTTTATTTCATGTTTAGATGTTGAATCTATTTGTGCTCTTCAAATAATAAGATAGACTTATTTTCCTGTCCTTCCACATACTTGATATCAGTATATACATCAAGAAGTATTTTTTCCATGAGGACCGTCTTCCCAGCTCGGATAGAGCGATTAACACATTTGGCTAGGAAAACCTCATTCAGATTTCTTTGGAAAAAGTAATAATGGACTGCAAGAGTCGAATAATTAAGCATTTAAGCTGCCGTACACTTTGTGCTTATTAAAAAAGAGCAGATGAATTACTCTTTTGTTCGGCCTTTGTGACCCGGATTTTAGGAAAACCAGTCTTTTTTGCGTAATTTGCGTAACAGATTTGTCGGATATTGACGTCAAAGATTCTTACACTTCCTTTAGTTTGGCTTAATGTAATAGATGTTCGCCACAATTTTATATGTACATACACATGGTATGATTGATTCATCGATGATCTTATATAAATCAAGGCACCTCTGTAGCCACGTATGGACCACAGTCAAATCCATGCTTATGGACCTATCTGTTATTATACTTCTAAAGTATGTTATAATTAGTCAACAACTGGTCCGTAGAACTTAAACTACTGCACTCTTCTTGTTCGTTTTCATGCATAATACTGATGAAATGTGTTGATATTCTGTCCCTAACCAAGCCAAAGGCGAAGTAAGACAGTAGATGGTTTTTATTTCAATCATTGTATCACTTTGGAAAAGTAATGGAGGTGTATTGTGTTAACCTCATAAATAGTCTGAGGAGTCAAATAATAAAATGACTACGAAATTCTGTGAGTAACAAAAGCAATAAATGGGTATGTTGTTTATGCCAATTGTTTTTATACTTCTGGAATCTATGCAGCTTTTGATTTTCCATAACAACTCTTATCTCTGATGATGTAATTTCTGGTTTGTGTTCATTGTTTTAGAAACTCCCAGCATTCGTTTTGCTTTGGACCCCTCTAGAAACAAATATATGGGAAGTCTATGATAATGTGGCAACATTGATAGTGGGCAATGAAAATAAGTATTGGAGACAACAGCGGGGAGTCAAACTAAAAACAAAAAGAAATAATATAATGTTATTTTGTATCATACGATTTTATCTCCTCTAATTGCAGATTATATTCAGAAAAGAAAGATGGACAAATCCCTATATGTCGATGACCAAAAATATAACACATACCTATATGTAGATAAAACATCATAGACCGCTCTTAGACGTGTAACTCACGTCACAATTCTCCGTGTGTGCGAACCTTTTTCCTTACGCTGTGACATTTTACAGTGTAGATCAACCATCCTTTATTTGAAATCACGGATTGCTCAAAATCGATGCGAGTCGTTACCTGGGTGACAGGTTCCCCCAAATACCAAACTGATACCGTTGTCTTCTCATCACAATTAATAAGGATTTGCCCTCAGCTACATAGGCGTGTTTCGGATTAATCGTTCGTTAATTGAAAACTCAGATTTGTCGATAGAAGAATTAATCGGCTTATCTCTCCACGCCACAAGTTTATACGAAGTCATAACTAAATCACGATATAGTTTCTTTCAGCGCCGTACGAGAGACAGCACTTTCACATTATTATTTCATAATGTTTCATGATGGAATGGACTCTTCTAGCACTGCGATATGGGTTATGACAGAATGCCGTGAAATGTTATTGTTGGAAGCCATAGTAACTGTATCGGACAAATGCTTCAGTAAAAGACAGTTTTCTTATCTCTTGAAACACATTTTTGTAAACACCACTTTTTGTCTATAGTTATGAAGTGAGGCAAATAAAACAAAACAGATCTACATAGTGGGGAAAACTTTTGGCAGTTGTTTCAGCTAGACGGGTGTGTTTCGTAAAAGATTAGGGAGGGGGGACCAGAGATTTGAGCTCAGATAAGCACTTGCCATAGAACTAACGATAAAGCAAAGTGAGGCTCGCAATGTCTCTTTTGTGGGAGAGAGTTGGCAAGGAACAGAAAAGGGAATCCCCCACGAAGCGACAAAATCCTAAATACTAGTGGGATATAAAGCCATAATTATAGAAAGTTTATACTGCTTGAGAGGAAAAAGAAGGAACTGAAATGAAGTCAAAGACATAAAAGCGAATTTGAGAGTTGATGAGAACATGTAAGGTTTACTAAGCCTGTAAATAACTAGGTATTATAAAATCAGAAATAAAATAAACCAGGTGTATTGATAAAAACTACAGTTAAAAAATATCCATGAAGAAGAGGCCTGGTAAAAAAAACATAAGATTATTTATAAACTTGAAAAATTAGACAACAGGAGAACGCAGGTGTGTGAGGCAAATAATCAGAGAACTATCGATCATAGATAACGTGTTGTACCTTGCGGATATTACTCACTATTTTCCTGAAAAAGAGTACACAGAATAATAAGCAATATAGCTTGCGTCAACGGCGCAATTAAATGGCTCTAAACGCATCATGCTGACAATATTCACTACCGCTATAAGCACAAGCAACGGTGTAATGAAGTTAGATCATCAGAAATATATACATATATATATATATATATATATATATATATATATATATATATATATATATATATATATATGGTGAAGAGAAATTCCCCAATCAAATATTCAAATATTAAATTAAGATATTATGTATTTTCCTAATTTGTTTTTTTCTGCTCATAGTCTGTGCATATATATATATATATATATATATATATATATATATATATATATATATATATATATATATATATATATATATATATATATATATATATATATATAGTTTAAAATCCCAATTTTCCTAAATTGAATTTTTTTTTCGTAGAAATCAGTCAACGTGAGCTACATTAGCTGGAAAGACAGACATAGATATTGTCAAGCTCTTAAAAACAAAAAATCGACAGCTCTGATTGCGGTAAAGCGCTACAAAACAACAAATCATTTCTCCAGATCTGAACGATTAGGGAGCAAATAAGAAAGAAACCTCAAGCATGAAGGAAAGAGCTGGGCGCTTGGAAATTGACGAACAAAACGTTAGAAACAGAGTGTCTTCCTTGAAGATGACGAGCAACAACAACTCATGCCATTGCAGAAATAAAAGAAGGTGTAAAGAGCCAGGATTATATTTCGAGGATTTGAATAAATATTCTCAGCTTTTACGTTATTGACACATCATTCTGGCCGATCGAATTAAAAAGATCCCTGTTTTAAATTCGAACATATTTTATTAAGTTTATGGTGATAGCTTTCTTTCGTTCTATCAGCAAAGACTAGCCGCAATGTGTTCTTAGTATAAGTCGCGTGAAAATGAAACTTTTCATTTCTGCCTGAAGATGAAGGGTTAAATCACCCGAGGCATTGGATATATAACTTGCAATATGTAACAGTACTTGGATTAATACAAAGTATCTTAATCTGAAAGTTTCTAAAGCATAAACGATATTAACGAAGAACAAATCCGAAGATAATCAGTTACATGTATTAGTTATAATACTGGCAAAATAAATAGTGCACTAACAAAAAAAGTACGAGACGTCATATAGATATCAATTATTACTACTATATATGCAAAGCAATCGGAAGAAACAACATAGAAGTTTGGTAAAACATATATCGGGAAACAAAATAGTGAAGACCAAAGGTTAAAATAGATGCTTTAAACTAGATTTACAGAAATGGAAACATAATACAGCTGATTGACAAATATCTTCACTTTATAACATACAGATAACATGTAAAGATATAAATTAATAATTATTTAAGCATAGTAAATACCTGGTGACAAGCAACAGAAGTTGTAAATCTGACGAAATCTAATGGCGTTTTATTGTAAGTAAGGGCGCTTTTACTCCGGTGTATATTTTTGAGATGGTACCTCTGTAGTCTAGTACATTCACGTTATTCATATTGGAGTGATGAAGACAGTCCATATCGGGGCACATATATAACAGGACTCATGTTATACGGACATAACGATAGTGACGATGAGTGAGACATTTATACAGTTCTGATATTCTTCTTGGGACTTCGTGTTAACAGTTATTGTAACACCGAGAACGCGAGATACATACTCTTCGAAGGGTTTATAAAATGTTCATGATAAGATGATAAACACAATTACATTTCGTTTGTGATGAAGAACGACACAAGACAACCGTTGAACTATAATTATGACTTCTTTATTCATCTGATCGGCCGGTCGATGACGTCAGGAATTCCATTTGTATCTACATGGTTTGTTTTGTTTCCCTCGCTTCTAAGGGACTGATCAAGTCTATGACTGACTTTCTCTGGCTGACTGACTGACTGACTGACTAAAATCCGGACCCACAGTGTCCTATAGGGAGAAATGTCCTTTGTCTATGACGTCAGCAGGGATTTTTGAAACGTGACTAATTTCACGTGGTTTTTTGTATGTTTGTCAAAAACACACTTTTGACAAACAAAAAAAACTCAATTATAATCTAACCTATTTTTAAACAAAATAATTTTATTTGCATTGTTCATTCTTTTCTTATTTAATACTCAGATTTCTAAAAGAATTAACAATTGATTTTATTTCTATCGTTCCATTTCTTTATTTTGCCTACAGGGTTCGATTCTAGGCTTATCCTAATCTTATTTTCACATATCTAATTTTCTTCCTATTTGCATAGAAAGGGGACATCCCTTTTCCATGTAACAGCTTAATAAAAATGCCAAAGAATGGAACACCTTAAACAAATATTTGTTTTTATTATTAACATATAAATGTTGAAAACTACCATACTGAAAACGACGTAAGGCGAGATCATCAACACCAAATGCAGGTTCTATGTCCGGTGGGAGAAAAACGAGGATTTCGTGACTGTCATCTATAGAAATACTGTTGCTAGAAGAAATTGGACTAAATCCTTAAATACATTGTGATGAAGTGTTATCTAGAGATGTGTGTCTCTAATAGGCGATACGGGAAAGGAATACACAAACTATAAAATTAAGTAGGTCTGTTTAAAATAACAAAAGCAAAACTGCCAGGACAAACCTCGGTAATAAGAACAAATGGATAGCTGTCTGCCCTTGAAATTGAAGATCTGAAGAGACAAATTTAGAAAGAGAATGTGGATATCAATAAACCTGGTTGAGTTGATGAAAGTTCGAGGGTAGAAGGAACTATTGAACTGTAAATGACAATATACAACCTTTTCAAAAATAAGACTCTATCCACAGAAAACCTGTGATTGAATATGAGAAGACATAAGGGAAGAGTAATATCTTAAGATTAGAAGGTGCAAAGGTAAGAGCTTTCAATTTTAACCAGCCGCCGACCCTCCGATTTGTGAACCAACGAAGACTAAAATCTATCCTTTCATAAGTGAAGAAATCCTTCCATTTTTACCAATAAATAATTTAGAACAGTACATTAACGACATAAAAGCAGCCGTTAATAATGTAGCAATATTTCATGGAGTAAGGAAACAGAAAAAAAAGAAATAGCACTGGTGGCGGGAACATATAAATGCGAAATTAAAGCAACTTCGAAATGACCTAAGAAGAGTACAAGCTTCCACAGGTGGCAAACTGAAAAGTCAGATCATACGTAATGAGCTAGATAATAAATTAAAAACAACAAAAAAGGTTTTCCGGGTTTAATTGAATAACTGAAACAATGTATCATCGCTAAAACTGCATAGTTAAACGCTATAGTAACAGAATTATAAACATCGGCAGAAAAGACAGTTTGAGAATAATCAATAACATTTTTTAACCAACAGAAATGGATTGAAAAAGAAGAGGAGGATCTACCTAATATTTCTAAATCGCGTAAATTCTGGAAAGGAATATTCGTAAACGAGAGAAAAGTATCAAGGCGATGCAGAATGTTCAGAGATATTAAAGAAGAGTCGCCCTCTAGAATGGAGCAAAAAGGAACATAAGAGTAAAAGTTTAGATGCTGAAGATGGAGGCTAAAAAGCTCTCAAATTAGAAAACGCCCGGTCCTGACGTAGTCCAGAGATACTGATGTAAAAACCTCCCAGCTCTCCATGAACTTCTTGTAAGTTCCTTGGTTGGCTTACAAAGAGAACATCAGCTGTGATTATGGAAGATAAGAAAACGGGTGGTGAACTTAAAAACTTTACACCAATCACTTGTCTTTACGTCATGTGGAAAGTCTTCCCTCGCATATTGTCTGAAAGTATCTATGGTCATTTTGACCAAAGCACTTGGTACTACGGATCAGTTACTGATCGATATAATGTCTCTAGGAAACTGCAAAAAAATCTAACTTTGCCAAGGACTAGGTATACTACAATAAAACATTCGACATAGTTCAACATTGATGGATAGTAAAGTGTTTTGAAATTTTCGGAATAGGCCCTAATATTCGAGCATATATAACAAATAGCATAAATAATAGGGAAACCAATTTAACTCCAGGAAAATTTGTATGAGGCAAAGTGTAAATTGAGAGAGGTGTATTGTTATTTCCCTCTGCCTCTTTGTCATCAGTTGACTGCGTTGACTTTTCTTTTACGGAATGTGAAAGCAGGGTATGGAATCAGAAAAGGAGTTCAAACAGTAAACCATTTATTATTTATGGATGAGATAAGTCATTGAAAAGAATAGAAGCAGATCGGTACCTTGATGAACACGATCGGATTGTTTACTGTTATGTTTGCAGGTTGAACCAAATAACGTATAAGGCAATACAAATTAAGACTCAACAAACAAAGGTAGATCAATAAGAAACGTATTGGAAAAGTATATTTACAATATATTTACATAATGGTTGTCAGGTAAGAAAATCTTGGCTGGAGAACATATCTGCTCTTGGCTCGGCCTTCGGTGGCTTCTGGTTTACACACATTCAGAATAACCGAGTCTTGTTATTAATGTGTAATATTATACACATATGTAACTGAGTGGGTGCGACCACAACACCCTACTCCCAAGATTTGAAGTCACACAGATGTCAATATATTTTTCTCTTGGGATTTAAAATTAATGGTTCATTAAACTTTGTTTTTCTACCTGATCTTCGGGGCTCAGGTGATATTGAGGCGGTTCTAAATTAAAGGATTCGTATATGATGTTCATGGTTTCCTCCTCTTCGATTGCTGTTGTATAATAACCATCTTGAATGTGGCGTCTTTTTTATTTTGTCTAGGTTCATTTTATGTATATTTTGTGAACCTTTAATCATGTATGTACGATAACCAATGCGTTTATCCCCTACTCCCCATTCCCAGTAAGAGGTGTTGTTCGTGTTAGCACTTGAAATATACTCGATCTCCCGAGTTATATTTCTTTCTTATAGTGTGTGTAGTGTTTCGGACAATTGCCTGCCTTGGCAATCGTTTATCAAAAGACAATTTCTCGCAAACATTAAATCAGCTGGTGATATGTTTGACGGTGTATTAGGGTGCGGTGTTATCCTATATATTTGCAAAAATTGTTGCAAAGCTTTTTCCGTTGGTATGCCAATGGATTTTTTCAACGCTCGTTTTAACGTGTCCACGAACCTCTCCGTGAGGCCGTTTGACCTTGGATGGCACGGAGGAGTAGGAATATGCTTATTGGGAACGTGTCACAAAATTCCTTAAAGTCTGTGGATGTGAATTGAGTTCCATTGTAAGTGACCAATGTGTCTGGTACAACAAATAACTCGTGTAGGAATCCTATTGTGTTGTTCGTTGTTTGATTCCTGCAAGGCATTACCTCAGACCATTTTGTGTAACTATCTACTACAATTAAGTAGTAATTTTCTTCTACTGGACCAGCGAAGTCCATGTGGATTCTCGACCATGGGTGGTCGGTTTTTGGACAAGGTTTGTGTACTATAGGTGGGGATTTTGCCGCTAACTTAAATCCTTTACATCTATTTATTGTTGTAGCTATGTCGATGTCCATGTTACGCCAGTATACGTAGCTTCTCATTAGAGACTTCATCCGATTCATCCCCGGATGTCCTGTGTGGAAGTCTCTCAAAATCCTCTTCTGCAACGTTTTAGATATTACTACTCTCTCACTGTATAATAACACATCGTTACACATGGAAAAAATTTCTTGAACCTTTTTGTCATTTATAATTTTCTCTTCTTTTTATATCATTTATGTATTCATCTTTATCGGTTTCTCTTACAATGTCCGACAATGTTACCGGTAGTTCTTTAATGATGTTTGCTACCATATGGCATTTGTTCGAATTGCTGCAATCACAGACTCTTCAAAATTATGTTTCTGTGGTATCAGTCTTGAAAGTCCATCTACATGGCAAATCTTTTTCGATGCTAGATGGTGTATCTGAAAATCGTAATTCAGTAGGATCGTACACCAGCGGAGCAATCTATTTGCGATACATACATGCAATCCTTTTATTTTGATCCGTAGATTGTGACTAATGGTGTATGGTCGGTTTCGAGTAAAAAATGTCTACCATATAAATATCGGGGGAACTTAGTCACTGCAAAGATTATACTCAACGCTACTATTTCAATCTGTGAATACGCCTTCTCTGCTGGAAGCAGCGTTCTCGAAGCATGAGCTATCGGCTTTCTAGATCCATTAAGCATTATATGTTTAGTGCATGCTCCTACGCCGTAAGAACTAGCGTCACTAGCGACGACTATATTTATTTTTGCATCATAGTGAATTAGAAATAATGCGGGACTTTTTTTATCGAACCCTGAAATCTATACTCGTCCCATCGGCCACGTCTGGGTAGAAATTCTAGATAATTCATAATTGTAGTTTCCAGTAGCCCACACCGAGGATTGATAATTCAACTCACTTTCACTGATTTCCCTACGAACTGCGATATACCAGCTCCTTGCACGTTCCCAATTTCGAGCAGATTATCTAGTTCGTCAAAAAGATTAAACACGATACATTGCCGGAAGATCGCAGGTTACATCGACCGAAACGTTGTGAAAATAACCTCCACTTTCGAATGTTTGCTCTAAGAATCTAAATATTATGAATTAGCTATAAAATAAAATATAATGTAAAAAGTCGAAGAAAAAAATGTGAGATATAAGCGTTTAATTAAATAGAAAAAATAAATCATTTAAGAGGAAGAGCATAATTTCCCAAAGTTCTAAATGCAACTGGAGACAATTTTGTTTTTTTTATATTATTAATCTACTTATTATAATGGCAAATGCCATTTTGTGTAGTAAAATACCATATTTGTTAATAAAAATACGGAGCACAAGTAAGGACTAAAGTGCATAAATTGAGACAAGCTTTGTTATTAAAGGATTGGTTCATGAAATGTGAGTGATCACATTGGATTAAAGAAAACTACGTTGTGGTTGCAATAGAATCTAGCCGACATATAATATGCTCAACATAAAATAGACATTAATAATAAAATTTCTAGTAATAAAAGCCGCTGGCTGGCTTTGCAAAGTAAACTCGGTGAAACAAGTTCTGTCATGTGATGATTAACATCTCATAAAAATCTTAGGTAGCCAAAAGATTGATATGTTTTTAGATATCAGACAAACATATTGCTACTAAATACTCACTAAACAAGTCTGGCTGATGTAACCTTTGGAATCTCGAATCGTATCATGTAATAATATCCAGTGAAACCCGTCTTAACAAACGCGAAGGAAGTAATTGAAAACTGTTTACATACATCAAAATATACATTATCTCAACTAAAACCTGATTTGAAACATAGATTAATTTATAATTGAATTTACGTACAGAGAATGAAAATCTAATTTTGATTTATAGACATTAATGTATAAATAATTATGGCGGAGAATAATAATGAAAATTATAAAATAAAGTAATAGTAATGTGTTGGTAAACAAATAAACCTAAATTAACTATAACAACAAAATTTAATACTAAATTAAACATAAATGAAATATAAGGGTATGCATTATTGATGTTTTATTGTATTGTATGATTTTGAAATGTCACGATGAGATATAATAGAGATAGTTTTTTTTTAATTACATTTTCACCCCAAACAAGGCACATTGCCACTTTAATGTAGGGGGCTACTATCAGAGGAAATATCTACTGGGGTACTATGTAGGGATTAGGGCAGCGAGATGTTGGTTCACGTTGCACTTGAACTTATGCATGTCAGTACAGTTGGGGAAGCAGTGACCTGGAATGGAATTCCAAAGTCTAGCAGTTCTGGGGAAGAAACTACTGAAGTAGAAAGATCTTTTACATCTAGGGATCTCTACAGTGTGCGGGTGGGATTTTGTAGCTTGTCGGGTCTGTCGAGGGTGTTCACGTCGTGGGGGCACAAGTGCTTGCAGTTCTTCAGAGCATTCACCATTATAATACTTGTAGAACAGGTAGAGGGATGCAACGTTTCGACGATGGGACAGAGGCTGAATTTTAGATGCCAGTTTAGGGTCTATCAGATTTGCGACTATCTTTTGAACCCTGTCAAGGAGTGAGAGACTAGTAGCCGATGCACCGGCCCAAATATGACAGCGATACTCCATACATGGGCGAATAGTGGCCTTATAGAGGTACAGGATACTTTCGGGTGTTAGAAGTTTTCTCGCACGGTAGAGAGAGCCCACCTTCCTCACAGCGGCCCTGGCAATGCCCTCGATGTAATTGTTCCAACTCATGTTTCCTGTGAACGTTAGGCCAAGGAGCTTGAAAGACGTACTCTCAGATAAAGAGTTGTTGGCCATTGCTATAGGTGGTAGAGAAGGTTTCTTGTAATTATTGAATGAAACCAGTTTTGTCTTGGTGGCATTGAACGTTAGCATCCATTTTCGTCCCCATTCCACTACTGATTGGAGGTCATCCTCTAGTGTTTCTGCCATTACTTTAGATATATGTTCATTTGTTTTCCTGTCGTGCCTGCTATAGAGTGTGGTGTCATCAGCATATATACCCATCTCAGAGGCAATTATGTCGGGGAGGTCATTTATGAATATCAGGAACAGCAGAGGACCAAGGATAGATCCCTGGGGCACTCCCGCATTTATATCATATTGTTTAGATGTACGACCGTCGAGGACAACCTGGATTTTTCTCTTATCTAAGAAGGATTTAATTATGTTAAGTATTCTACCAGTGATACCGTAAGATCTAATCTTCCTGAGGAGACCCTCATGCCATACCCTGTCAAAAGCCTTAGATATATCTAGAGCAACCGCTCTGCCCTCTCCCGCTTTGTCCAGTGAATGGTATATGCGTTCAGAGATTACAGTGAGGATGTCTGCCGTGGAACGGGCTTGTCTAAATCCATATTGATGGTCGGTCAGAAGTTTAGCATCTGTAAGGTGCTGGACTAGAGCATGGTTAGTTAAGGTCTCAAATATTTTGGCAAAAAGTGGGAGGAGACTAATAGGGCGATAATTTTATGGGTCAGTTCTTTCGCCAGAATTCTTGAATACTGGTACCACAGAAGCAGTTTTCCAACAGGTCGGAAAGCAAGATTCATTTAGGCATTTGTTGTAGAGTTTGGAGAGAACTGGAGCTACTTCGGCTGAGCACTTTTTTAATAGCACAGCTGGGATGAGGTCGGGTCCGCATGCTTTGGAAGTGTCAAGGTTTTTTATGATAGCATGTACCTTAGCAGGGGTGATTTCCAGATCGTCTAGCGTGGCTTCTGTCCGCATAGGAAATTGAGGTAGGGGGTGGTTTAGAGGGTCCAGTGTGGAGTTTGAGGCAAACCGACTGGCAAGCAAGTTAGCCTTCTCGGTTGCTGAGCAAAGAACCTCGTGATTGTTGGTTAGTGGGGGAATTGTTGATTGCCCATTATTTACTACACTGTTGTAGATTTTCCAGAAGTCACGAGTTCCTAGGTTTTGTGCTTCGATGCGTTGTTTAGTGGTTTCCGTAAATTCCCTCTTAGCTGTCGCTATTTCTTTCTTAACGTTACTTCTAGCTTCTATGTACTTTTGTCTGTTTGAACTGGACTTATGTCTGTTAAACCTGCGGAATGCATGCTGCCTATTAAATTCTATACTCGCTATTCATAACTAGATGTGATAAGTAACAGATCGGATTAAATATATCGTGATGCGAAACAACGATTTTAATAAAATATATGAATCTATCATAAGATATATTTTTTTACACGGTGGTCACCACTTATCAAGGGCCGGAAGCCATTCGGGGATAAGGGTTATTGCAAGTACAGTACGTTAGTGATGAGATCTGATGAAGTGTTTACTTAAGGGGGCGGTTCATTAGGAATTTTTTTAACGTTGGACTTGAAGACATCCAAGTTGTAGTCAGGTGGTAAGCAGACAGGCGTGTAGTTCTAAGAAAGAAGCTTTGTTCATGGAATCTACGTTTTGATTTAGGCACAGTAAAGAGTGGGGAAAAATTTTCATAGTGGATTCAGCTAGACGGGTGTTTTTCGTGAAAGATTTACGAGGGGGGCAGAGATTGGAGTTCAGACGAGTACCTGCCATGGAAATAAGGATAAAACAAGGATAGGCTCGCAACGTCTCCTTTTTGGGAAAGAGGTTGCAGGGTAGAGAAAAGACCATCCCTTACTAAGCCACGAATCTATTTTGTACTCTGTCAAGGCAGGATAGGCTATTTTTTTTAGCAGCTCCTGACCAGATATGGCAGCAGTATTACATCCTTGGACGTACTGCTTTTATATAGATAGATATGGATAATTTAAGTAATTTATTTATAGAGATACACACTTTTTTTTATAAAATATAATTAGCTAATGACGATATACACAAAATCAATTAAAAAAAATTACAAACTAATTAAATAGTCCAAAAAGATTTAGATAATGGTAGCAAACTTGCCAAAATATATCTTGATATATATTAAAATGAACAACGAAGATCACATATATGATAATATATCTAACAAAATACAGTTTTTAATTGTAGATAGGTAGTAAATAGCATACAACTATATAATATAATTAGATGTGGAGGAAAAATTAAATATTTAAATTATAATAAGGCATGCCAGTTGATCGTAATAGTATAGCTTCTAGATTGATAGTAATGTTTATAAATGTAAAAATTCAGTTTGCCATGTAAGGTAGTTTATGGATAGGAAAGTTACATTTGTAATAATCATACTATTACAAATGTATTTTATTAATCAGATTCCGAATATTGACTTAAAAATAAACTGTATAGGTTGTAACAAGTGATAATTATTCGACTGCTTTGTTGTATAAAATATATGAGCCAAATGTGCTGATTGTAAGAATAGATGTCAAAATATAATTATAGTTGTAATAAAATGTATCCATTGAACATCTATTAAGTTAAACTATATATTTTAAATATATATATATATATATATATATATATATATATATATATATATATATATATATATATATATATACACGAGGGACGTGCAAAAAGTAATTCCCCTGACCAACTTCCCATCGCAGTAGAGCAACGAAACTTAGCACAGTTATTAGTCTTTCTCTACATAGGAACCACCCAAAGTTATGCATTTCTCCCATCGCGTTCTCGCTTCGGGAATGTTGTGAGCAACCTGGAAATCCATCTGCTAGACACCTTATACATATGTAAATGGTCATGAATGATAATTTGCACAGACCCTGTACTAATCTCGACATCTTGGGCTATTTGGCGAATAGTAATGCGCCGATCTTCCAAAATGGAAGCTTAAACTTGACGGACAGATGCCTCATCAATGGCAAAAGGGGGGCGACCAGAACTGGGAGCTGTTTCCACAGACTTCTGGTCATGTTTGAATTCAGGATGGCAGTGTCTTACAAAGTCATATGATGGGGCATTATCACCATAAGTTTCTTTCATTTCATCTAAAGTCTACTGTGGTGTGCGTCCTTTCAAATACAAAAACCGTATCACTGCTCGACATTCAAAAGGATCCATATTACACCTGACTCAGTTCAAACACCTGCAAAACAGAAACCACAATTAGTTCATAGCTGTAATTTGCGACATAACCCGTAGAGTTATGAATCATTGCACATGCAACATTTCAGCTAGATCAGACAATTGGAAGTCGGCCAGGAGCATTACTTATTTCACGCCCTTTCGTGTCGAATTACCATTAGCATATAAGCGACGCTCTTTGTGTAAACAACTCGAGTGGAGGTATTTCGGACGATGTCAAAACATCGGTAAAACTCACTACTCGCTCAGCAGCCGCCAATAGCGTAATGGTTAGGAGCCTTGTCTGTTGCACAGACGGTATGGTTTCAATCCTGGTTTGAGGTAGTTTCCTGTTTAGCCGCACTGATGAGCTGTGAAACAGCGAAACAGTACTGTATGTAGATGAGTATATATATATATATATACACACACATTATATAACCGTCTATGAGTTAATTTCGGAACACTAAGTAAAGTTCAGGACAAAAGAAATGCATATGGAGGAGGGGCTAAAGTGAAACGAAATCGGAAGTAAATATAATCTGTAATATTATGTCCAAATAGCATTTAAAATTCCTCATTAACTTGAAGTAAAATTAGAATTAGATCTCACTTAATGTGAATTAATTAAATTAAAACTAAAAAAAAACACATATTATTATTATATTGGAAAACTCGGGAGCCTAAATATTCGGGTATTAGCGTCTATTTAATGTTAAACTAAAAGTATGCTTAACTAAGTAATTAGTTCGAAAAATGTTCATTAATACTAGATTGTCGAAGGTTGAATTAGTAAAATTATGTGCGATGTGAAATTAGAAATATGTTTTTCAAAATATCATATAATAATAATATTGATAAAAACTAAAATAAAATACTTATAATAATAATATTGATAAAAAATAATAATAAATAATTATATAAATAAATACATAAAAATAAAAGCAATTGTAAGGACTTGTTAATTCATATTTAAATATTGGGCCGAAATGAATTATAACGTAATGACTTATAACTATCGATTGTCCAGTTTTAAACATATAATTTATGAGGGAGATGCCTCCTTCCAACAATACTAATGTCAGTATATTCCAGTGCCGAGAACAAAATGTTAGCGATCATACAAACATACATACACACAGACAGATCAGATTTAATACTAGGAAGCGTAACCGGGGTTAACCAGGACATCAGAAGCAAAACAGAAAAGGGTAAAAGTGTCTCTAACATATTTATAATAAAGTTTGTATCTATTCTACGTTCTCGCAATTGTTTTTATTAATTGAAATAAAAGTTACAAATCCAACTACACTGAGTTCCAAAAAACAATTGTATTTAAAGTAATAAGCGACGTCAGATTTAGCCTTAACCACTTGAAAAGGATGCTATACATATAGTATGGACCAGTTTATATATCATTAAATTATAACATATACATTCTATCTTGAATATTGCATACATATTTGGCAACCACTGGATTTCAGCTTATTTATCACAGCAGAGTATTTTTTCAGATGATTAAATGAGGCCAAAAACAGTTAAGTCAAAAAGATTAATTTTTTTTTTTTACACAGTGATCACCACTTATCAAGGCCCGCAAGCCACTCAGAGATAAGGGTTATTGCAAGTACATTACCTTAGTGAGGAGAAATTAACTTGCTTTTTCTATCTATCAACAGCCTTAAATTGATTTCGATCCAGAGTTTTTCTATCACTTTAAATCATAAATATAATAAATAAAAACACAAAAAAGTAATATTGCAATAAGTGATTTTATTTCAATGCATTTTTATTTTGAAAATAATCAGAAAGGCGTTTTTGAAATAAAATTAATATCGTCTTGAAATACATAAGTATAAATGAAAAGAATCTGCACTATTTTCTGATGTCACTCCACGATTTTTTTACAAATGTGATATTTTATCAAAAAAGGAAACACCTTCGACCGTACTCATTCTTGATTACTGTACTGTCCAAACAAAGCAAAAGCAAATTCAAAGATTACTTATTGTATTAAGCAGCGAAAGTCACTTAAATGAATTATGTAATCAGGAAAACAGACTCAGATTGTCTGAAATATATGAAATTAGAAAATTGTTAAAATCAACGAGTTCTGATGGCCAAAATGTGAAGCTTTTTTTTCTTTTCAAAGTATAAATGTACTAAAATTTGTACTGTAATGCGTCATTAGTGATTTGTCACCATAAAAATAAAGCTCAAGAATCTTTACACGCGTGTTATTGTAACTGCTAGCATTAGCACACAATGACTATCTTTCATGGGCTTGTGGCTTAGCGGTAATGAATGTCCTGCGTGTCATTTCCTTCGCAAAAAGGTCCGTTTTGTCACGGTGGAATACTTGCTGCGGGACATAAATTGTTCCAAAATTAATGAAGCGAAAGGCTGCACAAAATCGTTGGCAGATTTTAGTATTTGAATTCGCTGCTTTGTCTGGCCTTTTTAAATCTTTTATGCTAATCGTCCTCTTGAATTAATTAAACCGGCCATGATTGGCCTTGAAATCAAATCCCCGTATACCCGACGATGTTTCTCTTTCTCTCTATTGACGCTGCTTCAATGTGTATGTCTTTGCCGATGTAAATCGCCATCCCGAAGATGATGCGCTTTGTGATGGTATCTCCAGCAGCATCGTATTGTGTATCCACAACAACAGACGTCTCTCCATCTCTTCATGAGTGTAACTTTGTATAGTAAGAAATTTTGCACCGACAATTTCAGATAAATTAATTAAAATAAATAAAAAACGTGGCCGGCTATAATAAGAAACATACGAAAAATTAGACAAGGGGGAGGAAAGGTGACTAATGGAAGTTTAGGGTAGAAGGCACCAGAAATTTGTAAGGATCATTTGGCTTTATACGGGGAATTAAAATTATAAAAAATTGTACATGTAGGTCTCCGCAAATAGGATAATATTTTTCAGTAAAAAAGGCAAAGGCAAAGAGCCCAACGAAATGAAATAAAATAAACAGGTTTTGTTTTACTATACACAGATTTTAATTTGAAGATTTTCATGCACGTCCGCGCAAACAACGAATGTCAACCTGTCAAAACAACATTGATTCGACTGAAAATAAAGGTCTTAATATCAGAAAAGATACTTACTAGCCCAAATTTCATTTTTAAAAAAATTGAAAACATATTTTTCTCTTGCAAAAAATGTTATCTATTATTTTTTTTACGATTTTATTTGTTGAGTATTTTATTTTATTTGGATTTTTCTTAAATCCTTTAATCTTAAAATTGGGTGGAATACCTTCAAAACTGGCACTAATAATGGCTGGCTTATGACATTTGCTAATTATGCAAGGGTACAGACCACACTGTTAAGAATGTCACAAAAATTTGAGTTTTTCCACTAAATGCCAAAGACCTGTTCACTAATTCTATGAAGGATTAAAGAATTTCTCCTTTAAACACTACAATACACGATCGTAATTTTCAGGGTTCATGCCAAAGTTGGCTATGAGGTCAAATACTTCACCGACTAACTTAGATTTTAATAGAAGCAGTTTGTCTGTTTTATTCATGTTCGAAGTACAAAATTTGAATCGTTTAAAAAGGGCCGAAATTCAAATTTATCTAACGAGGGGGAACCGTTACAAGTCAGATATTCCAAATCCATTCTCATTAGTGCAGCTGTAGATTGCTTTAAACTAGAGTATCCTAACTCAAATCTAAATTCACGTCAGATACAAACTGCGCCGATTAAAGCCATATTTTTTTTAATCTCTTCAGTGGTTGATTTTAAAATAAGCGCAGCAATCAGATCATTTAAATCCGAAATCCAAGATGCAATCTCCGAATAAATAAAGTTGATAAATACTCCTTCAACGATTTTCTCCACTAAAAAATGGATACAAGCATTTTAGCTTCAATTGTGGCCCGAATCTCATTTCGTAGAAATTTTGATAGAAAACCGAGGAATTAATAGCGAATGGAAAGAAATCAGGATATAAGTTCTTAAAGGAACTAGGGAAGTTATTACCAACCAAGCAACATCCTTCCGGCCAACAGGGTAAGAGTCAACGGGACAATAAATAGAGGAGAGACAAGCGATATGGAAGGATGCAAGGGAAGTAACTCTGTAAATTTAATGTATACTTGTTATTTAACAAAGCGAAAAGAAAAAGGAAAAAAAAACGAAAGTCAACATCATACAGAACAGACTCAGAGACATAATTATTTATAACATTCTAAAAATGAAACTAAGAAACACTAAAAGAGAATTATATAAATTCTATTTTCAATATCAACGAATAAACAAAAGTTTTATGACATAACTCAACTGAGTTTTCAAAGTATCGAACGCTTCTTTAACTCAATTCAATAGTAAAGCAAAAATAATTACTAATGAATTAACTTAATCTTCAAACCTTAATTACAAAAGTTAAGCATTACATTAAAATCTCATGCGTGAAATTTCAAAGCTATCATCAATTTGATTTTTATTATAAAACAAGGCCGATAGCCATTCGTCGCTCTCGTGTAATGAATGAATGCGTGAATGTAGGATTGACATAAAATTCTTAAAGATAAACTAAAATTACCGAGAAATAATCTGCAATGACTTAAATAAATAAAAAGAAAATGACTTAGAATGACTTTAATGAACTTGAGGATGAATTGAATGAGCTTAAGAATGATTTGAAAGCTTAAAAAATGAATGGAATCCTCCAAAAGCAACTTGAATGATCTGGAGAATGACTTGAATGGCTTTGAGACTGACTGGTTGTAAAGTGGGGGATCATTTTACATAAAATTAATATAGAAAAGCAATCCCCCACTTTATATCACAATAAGTATAGCGTGTAGAAAGAACATACACTACGTGTGATCTTGGTCAAAAGGCCCAGAAAAGCTTAAAAAGCTAAGAACAGCATCTATTAACAACATACCTTCTTTTTTCACACGGTGGTCACCTCTTATCAAGGCCGGAAGCCACTCAGGGATAAGGGTTATTTCAAGTACAGTACGTTAGTGTGGAGATTTAGTGTCAGACCTTGGATTTTAACCAAAAAGGCCAAGCACAAAAGTGTTACGGACAGACGGACAGACTGACCGACCGACAGACCGACCGACCGACAGACCGACCGACCGAACGACCGACCGACGGAGTGACTTATATAGTTGCTTGCACGCGACTAATTACGACAATAAAATATTAACTAGGAGCAGCCGTTTTATTTTTAACAAAGTACGTAATACTTTCTAAATCTGTGGTAAAACAAGTTACAGACTTAATTTAAATCCTTCCTTTCTCCGCCAAATATTAAAGCGGCGACAAAGAAAAAAGAATTCATGCCCTTTTTTCCACAAAATACGTAAGGCGATGACGAAAGAAAAAAGAAGCATTTTCCTTTTGGCAATACAGAATAATAAAGATATTTTATCTTACCGTGTTTTGCTCCTTAACCAGTTGCAAAATGGGGCAATTAACAACATGACCCACCTTTACAATTCAATAAAATATTTATTGATCCTTAGTTTCAAACACTGAACAGCACTCTTATCAACCTCGTAAGGTGTTTAAATATATGTGTTTGCAACCGGCGAAGTGGTCGATAAGTTGCCTTTCGATGTAAAGGATGCAATATTCGCACTATCAGTATAGTGCAGAAATCCATGAAAGGTTAATGCGGCAATTCTTATCAATAGGTCTCTTAAGGGACTTAATGATAATGTACCAAAATTTAGGCATAGAATTAACTGATTCTAGTCTTTAACATACTCTTATAAATTAGTTTAATTATTATAAATGATACACTGTCTCAAAGCATAAAAGTTGAAGGCTCCATGTCTCCTGCAAGGATTGAGTTTCAGAGTCCTTCTTCTAAAGTTTGGTTGCTGGTGGTGAACTGTAACGGACTCCCTGTGTCCGTCCAACTCAAGTTCTTGGCTGAAACTAAACATCAAACGCACGAAATACAACAAGAGCTCGCGAAAGTGCAACAATTCGCAGAAAATAAAATCTGCCACTCTGGTTAGCCTCAAAACAATGAAATTCGATACTTGATTTGATTGTCAAATTCCTGTCAAATTGAACGAAACATGAAAACTAGGCTTTCACTAACGAACAAAAGTGAGGGCTACATTTTTTTCGCCATCTTGCATACTTACAACTCGTAAAAACTTATTATTTGACATGAAATAAACAGCGTTTTAATCAACATTAAAATACAAAGAAATGATGCAGGTCGGTTGCAAAGTAACTTCTACACCCACTGGTTACATTTATTTGTTGTTTATTTGATTTTTGACCACTGTTTTCGAATCCATATGTATAGTAGAGAGAGAAATTAAGAGAATGGAGAAATAAAATATACATACCGAGTTTTAGCAGACAGGAGGAAATGAGAAGCACGTTATGCTTACAAAGAAGCCACTTAGCGTCTGAGGTCCTAAATCACGCTAACAAAAACTCTTCTTGTTCACGAGATCACGTTAGTGAAAGAAGGGAAGGGAATTATTGCAACAAAAAAATCACAAAAAGCAGCTCATAGTAAGCTAGCAACTTTATACTATTCTGAAACATTTCTCATGCAACTTTATTAAATCTGCCAAATGATACAGCTAGTACAAGTACCTGTCACATGAAACTAATTATGGTAACATCTACACTCATAACCCGTCAGGTGTCACTCTTGATATACTTAATCTTATCTTATACTTTCGGCCTACCCTAACCCGTAAATTTCTGAAAAATAACTTAAGTATCCTATAATATAAATTGTTATTCAATTTAACCATTTTTATCCACCGTGCAATAATCTGGTGTCATGTGTTTATTGTTGCTTTTAGTAAAATTTACTCAATATAATTTATACACAATTTCTTCATTTTCCCCTTTTTGTATAAGCTGGTTTTTATATGCACGTAGATTAGGCTATTTTTCTATCTCTGTATATATATATATATATATATATATATATATATATATATATATATATATATATATATATATATATATATATATATATATATATATATATATATTAGCATTTCATCCCAGCGTTGCACCGGTATTTGGAGATGTGTTTTGAGCAAAGACAAAGTGGTCATTTTTTTTAAATTTGACCTCTGTTATTACCCCTAAAATTTATTGTTTTGAGCTCTCAAATCGAGTTATTAAGTTAAACCCATGTCCAATGAACCTATATCTAAGATTTCAAGTGTTTAGACTGAAAATTGTCGGAGGAGATTGTTAGAGTTCTCAAAGGTGAAATCGTTAAACTTTGACCCGTTAATACCCAAATTTCTGGCCGAAAACCGATCACATCGATTTTCCCAAATCTCAGTACCCTGAATAATGAAGTTCGAGTCTGTAGTCTTAAAATTGACAGAGTTATTGCGTAGAGAAATGTACACACAAAGACACACATATACACAGATACACAGACAGGCATAGACTTTCACCTTTAATGATATATACGTACATACATTTATGCCTGCATGAATGTTTCAGTTGGTAACCTATTGTATATGTAACTATATAAGTTTGGGACTGCGCATATGTTAAGAGCAGTTGTAAATGTGGATATGTGTATAATTGAACAATTTCCTTGGTATATACATATATATATATATATATATATATATATATATATATATACTAGCAATGGGTGCCCGGCGTTGTCCGGGTGTTTGGAGGTGTATACTGAGCAAAAAAAAACAAGAAAAGCGGTCATTTTTTTTAACTTCGACCCTTATTATGATCCCCTTAATATTTATTGTTTTGGGTTCAAATCAAGTTATAAAGTTAAATCCATGTCCAAGGAACTTATATCTAAAATGTCAAGTGTTTAAACCCAAAATTGTCGGAGGAGTTTGACCCCTTAACGGCAAAATATCTGGCCGAAACCCGATCAAATCTATTTTCCCAAATCTCAGTACCCTGTATATCAAATTTAGAGTCTGTATACTTAAAATTGAAAGTGTTATTGCGACGGGAAATATACACAGACACACACACAGATACACACAGACACGTTCACTTATATATATATATATTACTGAACTTATCGTTTCATTTATCTTATATTTTTATATATCCTCCTCCCCCCATACTCTCATATATAATATTTTATTTTACTTGATTTTTATATTTACCTTACATCCTTTATTTAATTACTTATTTATTTAATCATTTACTCATTCGTCCATTCCGGCATTTATCTACTGCCCAACTTACTTAGCAATTACAACTTTTTTTATCTTTTCATCTATTCACTATTATTTAATATACCATTTTCGTATCATCTTATATATATATATATATATATATATATATATATATATATATATATATGTGTGTGTGTGTGTGTGTGTGTGTATAACTATGGATATATATGTGTATATGTGTGTATAAGTGCGTATATATGTGGGTGTGCGTGTGTGTGCGCGCGTGTGTGTGTGTGTGTGTGTAATGTCATTATTACTGTACTGATCTTCTTACTTATTTACTAACTTTTGGATACGTATTGAAATCCCACATTTTTACGTATGTATAAGTGCAAGTGTGTATTTTAGTACACACCCATATATATATATATATATATATATATATATATATATATATATATATATATATATATATGTCCTAGCAAAAGTGCTCGACGTTGACTGCGTTCAAAGACAGCCTACAAAAAATGGACTCTGATTAATGAAAGTATGATAGGTTATGAAAAGGATGGGTTGAATTTGAGGGTATCAAAACCAAATCAAAATATGGTGAAAGTAAAAATAAAGTAGATAAACCCCATAATTTATTATGCCATACTTATTCACACTGAAACACTTATCCCAATATTCTGTGGATCTATATTAAAAAAAAAAACTTGAAAAACTTTGTGATATATTTCCATTCTATGGAGGTCAGGTGGGAACGAACACCCCATACGTTTATTATACTATATTTCTTCAAACTGAAACATAATTATCAAAGTATATTTAGGCAGATAGATATGAAAAGTCTTTATTTACGTCTGTGCCTATTTCCATCTATGGAGGTCAGGCGCGAACGCAGACTCAAAATTTTAATGAACCACCGTTCTGCCAGATCAAACATACCCATTCCTGAGTCTCGATACATCTTTTAGCATTATATGCAATCAGTTCTTTTTAAATAGTCAACCATATAGAAGCCTATTCGTGAGCAGACACACACACACACACACTCACACACGTTCATTAAGCTTTATATATATATATATATATATATATATATATATGAATGTGTGTATAGGTGTATTGTGTATATGTTTGCGCATGTGTATGTGCTATCCATATCTATGGTTGTTGTTGTGTATACATGCATATATATATATATATATATATATATATATATATATATATATATATATATATATATATACGTGTGTTTTGGGGTATATGTGTGTATATATGTATATATATATGAAGCATTTGACCCTAAAAATCAAGTACCTCAAACTAAAGTAATAAACTGAGTATTTACCCAGCAAAACACAATCTAAGACTCCTCACACCTCATTTATATTTAAAAGTAACTGGAATATTAAGATTTCGGACTCATTATAGTGTAATCC